>NC_139574.1:34841834-35316834 GCF_946808225.1 Silurus aristotelis
CACACACACACACACACACACACACACACAAGTAACATATCAATTTGCATGTATACACACTATAATAATAATACAATGTTGAAGTTAGGCCAGATTCAAATGTGCACACACACCACACACACACACACACAAACACACATACACCACCCAACTGACGTCCTGAGACCTGTGAGTACACAACACACGCATACAGTGACATTACAGTATGAGTCAGTGTAAATGGGTCATATCATCAGTCTCATAACTCTGGGCACATCCATTTGCATTTCCTCGGCTGTGCGTGTGTGTGTGTGTGTGCACACAAGACAGAGAGGGAAAAACCCTCACCCTCTGTGCATATCGGCTTAGCAAACCACTCTACCACTCACAATTACTGCCAAATGCAGCTGTCACAGCAACCAACACAATTAGCTTCTCTTCTGAGGTTAGTGTGTGTAGACATAGCCAGAAGACAGCAACACGGCAACTACTGTAACTTCCTGCATTAATGCAGTGCATGTCCACTAATCAAAATAGTAATTAAATGGAGTTTATGAAATATGACAAGCATAGACTAAAGAGCATTTTTCTCCATCACCAAGCCATTTTCCCTTCCCTATATATATATATATATATATATATATATATATATATATATATATATATATATATATATATATATATATATATATATATATATATTTATATATATATATATTTATAAATACAGTATCTTACAAAAGTGAGTGCAGCCCACACATTTTAGGAATTTATTTTAGTAAATCTTCTCAAGGGACAATACTATAGAAATAAAATGTGGATATATTTCAGAGTTGTCAATGTGCAGCTTGTATATCAGTACGGATTTACTGTCCTCTGATAATAACTCTATACAAAGTCATTATTGTCCAAATACCTGGCAACAAAAGTAAGTACACCCTAAGTGATATCAGCTGTACGTTGCTGTAACCATTTAATGACCTATTCATCATGTTCATGTTTTTGTCTGCTTAACAGGGCCATACAAGTTTGTGTATCTTGTATTAGAGCAGTTAAGATTTGCTGCTTTGTGTGCAATTCTCTCATACTGACCCCTGGATGTTCAACATGGCACCTTATGGCAAAGAACTCTTTTGAATTCGAATAGTTGCTCTCCACACTCGGAACAGGCCTTGCAAGAGTCTATCAAAGAAGTTGAGTGTTGTCAGCATTGCTTTAGAGGTTGCAGAAGCGGAAGGGCCACTTGTAAGTGCTCAGACCATACGCTGCACACTGCAACAAGTCGGTTTGCATGGCCGTCGTCCCAGAAGGAAGTCTCTTCTGAAGCTGGCTCATGAGAAGTTTGCTGAAGACAATCTGTCCAAGAGCATGAATTACTGGAACCATGTCCTGTGGTCTGATGAAACTAAGATAAACTTGTTTGGTTCAGATGGTGTGGCGATGCCCTGGTGAGGACAACCAAGAAAATTGTGTCTTGCCTACAGTCAAGCATGGTGGTGGTAGCATCAAGGTCCGGGGCTGCATGAGTGCTGCTGGTACTGGGGAGCTACTGTTTATTGAAAGAAACATGGATTCCAACATGTACTTGTCAAGATAATAACGACCCCAAACACACCACCAAGAAGACATCTGCCTTGCTGAGGAAGCTGACGGTGAAGGTGATGGAGTGGCCAGATATGTCTCCAGACCTGAACCCTATTGAGCAGAATATCACAGTACATGTTGGAACCTATGTTTTCCTAAGTTTATCTCAGTCTCATCAGACCACGCAGAGCAAGAGGACTTAACACCTTTGATCGACCCTTGCGAGGCCTGTTCCGAGTGTGAGTAACAATTCTATTTCTCAAATGCTCAGAGTTTTCTTTGCCATGAGGTATCATGTTGAACATCCAGTGGTCAGTATGAAAGAATTGTATTCAATGCAGTAAATTTCAACTGCTCTAATACAAGACACACAAATTTGTATGGAGTTGTCAAGCAGACAAAAACATTAACATGATAAATAGGACATGTTACTTTGCATGGTTACAGCAATGTACAGCTGTTATCATTCAGGGTGTACTCACTTTTGTTGCCAGCTATTTGGATAATGGCTGTCTGTTGAGTTATTTTCAGAGGACAGTAAATCTGTACTGCTGTACAAGTGCGCATTGACTACTCGAAAGTAAATCCAAATTTTATTTCTATAATGGTTGCTAAAATGTAAAGAGTGCATTTATGTATACTGTACTCAATACTGTATTTAAATATTTATACATTATATATATTAATCAAAATACTTATTAAATCGAGTTTATGAAATATGACAAGCATAGACTGAAGAGCATTTTTCTCCATCCCCAAGCCATTTTCCCATCCCTATATATACAGTGAGGAGAATAAGTATTTGAACACCCTGCTATTTTGCAAGTTCTCCCACTTAGAAATCATGGAGGGGTCTGAAATTGTCATCGTAGGTGCATGTCCACTGTGAGAGACATAATCTAAAAAAAAAAAATCCAGAAATCACAATGTATGATTTTTAAACTATTTATTTGTATGATACAGCTGCAAATAAGTATTTGAACACCTGAGAAAGTCAATGTTAATATTTGGTACAGTAGCCTTTGTTTGCATTTACAGAGGTAAAACGTTTCCTGTAGTTTTTCACCAGGTTTGCACACACTGCAGGAGGGATTTTGGCCCACTCCTCCACACAGATCTTCTCTAGATCAGTCAGGTTTCTGGCCTGTCGCTGAGAAACACGGAGTTTGAGCTCCCTCCAAAGATTCTCTATTGGGTTTAGGTCTGGAGACTGGCTAGGCCACGCCAGAACCTTGATATGCTTCTTACAGAGCCACTCCTTGGTTATCCTGGCTGTGTGCTTCGGGTCATTGTCATGTTGGAAGACCCAGCCTCGACCCATCTTCAATACTCTAACTGAGGGAAGGAGGTTGTTCCCCAAAATCTCGCAATACATGGCCCCGGTCATCCTCTCCTTAATACAGTGCAGTCGCCCTGTCCCATGTGCAGAAAAACACGCCCAAAGCATGATGCTACCACCCCCATGCTTTACAGTAGGGATGGTGTTCTTGGGATGGTACTCATCATTCTTCTTCCTCCAAACACGTTTAGTGGAATTATGACCCAAAAGTTCTATTTTGGTCTCATCTGACCACAAACTTAAGACGTGCCTGGACATGTGCTGGTTTAAGCAGGGGAACCTTCCGTGCCATGCATGATTTCAAACCATGTCGTCTTAGTGTATTACCAACAGTAACCTTGGAAACGGTGGTCCCAGCTCTTTTCAGGTCATTGACCAGCTCCTCCCGTGTAGTTCTGGGCTGATTTCTCACCTTTCTTAGGGTCATTGAGACCCCACGAGGTGAGATCTTGCATGAAACCCCAGTCCGAGGGAGATTGACAGTCATGTTTAGCTTCTTCCATTTTCTAATGATTGCTCCAACAGTGGACCTTTTTTCACCAAGCTGCTTGGCAATTTCCCCGTAGCCCTTTCCAGCCTTGTGGAGGTGTACAATTTTGTCTCTAGTGTCTTTGGACAGCTCTTTGGTCTTGGCCATGTTAGTAGTTGGATTCTTACTGATTGTATGGGGTGGACAGGTGCCTTTATGCAGCCAACGACCTCAAACAGGTGCATCTAATTTAGGATAATAAATGTAGTGGAGGTGGACATTTTAAAGGCAGACTAACAGGTCTTTGAGGGGCAGAATTCTAGCTGATAGACAGGTTTTCAAATACTTATTTGCAGCTGTATCATACAAATAAATAGTTAAAAAATCATATATTGTGATTTCTGGATTTTTCTTTTAGATTATGTCTCTCACAGTGGACATGCACCTACGATGACAATTTTAGACCCCTCCATGATTTGTAAGTGGGAGAACTTGCAAAATAGCAGGGTGTTCAAACACTTATTTTCCTCACTGTATATATATATATATATATATATATATATATATATATATATATATATATATAGGGATGGGAAAATGGCTTGGGGATGGAGAACAATGCTCTTCAGTCTATGCTTGTCATATTTCATAAACTCGATTTAATTAGTATTTTGATTAATGGAGTTAAATTATTCATTTAAAATATGAAATTATTTTATTAAAAACACTGGATGGATGATTAAGCCTAAAGTGTGTTTATATAACCGGCTAGCCTTGATTTTTATTTATTTTTTCTTATTTTTTTGACTGGGGGCTGTTACTAATAAAGCACCTTTTAAATTGCCATGTATGCCTCCATGGAAATAAGTATGTAAAAGTAAATATTTGTTGTTGTTTTATTTAGCTGGAAACCATGACCTTCAGCTCTGTTATTTACTGAACAGAAAATGGTCTTAATAATGTAGACATGAATGTTTTAAATTTTTTGGTTTAAATTTTTTATTTTAGAGAGTCCTCTATGGAATTCATCCGAATAATGAATTCGAGAATTAACACTTTCTAGAAAAGGACAACATCATGACTTCATGATGAAGCCTGTTTTGTAGCTAGTTAAAAGGCTTCTAGATAATTGCCTAATTAACAGTTAGCATATGAGATGACACTCTACATAAATAAACACACTCGTCTAAATCTGACAAGGGGCACAGGGATGCTAAACATATTTAACCCTTAGATATATGCTGCTATATGGACTGCATAAAAGATGATGCCTCTTTTCATTGTGTTTCCTTTTGAGTTCTTTTCACCCATTCCTGTGAGTGCAAAAAAACATATATATTAGCTGCTACTTTCATTCATTAGAAATCCTATAACTTTAGTATGCAGCTATTTGTAATCAGGGGTGGAACGTATATCTGTTTCTTGCTAATTTTCTGTCAGTTGTAGATTGTTTCAAGAAAATTATTAGCCCCTATTGTATTTTTTTTTCTACAGTATTTGTTTGCATTATAGTGTGTAATTTAAATGGGATATTATTTAATGGGCATAATGAAATAGTCCAAATCAATGAAGCTTTCAAACCCCTAAATAAATCCTGGTCGAACCAATTAACTTCAGAAATCACCTGATTGACTCATAAAGGTCCAACTGTGCCACATAATGTCAGTATGAAATAAACCTAATTTGAAAGGCAGCTTAATCTGCAACACAGAAAAGAATAACGTCACAGACAAAGTTGTGTAGAATATCCAGAGGTATATAGAGTATCTGAAAATCATACTTGAGTGAATGTATTACCTTACTCCAATACTTACTCCATTACACTAGTCACTAGTTCCCATATGACTTGAGTCTTAGATGATCTGATTTTAATAGTAGTTAAGTAGGCTCAAAGATGCACTAGTCCTCAACACCAAGTCACATGTTAATGAAAAGCCAAATACAGTTAATTTGACACTGCATTAACCAAGATCAACACAACAGCCTTTTCAACATGCCAGAATGAAACAAAGATCAAACAAAGACAGTCAAAAAATAATACAATGTACTCTTGGAGAGTAAAGAATTGAATGTGATTCATTACTGTACTTTAGTAGCTTTTTCACATATTTGTACTTGTAAATATTTTACTTTTTACTTAACTACTGTACATTTTGCGAAATCAGTCATTTCTTTTTATTTATGAGTGGAAAAAACCTTACATGGTGAAGCCTGCAGCAAGTCTCCAATCAGGCTAGAGCACATGCTTTGTTTTGAACTTGAGTGATTGCCACTTCTACTTTGCACAAACATACAGTACAACGTCAGTTCAACAGCAAGCAGAACATTTTGAGAGGAATAAATGATCGAAGAAACTCTGCTTCTAAATTTCTCTGCTTCTTAACTAATTCTAAATTGCCACAACACCCGTGGCCTATTTTCACGATTCTTTTGAAGTAGTTAAAAAGAAGGTTTTGGGCTCATGACAATTTTGATATATATTAATCAGTGTTTGACATATTAATATTGTTCTATTAATAGATTGTAGAATGAAGAGTAATATTACATAAACGGAGTTGATTAGGCAAAAAGTCTTGTGACAAAAATTATAATAGGAACATAATAGCCACCATACATCATGGTACTTTGAATACTTAAGAACAATTGAGGGCATATTGTACTCTTGTACTTTTACTCAAGTGAAAGTTTAAAAGAAGCACTTTTACTGGAGTAATATTTCACCTTGCGGAAAACCGATCTAAATTAAAGAAAAAATGGATCACGCTAATGCATTACAATTCTTCAGGTTTCAGTCTTCAATTGGGATGGAAACTCACCTTCCTAGCTCCCTAAACATGCTGCTAAAGATAGACTAAAGTGGTTTAGAACATTTAAAGCCCAGACTTTAAACCACTTGTTGGTATGATTTGAAGATTGCTGTATACCAACACAGCCCATCTAAATTATATGAGCTGGGCAGTTCCCAATGCCCCAGTTCCAATGGTTGAATGCACAAATATAATTTAAAAATAGTCTTAGAGAATTAGGTGGCTCTGCTAAGTATTGATTTTGGGGCAGAGATTGAGGGGGTGAATACTTATGCACACTCCAAATTTATTGTTGTTGTTGATTGAATTACTGGATTTGGTGATTTGTCTGTGTTCATGGTGTTTTGATCGTGGCCTGGTTCTGACTACTTCTTGGTGTCCCTCTGTTAGCATTGCCGACTCTGGGATATACCTAGGAATTGAATCTGGCCTGTTATTTGACATTTATTATTGGTTTATATGATAGTGTGTACACTATGGACAAAGGTTTGTTTACAACTGACCATATGATTTGTACTGTATGTGCTTTTTGAACATCAAATTCCACATATAGTCCCTATTTGCTGCTATGATAACCTTGACTTTTGTAGTGTGCTTGTGGAGATGTGTGCTCATTTAGATACAGCAGTGTTCATAAAGCCAGGTACTAAGGTAGGTGATGTGAGGAGGCCTGGGGTGCAGTTAGTGTTTCCCAAAGGTGTTCAATAGGGTTTAGGTCAGAGCTCTATAGCAGGCCCCACAAGATCTTTCATTCCAAACCATGTAAAGAATATCTTCATGGAGCTGGCTTTGTGCACAGGGTCATTGTCATGCTGGAACAGGTTTTTGTCTCCTAGTTTTAGTGAAGAGAACATTACATACTACCTCATCCAAAGACATTATATACAATTGTGTGCCTCCCAATTTGTAAACAGTTTTAACAGATAACCAGATGTGGCTGGAAAAATCAGGTGTCCGAATACTTTTGTCTATATTGTTTAATAAACCTCCTATATATGTTCTCTAATCTTGTCCCTGAGTCACATTTGTTACATAACCTCAGTAAATACTTAAAAGCAACAGGATATTTTCTGGGTTTTCAGTATTGAATAAAACTGTCCACAACTGTGCTAATTCGTCTTTAAGCGAAGGTCAACTCACACCACTTGGGACTGGTTCATTTTTAATTATACTAGATCAAAAATTGGCAAGTCAAAGTGAAACATGACTCACAGTCATTAACACTTGACAGAAAGTAAGATGAGCATCTGTGCCTATACGTAAGATTAAAACAAATGATTTCATTTAATTCAGTGAATTATTCACTTCATTCATTCAATTTACAGATTTGAATAAACGAATGAATATAAATTCTGGCATAATTAATTAATCCCTAATAAATGATCCATGGCAGCAGTAGCAAGAAAAAACCTCACTTAAATGGTATGAGGAAGAAACCCTGAGAGGAAAATGAGTCAAAAGGGAACCCATCCTCATCTGGGTGACATTTTTTACGTCCATTCATTACCATTCCATCATTGGTGAGGTTATCAGCTGTTCACTGATGGACACTTGAGTGCAAAACCTTTTTGCCATTTGTAGGCCTAAGCCATTGTAGCAGACTGCTTAGAATCATTTCACTTCAAAATGAAATGGTGAGTTTAACCCTCCACAGAAACTTTATGAATTTTCAAGCTGGCAATTCTCCCATGGTCTCTCTTAATACTGATTGGCTGGAAAAAGTTTAGCTAGTCTGTGGTCAGTTTGTTCAGTGTTTAATTGAATAAACTAATATACAGTTCCAGTTCCATATGGAGTGAAACAGCTATTGAAACTTTTCCTAATGACTTTACTGAGCTAAATGAAGGAATTTTGTGTTAACTGATATGATGAATATAGTTATTTTGATAAGTGGGCTAAGGCACTCAGTCAAGGAGTTAACACCAACACCTTCATTATAAGCAGCGCCGTGGCATGGACACATCGGCTCTCTCTCTCATACTAGCTTTGATATATGTTTATTGAATTCGATTAAAATAAATGCAATCTTATTGCACAATAGTTGACCTCTATTTATGATTTACAGTCGGCAAAATTATAACAACCAGTTCAAAGAAAATAACTACTGAAAATAAAGATTTGTAACCATTTAGATTGTTTTGCACTGCAAACATCACTGACAGCTTTAACTCATCACTGTTGGCAAAAAGCCATTGTATGGATAATCCACAACTAGGGGTGCACCGCTAGTTTAATTTTACATTTCACACCAATATACCATTTTAATACACTTTTCTTTCCGTCAGGCTGTTTACCTACGCATTGTGCCTAAAAATCATGTAAACACAACCTAGCAGTGGATTATGACTTATGACATGTCTGTGGTTATTGTATGGTCATGACAGATTCAAAAATACACACCGTAGTCTTCCTAACTTTCAATTAAACTTCTTCCAATTGATCACGCCAGACTTCTGGCTCAGCTTTTCCTAAAATGCTTTTAAGTCTATGTGGGATTATCTTCTAGACAAACTATTATCTTCAACAATTAGCTACATTTCTTTACAGGCCCCTTTAGACAGGCCCCTTAGCCATTGTTATATTTACAGTGTACTAACCCCTTAAATCTAACAATTTCTTCAGTTAGCAGTGTTCTGATTTCTGAGAATAGACAACACTTAGATCATACCTAGGTAATATTTATGTATTTTGGCCTTTTTTTTTTCTTTTTCTTTAAATGAAATATTTAATTTTGTTCAGTAAGTTAACAGTGCTAATCTGTATCTAGAGCCACTCTCTCAGCTAGCTTTCGGTAGCTTGGTCCACACTTTGAGAATACAATCAAATTGCATTGATGCCAACTTATCTGCTAAACCAGGGGTCTTTTTTACACTATGGATCAGATTTAATATTCAGAAAATATTCTTCCTGACCAGCTGATGGGATGTGTGGGTGTGTCTGGAATCGTTGGGGGTTGTTTCATTTACTTATTTAACATTTAATTTATGAGTTGTCATATTGCTTCTCCATAGTACCGTATTTTTCGGACTATAAGCCGCTACTTTTTTCCCACGTTTTGAACCCCGTGACTTAAACAATGAAGCGGGTAATTTATGGATTTTTCCTGGGTTTTTCCCGGTTTCACAAACTTAAAGCCAAAGAATTGAGCGACATAACATTAGACCAATGAAATTTCCGAACGGAAACGAAAAAACGCACTTCACCTGTGTTCTGAGCTGCAGGAGAAAAAACTTCCACCGATGATTTTTAAACGCATGACGAAAAAGTTGTGAAAGGAAGGAGGAAGACAGTGAACAATGACTTTCTTGGTAGGCTACTGTTTAGAATCAAGCCATTGTAACGCGTTGAGTCAGGGTCATGGGATAGCGCGCTAACTCCAGTTGCAACAGAAATCATATAAGCACAGACAGGTTTCCAAAACTCGTGCTTTTTTTATTATTCTTGACAACAGCGTTACGGTTCAGTCAAAGAAACTTAGAAATGAACATTAGAAAAAAATAAGGACATATTCCTCAGTCTTGCACACATGCAGTAATACTGGAAAAAGGCTATTCCCAAAATGCCGCTCTGCTCTTAAAGGAGCCACAATATATTTCACCCGTTACACCGTGCAACAGACACTGTCTTTCATTAAAGCCTGTGTAAAGTTAATTAGTTTCAGTGTAGACACCTGCGGCTTATAGAATAATATGTTCATGTGCCTATAGCTTCTTATAAAAATCATCTCAGGATCCCTTCTTCTTATTCACATATGGAATGTGGTTATAATAGTTGCATTTGGATTTTGACCTTTGAAACCCTTATTAAGGTTACATTAAAGACCCAATAATGCATTTACAAATTAGTTATTATTATCAATAAATAAACAAATAATAATTTTTTAACTGATTCACTGATTAACTGAGTCTTTCCGTTAATAAAGTAAAATTTTTACTTTTGGTAAATTTCATTTTCAAAACTACTTTTACAAAACAACTTTTTCTACAACCATTAAATGAATTACTGCTGCTTGTGGATTGTAGTCATTATGCAACCCTCATTCTCTTAGACCGCAGCGTACCTTGCTATAAAAAACATTAAAGAGAAGGATTGGAGTGGTTTTCATCATACAGACTGAACCTTCTCAATCAATATCACTAATCATTATACCTCCTCTGCTCCCATAACCTATTTATTCCCACAAGGCTTCATTTTCTTTTTTCGCTTTACTGCCCGCTCGAGTTCCACCATCAACACAATGCCGGATCGTTCTCTGTTTCGTAATTACACTTTCTTTTTAAAACAGCCTCATGTGTTGAGGGTATTGAGGCCTCATGTGTTGATTCATATCATGGAGATCATCTGACCAAATGCGTTCTGTACTATGCACCTCCATATAGAGTTGAGTAGCAAGCAAAGCATTATGGGAAATTTTTTCAATCCCACCTGACATTACTGTCTAAAGTCCATACATTACTACCTGACATTACTTAACTTTTGTGGTTAAATAAGCACAAACCTTTAGCACAAGCACACTCTAAAATTGAGTGGAACATCTTCCCAAAAGAGTGGAGGTTATTATAACAGCAAATAGGAACTAAATAGGAACCACAAACTTATGTCCAAATACTGCCTGAGTCACTCACTCACTCACTCACTGCCTGAGTCACTCACGCTCTAAAATAATGTGTGTAATCAGTCGGCAGTTCCCGAGTCTCGCAAATAAACTTCACAGAGGGTTTTGAGACAGGCTTGTCCCTTTCTCCAACCTCACCTGCTTGGTCCTGCACTCGTTTACAGGCTTGGAAGCACGCCTTTTGCCAGTTTCTTCCCCCATTAGCATTAGCTCCACCTTTCTTCCTCTGAGGAGGAGGGAGGCACGCTTTTTGAGCTAGGCTCAAGGAGCTATGAAGTTAGCGGCGGAGCCAGATCGGTTCCTGGGAGATCTGACTGTGCGCATTCTGCGCACTTTTGGTGCAGATTCTCTGCACATTCTGTGCATGATCTGCGCATATTGCGCAGCGTATTGTGCCGCGCATATTCTGCTATCATTTCTATGCAATCGCTTCACTCCCAGAGAGTAATCCTCGAAGTGGGGGGTGCTCTCACTCCTTGTGGTAAAAAATAAATAAATGCAATAAAAATAAAATGCTAAATTAAAATAAATAATTATAATAATAATAATTGTTGTTGTGACCTGCGCCGTAGCCAAGCTACATAACTTATCTGGCTCACGAGCAGAAAGTCCCTCTGTCCAGTAAGCTGGACGAACGCTTTCTGACACCGGGTCGCGGTCATGGGCGAAGCCCCTTAAGCCCCTTCGACGTTGTATATACACATCATGGGGCGGAAAGTACACAGGTATGGAGCGATGCTGCGGGTTGAAGAGACGCTTGTGAGCTATCTCTCTCCCTGGATCGCCTTCTCCCTCAAGACCCCAACATTACCCACCAAACCCTGCGTAATACATCGCCGCTTATGCCTCGGCAGGTCAAGCAGCTGCATTCCTGCACACCATGGCGGTCCTGTAAGGCGTATCAGGCTGAACTGCTGCATCAACTGGATGTAGAGATGGCCCGAGCAGCCAGTTCACAAGCTCCGCCGGACAGCGGACCTAGCCCTCAGAGCTACTAAAGAGACCGCTAGGACCATTGGCCGATCCATGGCCGCCCTCATCTCAACAAAGAGGCACCTCTGGCTCACTCTCTCGGAAATGTCTGACTGGGATAGGGCCGTGCTGCTGGATGCCCCACCTACTTCTTCAGGAGTAAGAAACAGGTGGCGGCATTTCAGCAATACCTCCCACGACTCTCTCATGGGGCTGCTTGGCGGGTGCAGCCCCAACCCACCACCTCCTATCGGGAAGTACAGAAATGGAACGTTGCGTCTTGCACTCCCCCTGTCAGGGATTCTGCGTAGCACAGATCGAAAGACTTTCATCTTCAATAAAAGGGCTACGGCGAATATGTCTTGACATAGGACGTTCTGGGGATCCGGCTGTGATGGGGCACGTTGCACCACAGTATTCGGTGCCCGCCCTGCCCTGGCCCCCTCAGGGACCTTGTCTGTTAACCCTGCCACTGAATGTGCTTCAGGGCACGGCCAGCTTCAGCGACCATCTTCCTCGGTCTCCACCCGGTCTCGTAGTGATCCATACGGACAACACCGTGGTGGTTTCTTACATCAACCATCAAGGAGGTCTGCGCTTACGCTCCCTGTACAGACTGGCACACACTAGTCAGGGACTGGTCAATCTGGCGTGATTGGACACTCTTTCACAAAGCGTTTCGACGCAGCTCGAGTTCCTGAAAGGGAACGTTTGTAGGTTACATATGTAACCCTAGTTCCCCGAAGGAACGAGAAGCTGCGTCTCTAAGTCACTGCGGTGCTTCCTTCTCCCTTACAGAAGCGGGCGCTTGCCTCACTCCATGTGCATTTTATACTTCCTGTTCGTGGCGTCACTCGACCGGTGACGGCCAGCGTCCAATTTTTGACTGATTACACACATTATTTCAGAGTGTGAACACTTAGGGAACGTCTCTAGGTTACGTATGTAACCCTAGGTCCCTGAGGGAACGAGACGCTGCATCGAAATGCTTTGGGAACGCGCCTGAGTGTTCACGCTCTGAAATAATGTGTGTAATCAGTCAAAAATTGGACGCTGGCCGTCACCGATGAGGTGACGTCACGACCAGGAGTATAAAGTGCATATGAGAGAGGACAGCGGCAGCTTCTGCAAGGGAGAAGGAAGCGCTGCAGGGACGCCGGAGGTGTGGCATAGAGACGCAGCGTCTCGTTCCCTCAGGGAACTAGGGTTACATACGTAACCTAGAGATGTTCCCTTTCAGGAACTCGAGCTGCGTCAAAACGCTTTGGGAACGAGTGTCCAATCACGCCAGACTGACCAGTCCCTGCCTAGTGTGTGTCTGTCACCACAGCTAAAGAAGGACTGAGGGGCCACGAGTGGCACTGCGGTCTAGGTTATAGAACCGCACAAAAGGTCAGTGGGGTGGACCAACCCGCAGCGTTACATAGGTCTTGGGGAAACTCCAGAGGACCGAGACTCTGAGGCAGCCACACTCCGGGTGGAGAGAGCTCTGACCCCGAATGGAGCGGGGAGACCATAGGACCCATAAGATGTGATCGCATCAACAATGCACCTGCTCAGAGCCTGCTTAACAGCAAGGAGGCCTCTCTTGGGAGGGCTGTAGCAGACGAGCAGCTGATAGGTCCTTCTCCAATGGCCCTTCCCATGGACATAGGTGTCCAGCGCGCGCACCGGACAAAGCTGGTCCAGTTTCTCCTGGTCTGGGGCCTGGAACGGAGGAGGATAGAATGCCTGTAATCTTATGGGTCGTGGACGACCAAGGGCACCTTGGGGATGTAACCTCCTGTACAGGGGTACAGGAAGGAACCAGCCATACCTGGGGTAAAGTCCAGGAAGGAGGGGGGCCACAGAGAGTGCCTGCAGGTCCCCTACCCTTTTGATAGAGCAGATGGCCAACAAGAACGAGGTTTTGATTGAAAGGTGCATCCAAGAGGCCTCAGCTAAGGCTCAAAGGGGGGTTCAGAAAAAGCCCCCAAAACGACGGCCAGGTCCCACCCAGGCACTCTAGGTTGCACCGGGGGCCTCAGCCTCCGGGTGCCGTGGAGAAAATGCGTTACCATCGGGTCTCGCCCAGAGATGACCCCGGCCACGGGGGCATGATAGACCGAAATGTCAGACGTGTAGACTTTTAGGGTGGACAGAGCCAACACCTGGCGAACTGTCCCTGGAGGAATTCCAGCACTGAACCAACCGGCCAGTGGACTGGATCCAGCTGGTGGTGCTCACACCACGAACAGAACAGCTGCCACCTGGTGGCATATGACCTCCCTGTGGAGGGAGCTCTGGAGTGGAGAATGGTCTTCACCACTTCGGAGGAGAGACCAGAACCTCGGAGCTGTGCCCCCTCAGGGGCCACATCCTCCACAGCTCTGGGCGGGGGTGAAATATGGCACCCCAGCTAGGACACCCACCTCGACAGGGTGTCTTCTGCCTCGTTCAACCAGCCCTTGGATGTAAACCACCCTCAATGAGAGGAGCTTCCCCTGGGCCCAAAGGAGGATCTGGTGCACCAGCCTGCACAGGGGGCGCGAACGCAGACCTCCTAGGTGGTTGATGTAGGGGACCACAGCAGTATTGTTCGTACAGACCAACCCGTGGTGACCTCTGTGGTCCGAGAGGAAATGCTTCAGTGCTAGAAGCATGGCCAGCATCTCTAGGCAATTGATGTGCCAGCGCAGATGGGGCCCCTCCCACAGACCTCTAGCGGAGCGACCACTCATGATCGTTTCCCACCCCGTGAGGGACGCATCCGTCGTTAGCATTAAGCGATGACCGGGACTCCCAGCACAGGGCCTGGAGATAGGAGCCGGGGATCTCTCCAAACATCTAAGGCACGTAGGCATCGCCGCGTGACCTTTATAGTGTGGACGGGGTTGCCCCTCCATGAGAACCCGTGGGTCCTGAGCCACCACTGAAGGGGTGACAGTGAGAGGCTGCCCTTCTCTGACCTTCCTGACGGCCGTAAGGATGGCTACAATGTGGGCAGGGGAAAGCTGCGCACACAAAGTAGTTGAATCCCATATGACACCAAGATAGGTGGTTCTCTGTAATGAAGAAAGCACACTCTTCCCGGCGTTCAGCCGAAAACCCCAACGCCTTCATGTGGACGAGAACGACACCTCAATGCCAGACCGCCAACAGTTCAGACTGAGCTTCACGGGGTGAACGGGCAAGGCCAAACGGAAGAACCTGGATTGGTAAGCTTCGGCCCCGAAAGCGAACCTCAGGAACTTCCTGCGAGAAGGTAGGATGGATACATGAAAGTACGCATCCTTTAGACCCACCGTGACAAACCAGTCCTCGGATCTGATTTGAAGCACGACCTGCTTGAGGGTTAGCATCTTGAACCTGAGTCTCATGAGAGAGCGGGTCAGCTGACGTAGATCTAAGATAGGACGCAACCCTCCGTGTATCTTGGGAACTATGAAGTCTCAGGCGTAGAACCTGGACTCTCATTCTGATGGAGGGACCACCTCGATGGCCCCCTCCTGACCAGAGCCTGCTGGCTTCCCACCAGGGTGAAAAAACCCTGTGAAAATGGGGCGGAGGAGACCCGAACTGAATCGAATAGCCTCGCTCTACAGTACGCAGGACCCACCAGGACACATCTGGAAGAGCTTGCCAGAAAGCGCCTCAGGGGTACCAGTCTTTTGAGACTGGCCTCCGGTCCAGAGCCAAGAGAGCACCCTGAGACGGCGGCTCTAGGCGAGGCGAGATCTCCGGGACTACAACAATGCCGAGTGGAGACCAAGGATAGAGCTCGATGGAACTGGCCGTGCCCTTAAGCACCGAGGGTGGCAGGGTTAATGGACCAGGTCTCTGAAGGGGGCCGGAACAGGTCAGGCACCGGATAAAACAGTGTGGCACGCCCCTTCACGGCCAGATCCCCAGAAAGGTCTGTGTCAGGATCTGTCACCCCACTTGGCCTCGCCGCGAGCGCCATGCAGGATCCCTCACAAGGGGAGAGCGAGTCGCGACACTGCATTTCTGCACCTCCTGATGGGAGAGGAGGGCTGCGGGCGGGGCTGTGCCTGCCGACGGGGTCTTGAGGGAGGAAGCGATCCCGGGAGAGAGATAGCTCGCAAGCGTACCTGTTTACTTCCCGCCCCATAATGTTTTTTTTTTTGTTTTTGTTTGGTTGTTTTTTAATACAATGTCGAAAGGGGCCGAAGGGGCCATGACCATGACATTTTAGTGTACAGGTCTGGAAAGGACGGGAAAATCCGGACATGGAGGTTGCGACCTGGTGTCAGAAAAAGTGCTCGTCCAGCTGGCTGGAGGGACTTTTCTGCTCATGAGGTGGCCAATTTATGTAGCTTGGCCAGGGCTTACATATATAAATATACATACAAATATATAAAAATGTATTATTATTAATTATTATATATTACATTTTGCTACGAGGAGTAAGAGAACCCCACTCAGGAGTGCTCTCCGGGAGTGGAGCGATCGCACAGAAAATGCAAGCAGAATGCGCGCGGCACAATGAACGCGGCGCAATATGCGCAGATCATGCAGAGAATGTGCAGAGAATCTGAGCCGAGAAATGCGCAGAATGTGCACAGCCGCATCCCACATAGCCCCGCCCCCAACTCCATAGCTCTATGGGCCTAGCTCGCAAAGCGCCCCCCCCCCTCCTCCTTAACGAAAGAGAGGCGGAGCTAATGCTCTCGTTGCAGGAGGAAGAATCCGCCGAAAGGCTTGCTTCGAGCCTGCGAGCGAGTGCTGGACCAAGAAGGTGAGGTTGGAGAAAGTAACATGCCCGTCTCGAAACCCTCTGCGAGGTCCATGCAAACCCAGGAACTGCCGCACCGCTCCGCCTCAGCGAGAGCGGGGCAGAACCCGAGACGCGAGCTCTCTCCTCGGAGAAAGCCGCTCGGGAGCGGAGCGAAGTCATTGACATGCAGCTGGATCTCTCGAGAACCGACCAGCATGCTCCGACCACCGACCAGGGTGCTCCGCTCCCTGGAAATACATAGATCTCCCTTTTTATTTTTTTTTATTAGTTTTTTTTTGACAAACAATCTGACAGACAACACAACACACAGAGCGCTTTCTGAACAACAGAAGCTGCCGCTGTCCTCTCTCATATGCGCTTTATACTCCTGGTCGTGACGTCACCTCACCGGTGACGGCCAGCGTCCAATTTTTGACTGATTACACACATTATTTCAGAGCGTGAACACTCAGGCGCGTTCCCAAAGCATTTCGAGACGTTCTTATTAATAAGAACTACTAAAGCCTATTAAAAAACGAGAAGATTTATGCTTTTACTCAAGTAGTAAAAAGAATAGTTTAATTTTTACTGGAGTCATATTTATGTTGGTGATATATACTTTTACTCAAGCACAATAATAGTCTACTTCATCCATCACTGCTTTTGTTAAACATTCTGTCTTGGAAATGTTAAACACTGGTCAATTTCACTTCTTTCAAATAAAAAGATTAAACTTGAACCTAAATTGTAATGAATTCTATGCATTATTGAGTTAATTAGATATACTACTGTAGATTACAGTGTAATTTTTAAAAGAAGCTGACATAAAGTGTTTCTAGGGGGTGGGATTTGGTCCTGTGCTCCAGTCACTGTCTGGGTGGAGCTTCCTGTTTTCCACATGTACAAGGTGTATGTATGTATGTTTGCAGATAAACTGCATCTAGGTAGAAATGTAGTACAATAGACTGGCATCCACTCCATAATTACTTTATTCTAAACATAAATTTTGTTTGGAAATATATAATATGTGAATGTACTGCCCTTAAGACCTACAAATAGAAGAAATTAAACACACTGCAATAGCCAATGAGTATAAAACAAACACAAAGTCAACATACAATACAGCAAAAACAATATATACACGTAATGCACCGTATGATCCTCCTTCCCATATGAGGTTCTTCCACAAACTTTTGCTACAGCATACACATTTGAATGAATTTCAGTAAAACAAACAGGCCCAAACAAGTTTATTGTGACAGTGCCCCTGTGCACAAAGCTAGCTCCAAAAAACATGACTTGTAAAGGTTGACATGGAAGATTTGGAGCCCAAGTCCTGACCTAAACCTTATTGAACACCTTTGGGATGGATTTAAATGCCGACTGTACCCCAGGCCTCCTCACATAACTACACTAATAATCTTGTGGCTAATTGGGAACAAATCTTTACATCTACACTCCGAGAAGTTGAGAAGCATAGAGGCCATTCACAGAAGAGTGGAGGCCATTATAAAAGCAAAATTTTAATATTGATGGTTTTAGATGGGCACCTGTGGGTGTGATAGTCAGGTGTTCACATATGTTTAGCCATATAGTGTATACATAGCTTGTTAAAAATCCATAACTCACAGCATCCATTGTTGTCCTGGCTCTGATAAAGGTACTGTTTACCTGAGGAGAGCTTGTGAAACAGATAGATCCTTGGATAAATGGAGTGCATGGTGATTTTTTTTTCAACTCGCTTGGCCCTGATGTCATGCGGTTTATGAATTGAGAGCGACTGCTGTTCACTCAGCTTTTCTGCGGTGCACACAATTCACTAGCCTTTAAACAGGAGGAGGCTGAGCTGAACCACACTGTTATTGTGCCCAACGCTACCGGAATAATCTCCGGATCCATAAATGAATAATTGAACGAATAAATAAATGATGTTAATATGAATACAGTTCTAAGGAGTAGACTTTTTAGACCCCTACTATATTTTCTGACTTTGGATGTGCTTTTTCATATGCAAAAGAACAAGCAATAATAACTAAACAAGCAAATATCAGGCTTGCAATACCATGTGTTGTTGCATTTAGACTTAGCAACATTTACTATTCGTCATATCTTGTGAACGTGATCTCACTATCAGATAAAATTTTTGTTTCTCTCTTCTAGCTTTTTGTCATCGATAATGGCGCAGATGACTGGCGCATCGCCATGACAATGAACCGGGTATTGCTGATCGCGCTGGAGCTGCTGGTCTCAGCCGTGCACCCAGTGCCCGGTGACTTCAAGTTTGTGTGGCGCGCTCGACTCGCGTTCACCTACATCCCCTCGCAGGCGGAGGCCGACCTGGACATGGTGCTTTCTGTGCCCATGTTCCTCCGACTCTACCTCATCGCTCGTGTTATGCTCCTCCATAGCAAGCTGTTCACCGATGCCTCCTCCCGGAGCATAGGGGCTCTCAACAAGGTCAGAGGTCAAAGTTCATATGGGTTGGGTAATGCTTTCCAGGATATAGCTTGTGGGCTTTAATTTAGAGACTGAGGATTAGCCTTGTTCATGTACTGGGTAATGACCTGATCTCTTTTGATTTTATAGATGCACAATTAAATGAAAAATCCTATTCGTAAGATAGGAAATATATCTTGCTTTCATCCCAGTCTTCATATCCAGTTAAAATTGTGTTTTGGGTTTCAAAAGTCAGTTGTAAAAAAAAAAAAAAAAAAAAACCCTGACCTTTTATTTCAGCTTTTTTACCCCATAGTAAAACAATGACAGCACAGGGTCTATGACCTTTTACTCATGGATTTTTGTTTGTGTCTCTTCTGGTTGTTTGGTTGTTTTCTCACTGTCTTGTTTTCCCCTGTTTTAGTTGTCCAGTTCTTCCTTTCCTGTTCTTACCTAATTTCTTCATTCATGTTTTATTTCTTTATCTTGACTTCCATGATTCATATTATATTTTATCAAGTCTAACAGCTTTTCAGAATTTTTGGAACCTTGACCCTGCAAAACTAGGGTCATCATAGTGTGGTGTCAGGGATAAACTACACAATATTTACAAAAGTACTGGGACACCTGACTTTTCCAGCCATGTGTGGTTATTTCCCAATCTGTTACCACAGGAGTCATTGGATTTGCAGCATGAAATTGTTCCATTCAGGAAGAAATAGTGTAAATGATTTGGAGTGGAAGATCTTGAGTGGTCTGCTTAGAGCTCTGACCTGATCCATATTGAATACCTTTGAGAATAATCGGAAAGCAGTAGAACTGAATAAGAACAAATCTCCCAAACCACATTCCAAAATCCAGTGGTACATCTTTTAAAAAGAGTGGAGGTTACAACAAATGAGCACTAAATATGGATGGGAAATGGGACATTTAAAAAGCACATACAAATCTTTCGTTGTTTTTGTTTTAACTAGCATTCAAGGCCCATAATAATAAGGATAATATATAGGTAGACATAACTGAGCTTAATCATGGAAAATGGTTTGGCAGCAGCTACTATTTTTCTTAATGGACTCTTGTACCTGGAAATGAAATCATATAAAATTGTATATTGTTCTCCAATTATTATATTGCACCAAGTATCTATATGATAGAAAGAGGATGGGGGGGGGGGGGTAATAAGAGACCAGTTGGGAAGATTGTGTAGCTTCAGCGAGCCATTATAAACAAATATCTCTCCTCCAAACACCACGGTATTTTATAGACTCTGTAAATAAATGTTTTGGTTAGGAACACCCAAAGATTTATGGAGTTGTTTTTACAGCCATAACTGATTTTCTGATTGATTACATTGAGTGTAGGTTCGGTTCTGTCAGTTGTTGATACAAATGTCCTTTATTATTACACCTGCTAGCTGAATGTCTTTTAAGAAAAGTTGATAAATAAAAGCTGCTTGACATTTTAGATTGTGTAGGGTTGTGCTTAGTAGACCTCAAAATGAACTGGGTTAATATACTTGTGTACTTGCATACTTGTTCACTTCTGGAAAATAGTTTGTGTGTTTGGGGTGGTGTGTAGTGGGTTATGCGACTAGAGTCTCTCCAAGCACTATCTGACTCTAGGCATAGATAAAGTATATGATGGTTTTGTCCTCAGCTGTGCTTCAGTGAGCACGGCTATAATAATAATCATAAATCATAAATTAATGCAAACAAATTTCCTTGTGGAACAAAAGAGAAACGTCAGATACCTTGATTAGCTTGTCTGTCTATGGTTTTTCATTAGGTGCATTTTAATACACGATTTGTGATGAAGACCCTGATGACTATCTGCCCAGGCACAGTGCTTCTGGTCTTCAGTATCTCCCTGTGGATCATCGCAGCTTGGACTGTACGAGTATGTGAGAGGTAAGAGATCAATGCTCTTTGACATTAACTCTCATGGCATCTACATATGCATCCAGGTCGATCGTGCCGCATGCCCCCCCCCATATTTCCCATGTTAGCAGTTCAAAAGGTCGCAGACTGTGCTGAGCCCCGGGGCCACAGCGTGGGCATCCCTGCTTCTGACAAGGCTGTTGCCATAGTAACAAAGCATGTGATACACTCTAGATGCATTTAATAGATGCTGGAGGATTCCCCAGTTTAAAGCAATGGATTGCAATGTGTTTTCTTGAGTTAGAGAGTCGATGTCATATTGCTCCCTCACGTTGAGAGATTCATAAAATTCACTGAATTATTCCTTTCCAACTCAATATTATTGGTCAGGGTAATGGTTTACATTTAAGGAATACATTGATATGATATATTTAGGTAAATGATGTAGATATTGTTGACTTATTAGTGCAAAATTCTAGACTACTAGGGTACCTGACTTTTCCAGCCATATGTTATTTTTCCCCAAATTGTTAGCACAAAGTTGGAGGCACACAATTGTATAATAATGTCTAGGAATGCTTGTACATTTCCTTTTATTTGATTTAGGAGCCCCAAACCTGAAAAAGCATGAAATTGTCATGCTCCTGTGCACAAAGCCATATGTACAAGCTCCATGAAGATATGCTTTTCATTACATCCGGAGTAGATCTTGAGAGGTTTGCAATATAGCTCTGACCTCATCCCTATTGAATTGGAACACTGACTGTATTCCAGGCCACCTCACCATACATCACTGTCTGACCTTACTAATGTCCTTGTGGCTGATAGTCTCAATTTTCCATTGGCACACTCCAGAATCTAGTAGAACATCTTCCCAGAAGTGTGGTGGTTATGATACAGCACGTGTACAAAATGTAAAATGGGACGTTCAAAAAGCACATACCAATCTTATAGTCAGGTGTCCACATAGTTTATTTCACACGGCTATTGCTATTGGTTTTGGGTTTTATTGTCATGGCGTCTTAGTGTCTTGGCTTATACCGTCTTCCTACTCCGTTGAGTCAATATTCTTGGTTTCATGTCTAGACTCACAGCAAACGAGAGCAGTTCAATCACTTTTGTCTATTTTGGCTCTTAATGATTTAAGCAAGAATTAGCAAAGTAAATGTGTTGACTGTTGTAAGTACCAGACAGCTTACACTCAGAAGAGATCAATAATCATTCATCTTAACGACAGCATGAAACTAATTAAACATGAACCTGTTTAGAAATGAGGTGAGATGAAGGGAGTATTCCTGTTAGATTTCTGTTTCTTGATAAGATCGACCCATGTCTCAAAAACCACTCGCAATTTATATTTCATTAGTCGTTAAACTTAATTTAAATAAATTATATCCTCACCCATTATTTAATGCTTTACTTATATAAGTAAAACAGCAAAAGAACTAATCAGATAATAATAAGACGAATATCAGGGGTTAGTTATTACAGAACCAATTATGACTGTTAGGAGTATTCTGCAGACAAATGATATTATTATAATAAGGACTCAGACTTTGGGAGCCTACTGTGTATGCAGTGTTTTGGCCTTGTGTGCCACTCATTAATGCTCCCATTGAAAATCATTCATTCATTCATTTTCTCCCGCTTATCCGTAATTCGGGTCGCGGGGGCAGCAGTCTAAGCAGGCCCCCGCCTTCGACTGCTGCCCAATCCTCACAGCACCGTCCCTTACGGTCCCTCCTGCAGGTGGTGAGCCCACGGGAAGGCGGCCCCACGTCACTCCGACGTCACGGACCTTGATATTTCCCTCGTAAGGGACCCCCGGAGCATAGAGGGTTAAGGGCCTTGCTCAAGGGCCCAAGAGTGGCAGCTTGGCAATACCGGGGCTTGAACCCCAGACCTTCCGATCGGCAACCCAGCGCCTTAACCGCCAGAGCCACCACTCCCCCCCACTCCAAGATGCTACATTGAACTGATAGATCAATCAAACAGAAAATGTCTGTTGATTACAAGCATATAGGTTTGATTAAACACAATGCAGAAGGCGTCGGTTATTTTTTATTGTGTTTAATATTTCATGGGGAAAAAAAAGTATGGGATCTAATGAGAGCTGTTCATATACAAATGCACTAAAGCATGAACGAGCTAAAGTCGAGGACAGATGCCATCACAGTTTAGCATTTGTTAGACATGTAAAAATAAATCCATAATGTGAGATGAACTCACATACAGAAACAGGCAAAAAGTCAGGCAATCAGCAATGTAAGCACACATGAAAATATTGCTTGGTATAAAAGGTAGTTGGACACTGTAGAATCATTGTGCAAGTCTGAAGTCATAGTTTTATTCATCTATGGAAAGTTTCTTTGAGTAGAAGACTTGTGGTTAGAGCTTTGGTCATTCTAAAACCTTTGGGAAATCACAGCACCTACTCCAACTCTGATGTTCCAGTTCCATGATAAAGAGATTGGGGGTGGTGTTTCAGGATAGGACTGGTGGTGAATGCAGTCTTGTCCTTCCTGAAGCCTTTATTTGCTGCTGTGTTGCAGACCTACCGCTTAAGACCTTTCTTCAGTCAGGACACTGGTTTCTGAATAATAATGACTTTTATATGCTATATTATATATTGTATATATAATAATATTGTATATTGTGTTTTGTTGTTGTTGTTGTCACCGGGGGCTGTTTGTTTGTTTATAGAAGGTAGTGGGGACCACACAATAGTTACCTAGGCCCTGACAAATGAAAAGCTAGAACTGTTTAAGATTTGATTTTCTTTTGACTATACCCCATTACTGTTTCCATGGCAACAGTTCATTCATAGGATTTTTATTATCGCAGTCTCTCAACACAACCTATGCCTCAAAGTAAATAATTGTAAAATGTGGTGCTGTTTAATAAATAAAAGGGAACAATCATTGGCATGTTAGCATTTTCTTTTCTTTAGACGACTTCCATTCATTTTTATGGATTATTTAAAGGGTTCTGAAGTATTGGTGCTTTAAACCAGACATTAGGTTTTCTAACAAAGAACCTAATTTCTGTTATTTAGTGACATTTTAAAACTTTTGTGCGATCATTCCTTCAGAAGCATTTTTTTCTCTCTCTTGAAGTTAATGATAAAAATATAACAGCAGTTTGTCATGTTACAGAAAACGAGAATTGTAAACTCTTGTGTCTTGCAGACATTCCATAAAATTTAACAGTTAAAAAGAGTAATGAAGCTCTTAACTGGTACAACAGAAAAGTGTTTTCCTAATTCTCTGGAGCCCCAGCCATCTTTGGTCAAGAGTAAAACTGGCTGTGATCTTGGAAGGGAGGAATGGTGTACTCTCTTTCACATGAATCACAGTGACACTAGATAATCATGGGCATCTGTGAGCTTGTGTATGTGTGAAAAAAAAAACGATCTTCACTTTCCTGTGAGTGTTAGACCACCCTGTGATACAGCATGAACAGCAGTTTGAAGAGATTTTGTTTTCAAGCTTTTTTTCTGTCATTTGACAATAGAGACCTTAATGGTGGGTGGGGTGGAAAAAAAACACATGATGTGTCAGGCAATACAATACATAAATAAAGGTAGGACAACTGACTTTTCTAGGCATATGTGGTCTTCTCCAGACTGTTACCACTAAGTTAGAGGCACACATTTGTATAGTAAGAAATTGGATGCAGGAGCATTACATTTCCGTTCGCTTAAACTTAAAGACCGAAACCTGTTGTAGAATGGCAATCCTCCTGTGTACAAATCCAGCTCCATGAAAATATGGTTTACAGAGCCTAACGGTCTTGTAGCTGAATGAGCACAAATCTCCACAAATCTTATGGTCAGGTGAAAAATCATCAAAACATTCTCAAAAACTGTTTAAAATACTCTATTTTAAAGCTGCTTTATATATATATATATATATATATATATATATATATATATATATATATATATATATATATATATATATATATATATATATATATATATATATATATATATATACAGTGAGGAAAATAAGTATTTGAACACCCTGCTATTTTGCAAGTTCTCCCACTTAGAAATCATGGAGGGGTCTGAAATTTGTCATCGTAGGTGCATGCCCACTGTGAGAGACATAATCTAAAAAAAAAAATTCAGAAATCACAATATATGATTTTGTAACTATTTATTTGTATGATACAGCTGCAAATAAGTATTTGAACACCTGAGAAAGTCAATGTTAATATTTGGTACAGTAGCCTTTGTTTGCAGTTACAGAGGTCAAACGTTTCTTGTAGTTTTTCACCAGGTTTGCACACACTGCAGGAGGGATTTTGGCCCACTCCTCCACACAGATCTTCTCTAGATCAGTCAGGTTTCTGGCCTGTCACTGAGAAACACGGAGTTTGAGCTCCCTCCAAAGATTCTCTACTGGGTTTAGGTCTGGAGACTGGCTAGGCCACGCCTGAACCTTGATATGCTTCTTACAGAGCCACTCCTTGGTTATCCTGGCTGTGTGCTTCGAGTCATTGTCATGTTGAAAGACCCAGCCTCGACCCATCTTCAATGCTCTAACTGAGGGAAGGAGGTTGTTCCCCAAAATCTCACAATACATGGCCCCGGTCATCCTCTCCTTAATACAGTGCAGTCGCCCTGCCCCATGTGCAGAAAAACACCCCCAAAGCATGATGCTACCACCCCCATGCTTCACAGTAGGGATGGTGTTCTTGGGATGGTACTTATCATTCTTCTTCCTCCAAACACATTTAGTGGAACTATGACCCAAAAGTTATATTTTGGTCTCAACTGACCACATGACTTTCTCCCATGACTCCTCTGAAACATCCAAATGGTCATTGGCAAACTTAAGACGTGCCTGGACATGTGCTGGTTTAAGCAGGGGAACCTTCCGTGCCATGCATGATTTCAAACCATGACGTCTTAGTGTATTACCAACAGTAACCTTGGAAACGGTGGTCCCAGCTCTTTTCAGGTCATTGACCAGCTCCTCCCATGTAGTTCTGGGCTGATTTTTCACCTTCCTTAGGATCATTGAGACCCCACGAGGTGAGATCTTGCATGAAGCCCCAGTCCGAGGGAGATTGACAGTCATGTTTAGCTTCTTCCATTTTCTAATGATTGCTCCAACAGTGGACCTTTTTTCACCAAGCTGCTTGGCAATTTCCCCGTAGCCCTTTCCAGCCTTGTGGAGGTGTACAATTTTGTCTCTAGTGTCTTTGGACAGCTCTTTGGTCCTGGCCATGTTAGTAGTTGGATTCTTACTGATTGTATGGGGTGGACAGGTGTCTTTATGCAGCTAACAACCTCAAACAGGTGCATCTAATTTAGGATAATAAATGTAGTGAAGGTGGACATTTTAAAGACAGACTAACAGGTCTTCGAGGGTCAGAATTCTAGCTGATAGACAGGTGTTCAAATACTTATTTGCAGCTGTATCATACAAATAAATAGTTTTAAAATCATACATTGTGATTTCTGTTTTTTTTTTTTAGATTATGTCTCTCACAGTGGACATGCATCTACCATGACAATTTCAGACCCCTGATTTCTAAGTGGGAGAACTTGCAAAATAGCAGGGTGTTCAAATACTTATTTTCCTCACTGTATATATATATATATATATATATATATATATATATATATATATATATATATATATATATATACATATATATATATATATATATATATATATATATATATATATATATATATATATATATATATATATATATATTTATATATATATCTTACTTGCTTAACTATGTTTGTTTGTCTATAATTATAATGGTAGCAGCAGGTAGCAGCAGCCCCCTGTTCTAAGCACTTTGTAATAATAAAGGCTGTTAAAGGTTATCCATGAAGAGCCTCTGGCACTGTAAAACCACTCTCTCTTTCTCTTTGTCTCTCCATTTCATACCCTCTTTCAGGTACCATGACCCTCAGGATGTGACCAGCAATTTCCTGGGAGCCATGTGGCTAATCTCCATCACCTTCCTCTCCATTGGCTATGGAGACATGGTGCCTCATACCTATTGTGGCAAGGGAGTGTGTCTTCTTACTGGCATTATGGTACGTAACCAACTTGCAGCAAATTAACATGGCTAAATAAATGTTATGCGATATACAACATGGCAGAATCTCTGATAAAGAATATGGCAGAATCAGTAACTCCACGCCGTGTACTGCTGTGTATAATGGTTTTGCTAGCAGTCACATGACGCACTCTAGAAGTTTCTAATGTGGTGAGAGGCCGCTTGAAAATTTAACCTTTCACTATATCATATTGCTGTAGCTTGAAAGGATCTGCTAATGCTTTCCAGCTAGAATATATTTGCTAATTGGAGCTCCTTGGTTCTTTCTGTCTGGCACTCTATGTCTGGCTCTGTCTTTCTCTCTTTGTGTTTGTGTGTGTTTGTGTGTGTGTGTGCCTCTGCTTTTCTCGCTCGTCCTAAGGGGAGTTCTGTCAGACGAGTGCTGTGAAGGGGCCTGGTTGTCCTTCTTCATATAGCACGTATATATGCGTTTTTCAGGATTTACTGTGTTTGTGGTTACATTTGTTTTGTGGATGCTTCATGGTGTTTTACTAAGTATGTCCCCTGTTCCCGTCTGTGTCAACCTCGCTCTCAGTTTCCCTCTCACACATACCGCTAAAAACATACACACAATAGCATAACATGCACTTAGTCACTTTCCAGTCCTTTATCTTTCTCTCTCACTCTCTTGATCTTTCTCTTTCTCCTTCCCACTCTTATTATTCTGTATAATTTTACACACAAACACACACACCTCTCTGTCTCTACGTACCGTATACACACTCACGGCCATATGTGCACAAACATCGTTTTCGTGTTTTGGAAAAGATGTAGGAAATTGTGGCTACGGGGTAAGAAACGGCTTGAAAGAACGAATAAAACGGAGGGTGAGAAAGACGACAAAATGTGATTTTTCTTTTCCAGTCGTGAGTGATTGTAATGACTTTCTATAGGTGGAATTATGTGACTTGTTGCTATGACAACACTGAAGGCCAACCGGGTTGGAGTATACCACTGCCCCAAAGGGGTGGGGTGGGGGGGGGTGCTTAGACTGGCACATGAGTATGTATCCTAGGAGGAGGGCAGTGCCAATGTGATCTGTCAATTGCTTGTTGAGAGCCATCAGTCTCTCTATACTCTGTCTATCTTTTCACTCCATCCATCTCTTGATCTCTCTCTCTCTCTCTCTCTCTCTCTCTATCTCTCTCTCTCACTTCTTTTCTCTCATCTCAAAACAACATATGGCAGAATTAAACAGCCTGTTAGCTATAGTTAGGTTGGATTTTCTGTGCCATTTTGTGCAATTCTGACACCTGGGCAAAAAATAAATAAAAAAAATCACATGTTCTACATTATTTTTGTCTTCGTGGGTATTTATGAAATAGTGCTGTAATTCATTTACAGTTTATCTTCGAATATGATGTGAGAGACTATGGATATGACCACATTATTATCACCAGAGCAGCTGGAACAGACAGAGCTTTATTGATCTACTGGAAAACCTCTAATATAAAATTTGTTTTTTTAAACTGTATCTAACAATATCAATAATTCATATTTTATTAATATTTTTTTTTGTGTGTGTGTTTACTTTTAGGATCTTGTCCATTGTACCAGTTTGTGTATATTAGACATTGCACTAAAAACACTAACGTTTTTAACCAATTGCAGCTCTTATAGGAAATGAGTAAACAAACTAAACAGATATGGCAACACAAAAGTACTGTGATACACTATATATGAACAGAAGTATTTGCAGTTTTTTTCTATCTATATCTGGTTCTTCCCCAAACTGTTACCACAAAGTTGAAGGCACACAATTGTAAACAAAAATCTTTGAATGCACTAGCATTACCTTTTTCTCAACTTTAATTAGGAGACCCAAACCTGTTCCAGCATGAACAAATACTCCTGCCAGATCAGGGTGAAAGCTCTTGAGTGGCCTGCTATAGAGCTCTGACCTCAACTCTTCTAAACACCTTGGGAACAAACTGGAACACTGGCTGCATCCTAGGCCTCCTCACCTCACCTTGATATTACTAACAATTTTGTGGCTGAATGAAATCTCACAAATCTCCACAAACACACTACAGAATCTAGTGGAACGTCTTCACAGAAGAGTGGAGGTTATTGTAACAGCAAATAGGACTAAATGTGGAATGGGATGGTCAAAAAGTACGTACAAATCTTTTCTTTTTTTCCATGAGCTGTATATCAGTCATTTTAATAAAGAAACGATGTTGATTAAATGCTATAGTGATTATGTAGTGATTAAAGATTTGAAAAAAGTTAAAATAACCCTGTGTCTAAAAGAAAAAAAGCTTTGCATTGCTATATGAATGACAGTAAAAGATGGAAAATATATATATTCCTATAAGCAACAATGCGCCGTTTGCGTTTGATTAAATGTTTTTATACTGCATGGTGAATTATCATGATGTATTACAGTTGTTTTTAGAGCTGGCCCACTTCTAATCAACGATAGAAACATTAATCCTAGTCACTTTTAATGAATTCCAAGAATGTGTTATTCAGTGAGTCTGTGAGCCAAAGATAAAGGATGGTTTGTTAATGCATGAAGGCCTCGATCCAAAATATGGATTGATTCATGGATTTAGAAGAAATTGAAAGCTTTATAACAATGAAAACAGCTAAAGATTTAAGAGTTGCTATAGGAGGACTGGTAGTATAATTTAAAAACTACAATTTTCCGCTTGAAAATGATTATCTTGGGAATTAAATGGGCACTGTTGTATATACAATGTACATATGCCTTAATTAAATTTTTATATATAGATATTTATTTATTGATATTTCTTTACACCTTCTAGTTCTTTTCCAGACACAACAGTGTTATTCATTTACCATTTATACTGTTATTTGTCTAACAGCTACTTATCATATTGACTGGCAATAGCTTGTTAGTTATTTATTTACTGTACACTAAAATTTCTTACTCATTTACTATAATTACTTTATGGAAAAAAGTTAAAAGGCACATGATTAGATTTGTGCATTCTTTTTTATCATCCCATTCCACATTTACTCCCCATTTGCTGTTATAATAACCCCCACTCTTCTGGGAGGATGATCCACTAGATTTTGGAGAGTGTTTGTGCTCAAGATTTGTGATTATTCAGCCACAAGAGAATTAGTAATGTCAGGAACTGATGTAAGGTGAGGAGACCTCCCAAATACAGCAGATGTATTAACTACACTACTCTAATAAAGTGTCAATTATAAAGGTGAAATAAATAAGAATATCATTAAAAAGTGTATTAATTTTAGTAAAACAATAGAAAAAGTAAAACTTGTATATTATATAGATTTATCGTACACAGACTGATATTCACGGGTGTTTTTTTTTAAAATGTTGATGATTTTGGATCACATTTACAAAAACCCACCATTTCTCATAATAATTGAACACTTCATAAAACCAATCAAAAAAACATTTTTAGTGAATTGTTGGCCTTCTGGAAAGTATGTTCATTTACTGTACAGTATATGTACTCAATACTTGGTGGGGGCTCCTTTTGCTTCAATTACAGCCTCAATTTTCCTCTTGACAATAACCACATAGGTTCTCTTTGGGGTTCAGGTCTGGTGAGTTTTATCTGAAAAGACAACTTTGGCCCACTGAGCAACAGTCACCTCTGACGTAAGACACCTCTAATGTTGTCTCTGGTTCAGGAGTGACTTGACACAAGGAATGAGTCAGTTGTAGCCCATGGATACGTCTGTGCATGGTGGATCTTGAAGCACTGACTCCAGCTGCAGTCCACTCTTTGTAAATCTCCCTAAAATCTTGAATGTGCTTCGTTTCACCTTTTTTTACCCCACTTTTTTCCTTCCATTCAACTTTCCATTAATGTGCTTGAAAACAGCACTCTGTGAACAGCAGCTACTTTAGCGATGACCTTTTGTGTTTTACCCTCTATGTGCATGGTGTCAATAATCGTCTTTTGACAACTGTCAAGTCAGCAGTCTTCCCCCATGATTGTGTAGCCTGAACCAGACTGAGACACCGTTTAAAGGCTCAAGAAACCATTGCAGGTGTTTGAATTTAACGAGTCTCCAATGTTGAACTTTTTCACAATGTTCTAATTTTCTGACATACTGAATTTAGGGTTTTCATTAACTGTAAGCCAAAATCAACAAAATTAAAAGAAATAAACACCTAAAATATATCAGACTGTGTGTAATGAATCTATATAATATTGATTCTTTTATTTATCTATATAAAAATGTATTGAGATGCACCTGTATGTGTAAGTAAAGCTGCAGTCACATTAAACTTTCTGCTCCATTCATGCGCACGCATATGTTGGATCGTGAGCATGAATGGAATAAAAATAAATGGAAATCCTGAAGCACAAGCTCAGAGCAAAGAAATTTCACATTTCATTGCAAACCAAGTCCGGTAAACTCTGACCTGCAAATTCATGGGACTGTGTGTGATTGCTAGAAGATGCTAGAAGAGCATGACCTTCTGCTTTGGGAAAATACCCACTGTTAAAAGCATTATACAAATGAAACTGAATTTAATTGACCCTCTTCAGAGAATAAAAGATAAAAAAGCACTGCTTATAACACTGCCACATCATTCCTTTTCATACAGCACAGCTTTAAAAGAATATAAAATTCGCATAAAAAAACCTGCGGGGTTTGCTGTGTTGCTTCACACACAAACAGATCATATCTTTTAAAATTAGCCAGTGATGGCATATTCAGTTGATGCCCATATTCGCTACAGGTTCGCTACAGAAATTTCTCTTGCTGAAAGTCTAGTGTGCGGGTGCAGTCAGCGTTTCAATTCACCCAACAGCTGAAGGTACAACAGGCCACTCTTCCATTCTCTATAACAGGCCAATCTTCCATTCCAACCCATATAAAGCATATCTTTATGTAGCTGACTTTGTGCACAGGGGCATTATCATGGATTTGGGTCTCCTAGTTCAAGTGATGGGAGATTTTCATGCTACGGCATCCGAAGGCATCCTGTACAAATGTGTGCGTCCAACTTTGTGGTAACAGATTGGAAAAGAATCACATATGACTGGAAATGTTAGGTGTCCCAATACTTTTGTCCATATGGCTAAATAAATTAGTTTATTATATAAGAGGGGCGTTAAAGTCAAATCAGGACTTATAAAATAAAAGAAGTTTCAAGGAGTTTCAAGGATTTTAAGGAGCGGAAGCTGCATTTAGTTTTTGACATACTCCTCTGCTACATTAACTAATGCCTGGAAAGATTTGTTAATATGTCGAACCATCCCAGGGCAGCCTGCTTTACTTTGTCACCAGTGCTGATATGCTGCACTTCATCCCATTTTATACCTTAAAATGAAAAGTGACTTGAACGCCCCTGGTATATTTGTTCCTTTGCTACTATATGCTACTATATGCACTTCAGGTAGATGCTGAGTACCTGTATTGTGTAATGACAATAAAATCAATCAATCAATCAATCTATCTATCTATCTATCTATCTATCTATCTATCTATCTATCTATCTATCTATCTATCTATCTATCTATCTATCTATCTATCTATCTATCTATCCATCCATCCATCCATCCATCCATCCATCCATCCATCCATCCATCCATCCATCCATCCATCCATCCATCCATCCATCCATCCATCCACCCCAATACACACACACACACACACACACACACACATTATATATATATATATATATATATATATATATATATATATATATATATATATATATATATATATATATATATTTTTTTTTTTTTTTTTTTATTATTTATTTTTTTTTTTTTATAAAAAAGAGAGAGGAGAGAGAGCGGCAATCATTTTCAGAAGAAAACTATTTTCTGAAACCATATCATATCTTCAGAAACCCTAAAAAAGCTTCCTGGGGAGAGGCATTATGATATCCATCTTCAGAGTGCTTTCGTTGTCTCACCCATTAACCACCACAGGCACAGTGTGAATACAGAGTTTACTCTTACATTTCATTAGCCACTTCTTAAACCAAATCCATTTAGCAAGCTGACAGCCTCATTACACCATCCCACCCCCCCAACCACCAACACCTCCACCACCACTACCGATGTTTTCCCTTTCTCAATTGCCTTTTCTTTCTGCTGTATTTTGTCTTCTTTCTTGCCAAAATTCATTTATTTCTTTCCCCTACGGTGTGTTCTGAACAAGCGCTCTAATTTAGCTTTTATCACTCTGTCACCTCTTTCGCCTCTCTCTGGGGAAAAAGGTCCTGTTTGGTAACATATACATATTGCAAGTATTTGGGCACTGACAGTTTTTGTTATTCATGACATTTTTACCATAAGAATAGCCAGATACCTGGTAATTTTAGCATTCCTAAAATAAAATATATTTGTATAAAGATGCAATTCTTACAACGAGTTTGTGGTAAATGGGACTCCCTATCCAAATCTGCTGCATACATACAACAAGACGGGAAACATCTTAAATTCAGATGGTGCTGTGCTTCTAATTAAGGTCATGCCACTTTTTTTTTACATTTCTGACCTTCATCACTAGCAGAGCTGAGCGTAGGGGTTGGGGGATTTTTTAAAAGGTTTTACCCTCAATTTTTTCTTTCTTTCTCTCATTCATCCCTCATGGAAAATCTGAACAGCTAGAGTTTTTTTTCTGATAATTGTCTTGTTCATTCACACTTCTCTCACTCATTCTCACTCGCTCTCTTTCTCTCTCTTTCCTTCTGTGTCTACCAGGGGGCAGGCTGCACAGCGCTGGTTGTTGCCGTGGTAGCAAGAAAGCTGGAGCTGACCAAGGCTGAGAAGCATGTGCACAACTTCATGATGGACACACAGCTCACAAAAAGGGTATGCACACGTATACACACACACACACACACACACACACACACACACACACACACACACACACACACACACACACACAGTATGCTGTTCATCTCATAGGAAAAAAAGTACATTTTTAAATATATTGGGACTGTAATGATATACAAATATAACCAGAATTTATCTTATAATACACTAAAACCTGGTTGTTTACATGTTTGAGAAGAAATGTAAAAAAGTTATCATAGCATTAAACTTAACCAAATAGCTTTTATATCCCAGTAGTTTAGTATTTGCATTGCTGCTCTGCTATTAACAATTGAAGGACTTCCTGCTAAAAAAAAATATAAGGTTATAAACCGGCACCTATGTGATATTGGGTCAAAAGTCTGTAAAATCCCTTCTCATTTGAGGTAATGTTTCTAGCCCTGTGACTAGCTCCAGAACTTGTGATAGGCCGCAATAAGCCCTAATGTCAACAATTAATTTAGATTTTCAAAAAGAACCATAATATTTTCATTGTATTTTTAATATCTATTGGTGTTATTCCTCATCCCTAAGCAAGAAATACCAATGTGGACACTATTTACACTAGCAATACCTATACTATATTAAGATTCCTAAAAGCACTGTGTTAGGAAGACAACACAAACCAATGTTTCAGTTAGATCACTGTGTTGCGTAACAGGCGCTAGCATAACAGCCCTCTCTCTTCTTCTCTCTCTGAACACCCCTCTATCCTCTCGCTCTCTCTCTCTCTCTTCCCTCTCCCTCCTTTCCTCCCTTCTTCCTTTCAGGTCTGTTTTAATTTTTCATGTAGTTGAAAGTCCCACGTTTCAAAAATAGCTTGCACTATCAAATATGTAGGTTTTATCACAGCCTGAACGGTGGTTAGCGAGGAGAGCCAGCGATCAATAATTTCAACACAGATAAAGATTTAACAATATAAAAAATACAATAAAATAAAACAGAAAAAGCGATTTAAACTGTTTCAGCTGCGAACAGAGAAAGCTAAATGCCGTAAGTGTCTTCAGAGAAAGAAGGAGAGAGAGAGAGAGAGAGAGAGAGAGAGAGAGAGAGAGAGAGAGAGAGAGAGAGAGAGAGAGAGAGAGAGAGAGAGGAGAGAGAGAGAGAGAGAGCGAGGGGGAAAGGGAGTGTGTGAAAGGAATCCATGGTTTTTTTTAGCGTTATTATTTCACACGTAGCCATACAATCTAGTCGGCTGCTACTATGGTTACGAACGCAGTTAATGTCAGAAGAAAATAAATAAATAAATAAATAAATAAATAAATAAATAAATAAATAAATAAATAAATAACCAGAATTTTGAATAAATGAAATGATTACATCACAGAACTGTTGCCCAGGAGATAGTGTTTACCTTGAACTAGATAGAAAAAGAAAAATGGGTGGGTGTTTCCTTCCACTCATCTCGCAGTGATTAACATACTGTACATTTAGAACCAAAGCGAAGATGGCTCATTTCTGGTCGACAAAGCATGCATGCAGATCTGAACAGGAAATAAAGCAAATTAAGCAATGATTAATGCTAACATGGCATTCAAAACTTTAATTCCTGTATATTGTGGGGAAAAAACTCACAAAGTCCTACACAGCTTGATATAAGAAGAAAATGGATTGTATGACATGTACATGTGCCTGGGTTACTCATAATTAAGCAGTTGGTGTAAGTTCATGTGCCTTTTTTTTTGTCTAATTTTAACATTTTTCTTCTTCAGTTTGGCCAATTCACCTTATAGGGCCATTTAGCAAAATCACAAAGAACATACAGAAATCTTCCCTGTAGCTTAATTTTAAGTTCAGTCACTTCTGTATTGACCTTGATGTTACTATGGTTACAGTTGTTTATAAGGCATTGCATTAATTATAGAACTGAGATTATACTAAATTATTTTTGTATGCAAAGGTTCAAGCACTCATACTGTACCTTTCAGCCAATCAGAATAAAAGACTAAGTTCAAATAAAAATATTACTCTTTTAATTATATGATTAAAATGCTTTTTAATGTTTCTTGCACCAAAGCTCAATGGTCTTCTCTTAAACAGGAATTTTCATTCTATGTCTATGTGGGTTTACTCTGGGTTTTTAGTTTTCCTTCCCCTTCCCCAAAACAGCAGATGTATTAACGGACACTACTCTAATTAAATGTAAATGTGTGTATAAGTTTTGTTTTATTTTCTTTCCAAGTTCTGAAGCACAAGAAATTTCACATTTCACTGCGAACTAAGTTTGGTGTGTGATCGCTAGAAGATTTATACATAGCATCATGACCTGCTGCTTTGGGACAATGTCCATTGTTAAAAGCACTATACAAATAAGGTTGAATTGAAACTCTTCAGAAAATATAAGATAGAGCAATCACTGGTTATAGCACTGTCTCATCATTTTGTTTTATAAAAAAAATATATATAAAATCCACATACAAATACATGCCTGGTTTGTGGTGTTGCTTCACACACAAACAGGTCATATATTTTAAAATCAGCAAGTGATGGTATATCTGATTGCTGCCCATATTCACTGCAGGTCCCCAAATAAATTTTTCCTGCTGAAATTCTAGTGTGACTGCATTCTAAGCGTCTGTGGTGTCCTGAGATGGACTGGCGTCACATCTAGGGTATTTTATTCCCACCTTGTTTCTTAGATTCTACACGACTCTGCCCACTGACAGGATGAAGGATAGAATGTACTCAAATTCTAAAGCACTCATTTCAAAGTCTTTTTTCTCCAGCTAAGTAGCTTTGTGGTCTCCCAGCCCTGTTCGTGCCTCTTAGTGTAACTTGAGCAAGCTGTCAGGACTACTCTATGAAGATATGCCAATAGAACTGAGCTTTTCTCACCCACAGGGACTAGTTAAAATATAATTCTGAAACTTCAGTTTTTGGACCCTTTGGCACAATCACTAAAGCATTTGCATATCTGAAGTGTCTATATATATATATATATAGACACTTCAGATATGCAAATGCTTTAGTATATATATATATCCTATTGAACATTGATGTTTAAAAAGCACATACAAATCCACAAACCTTTGTCTATATAATGCATGTTTTTATGGGTGCAACTATCAAACTGTAATGTTAATTTTCTTTCTGTCAGGAATTATATCCTTTGACATGGTTGAATGCCTTTCCAGAGTTTTGCCCATAATTAGTGCCTTTCTGGTTTTTGGCCACAGTGCTTTTACTCTCTCTGTGTTATCTGGCTTTTCACCACACTATCTGCTTTCTTAGTTGTTTAGCTTGAGGTTTCCTTGATGTGCTTTGCATATTTCACAAACAAGCATTCTTTTAGCGGTGCATCTGTCATGTAAAATCCAGAAGTTCCAGCAGTCCAGCAATTCCTTTTGTAGGTACCAACTTCTTCATGTTGTCAGCCATGCTGTTATGTTGCCAGACATAACATGGAAGCTGAAAAGCTGCCTAGTTTTAACTATTATTGTTTTAATAGTGTGTCTTTCAGGGAGAATTCAAGCTGGAACAACATGGGTATGCAATCTTTTAGCCTAACCTACAGAATGTATTTAGTATCACAGAACACGTGAAGTCGCCTGTAAAAACAGATTGTAGGAACGTTTTAATCATTCATGATTTAAAATCGTCATATCTCTCACCCCCTAGTGCTACGCAAATGATATGTTTTCCATTCACAGTCATCATCATTTCCTCTTAGAAGAATGAAGGAACCCCTGCTGGGAGCCTTTTTTTTTTTTTTTTTTTTTTTTTTTTTTTTTTTTTTGCAGAGGAGCTTTGTGATAAAACAACTGATTTGTCTTGCATCCTTTATAAATAGAAGCAAAGTGGAAAAAAACATCACTTCTCACAGTACTTTGTTTCAAAGTATACATCTTATTCAGCACTGACAGGAGCATTACCCTCTATCTAAATACGGCATAATGAAAAATGTGTTTTTGGGAAACTGTTGGCTTTATGAAATGTAATTATCATTATGAGATCTGACTGACAGCCAGGCAATATAAATATATATATATATATATATATATATAATTAATTAATATTATTTATTTATTAATTTTTTGCCTAGAATCTTGTACTATTGATAATAATAAATATATTAAATCATGACAATTAAAGAATAATTTGAGACTACCAATTTGCATATGCATATATAATAACTAATTCATGAATGTTATTTGCTCATTAAAAAAAAAAGATGTTAAAACTTTAGCACATTATTCTGTATATTAACTTATATATATTGGTCATATCCATTATTTATCCTATATGTTTAAATTCATTACACATTACAATAAATGTGATTGAAATAAATAAATAGCAGTTTTTAGATAAATGATGCATTGACAGTTTCACTTTCAGAGAAATTGGAATAAAATCTTTCAATGCAATTTTGTTTTGGGCTGTGACCAAATTAAAGGCTATAAAATGCTAAAATGTATTTAAAAAAAATGGTCCGGGGTCCAGACAGCAGGATATTTTGTGTCTAAATCTGAATATTTTTGGCAGGAACTATACTTTCTTTTTTGTGAGAATACATCTAAGTGTATTACCTGCTGTAGATCTTTATGGAATTATATTCACTGAGTGAAAATACATCAAATATTTGGCCATATTGTGTCTGAAATGGCAGTCAAACTTTATCTTTTCTTATTTGTATCTAATGTAGATAGTGTTTTAAAGCAAAACCTCTGCCGTGCTGACATTGAGCACAGCAACATATTTGCTTGTAAGTTCTAAATGAATGTGCTGCCTTACTAAATACCGGTAACCATAGTAACGTGCATTTACAGTTGCATGCGGATTGAGACAGCTGCTGTAAACATTTCCTAATGACCTTACCTAATGACCTTGGATGGATTTGGCATGTCATTTCATTTATACGGTGATTGTGATAAATGGGCCGAGGGACAAGATTGAGTTGTAATTCGAACATACTGCTACAATGGCATGAGACTAGATAAGGATTCATTCTCTTTTAAATCTTATACCATCTGAGGGAGTTTTTCTTGCAATTGTCACTCACTCATTAGGGATAAACTAAGGGAGAAGAGCCTGGATGAACTTAGAGACTCATAAGTGTAAAACGTCATAAATATTCACAAATCTACAGTATTTATTTCTGTAAAGCTGCTTAGGACCATGTCCATTGTTAAAAGCACTATGCAAATTACACTGAATTGAAATGAATCGAATCGGATTTAATTGAATTGGACAAACCAGAGGAGAAAACATTAAAATGCAAAACATAATGAAAAGCATCAGCTTCATTATTAGTGTAGATGTTTCACACAATCTCTCTCCCTCTCTCATAGTTTTTTTTTATGAATTAAAAATAAGGTCATCTTATTGCACTACTTTATCTCTCTGAACAGTTTTTTTGTTGTTGTTTATTCAGTCAGTTTTGCACTGCCATCATCAACAACAACTCGTCCATTCTGGCAAATGACCATGGTTAAGTGGTATAATTCACAGCTAGGTGTGTTACACCATTTTAATGTACTCTGCCATTATTCATCTTCACGTCCTGCATTTAAATGGTGTACTGTACATCTAGTCGTAGATTATCCTTCACATGATGACAGCATACCCTTTTTCACATGATATTTGTCAGTGTTTGGGGGATGGCAATGACAACACAAAGCATGTTACTGTAATTAAGTAATATAGCAGAAACCGGGAATGACAAATAAGGCAATACGAAACATGTTCCTGTACATAGGTAACACAGCCTTAGAACAAAAATGGGTGAGTGCTTCTTCCACCTTTTTTTCACTGATTAACATAAAGTACATTTTAAATCAGTTAGCGAAGCTAGCTCTCAAACACGCACACACATACAAAATTCTATGAAATGTATTGCAATGCATATTACATTTGGAAATTTGATTCAGCCCATTCTGTGATGAATGAAGGTGAATCCAGGAATCCATTAAAGGAATGTTGGTGCATATAACATAATTCTATCCAAAAACAAAAGAAAAACCTTAGCCTATAGGTGAGCATGCTCCTGTTTTCTTCACAGCTGCTTATCAGATAGTAAGTTGATTGATTTCTTTATCAGTAGCTAAAGAACAGATCATGATTCTGGCTTGAAGGGCTCAGTAACACACAACAGAGAGACATATACTGTACATTCTTTACTACTGCATTATCTGTGTAAAGCTGCTTTGAGACAATGTCCATTGTTAAAAGCGCAATACAAATAAAAATGAATTAAAATTAAATTGAGATAGATGCAATCAGCTAGCTTCCCTCTCTAGGTGTAATTTTTTTTTTATGATATTCATGTGCAGACAATGACATCACATAACTTGTTACAATATTTAAGCAATGTTACATGAGCAAAAGTAATAATGTGTTGATTATCAATACGGATGTAATTATAAATGAACACACTAGTATGTCTGAATATTTGATTCTAATTGGCTGAAAGGTGGGTAGTTTGCAGTCCGTTTAAAGACTTTTCCTAATGAATGTGCCGCCATAATAAACAGCTGTGACCAAAGCTACAAACAAATACAATTCTGAAAAGAGTGAGACAGTATTTGAAAATATTTCCCAATGGCCTTACTAAGCTAATAGGATTATTTGTTGATTTTACATTGAATATGGTGATCTTCATAAATGGGCCAAGATAAATTTAATGACTGGAAAAGAAAATGAGAAATCTAAAAAAAAATGGGTACAAGGAGTTAACATCAACAGCTTCATTGTAATTAGACACCACACATATACAAGATACACACACACACACACACACACACACACACACACACACACACACACACACACACACACACTTTCTCTTCTTCTCCCTCTCTCTATCTCTAATAACAATTTAGTAAAACAATTTGAAAAGAAATGAATCTTAATACATGACTTCAGAGCAGCACAATTCTAGACCTTATGAACATTATATCGAAAATCCACATTTTTTTAATTGTACAGTGAGTTTTGAAATAAGAGCTTTACCTTATCACTGCTGGAAAAATACCATTTTATAAGCAGCTAGGCTGGCATTACATTACCATTTTAATGCACTCCTAACTTGTAATGCAAACCTAACTATAGATTACCAACACAAAATATCTTATCACAGTTTTATGATTGCAGCTTTTATCTTATCACTGAACAGCATCTCATGCTTTTTATATAGTATAGAATTAGTGGAATGCTGTAGAAATGTTATGTAATGTCTACAAGATGACTTACTTATCTCCTTTTTTTGGACCAAAAAAAAAAAAAAACGCAGAATCTAAAGAACTAAAGAAACTTTGCAAAGCACACTGACTGTTACAAAGCACTTCAGGCTCCTTCTATAAAATGTTATATAAATGTCACTTGGATTATGTGTGTATGTACCTGTTACTATAGAAACAATAACCTATTAGAGCCAGCACATTAATATAAATCAATGCTTCATGCCTGAACTTCTATCCGAGCTGACCTGTAATATAAATATAATTCGCCACTTCTGACCAATCAGATTTAATTTCAGTGTGTCACAGTGTGTATTACGCTGTAACAATCAACACCGGACCTGGTCGCTTCTAAATGTCTTTCTCTCTCTATCCGATTAATAGTGTGAGGTAAAGGCTGAAGGCTAACGCTTGTATTATTAAAAACCCTGACCTCTGCTATTAAATCAAAATACTGTCATGCTAAATCTGAAGCTAAGTAAAAAAAAAGCCATGTGCCATGCGGCAGCCAGAGGAACACTGCCAATTCAGGATGTTAATAAATATGGGAAGCTTCTGTCTTCCCTGCACCGTGCTTTTAAAGTCTTCGCAATCAATTTTTTTTTTTTCCCTTGAACCGTTTTTCTATTTAGTTAATTAATCAGTGGCAGTGAGATATGTCAGTGGCATTAACCTAGTGTACAGAAGAAAAAGTCGATTTGAACTGGAATCACAAATGGGTCCTTAAAAAAAAACGCAAATGGATTCTGATTATTATCATATTTCATTCGTCATAATGGATATTACAGCTATAACAGACACTTCCATCTGATAATATTGTCCTGCTCAGCAGATCTTAAATGGAAAAAAAGAAGCAGCGCTATCAAGATCTGCCAAGGCGAGAATGGTTTCGCTGTTTGCCTGTGTACATGCTTCACGAGTGTGCTTACACGGTCTTCTCTCTCGAGATCTTCGTCTCGGGTGCGAGCTGTTGCTAAAGGCGTTGTTATGGCATTGTGTGCTTACAGATAAAGAATGCAGCAGCCAACGTTCTCCGGGAAACATGGCTGATCTACAAACACACCAAGCTGATGAAGAAGATCGACCACTCACGCGTGCGCAAGCACCAGAGGAAATTCCTGCAAGCCATCCACCAGTGAGAAAAACAAAACAAAACATACACGCTTACACGCTCAGCGCTGGACTCCTTTTTCCAAGCATCACACTTATCATCATTAACATCACAGTATTGATTCTATCAGACATTCGCACGTGTCCAAACAATAACTAGAACATAACATAATTTCAAATTAAGCAAACGGGGCAGCACAATCGATCTCCTTTGTGTACGTGTTATTTATGCTATAGTTTGGCATTTTCACTCTGGCACAAAAGTATGCGAGTTGCGTTCAGAGTGCTTTAGCAGCAGTTAGCCTGCCTGACCTAACAGCAGGAGTGATCCCTGTGCCTGAAGATCTACATAGCTGAAAAGGTCAGCCCCCTTATCCCAAATGCCAACACTCCTGATCACTCTAATTAGGTACACTGATCATCTGGATCAAAGGGGTCCCATTAGCTGTAAGGTCCCCAGGATTATACAAAGTGCCTTCATCAAGCTCTGCCATGACTGTTTGTATACATTTCACCTTATTCACTTGAGTGGCCTCTTATAAATCATGAATGCAAAGCTCTTGCTAGCAAGGTATCTGGCAAGGTTGATTACTTTTTATTAAAATTGCTTCATCTTGATAACATTCTAGATTTTTTTTAACCTGCTACCTTGTTAACTAGATTTCAAAGTGAGCTGGTAACTTGATTTGAATTCGATTTCAAATCCCAGCACTACCAAGCTGCCACCGCTGGGCTCTTAAACAAGGCCCTTAAAACTTTACTGCTCAGTTGTATATATATGAAGTCATTTGTTGGTGATATGAGCCTGCCAAATGTCGTAAATGTAAACGTATAACTCCAGAAAATTGGTTGATCCCCAGTTGCTGGATTTATACCTTATCTACACATTTTATGCAGTTGACCACACTCCTTCACATTCCAGTCCACTGACCTCTGTGAGGTAGCAGGCATAATGTTGTACAAATGTTCAAATGGCTTTTCTGTTTTTCTGTAAATCTATTTGACAGTGGGTTATTGGAAAACCAATTCCTATTTCTTAGACATATGCCTACACTTTCTACAGATTACAGTCTGTACAGTCTATCAGTGCTCACACTGATAGATTCTTACCTAAGGGAAATCATTGTTTGTGTCCTGCTTGCCAGGCCTATGTGTGACTCGCTATGTATACAGTACAGTTTGAACTGTATATGAACGCTTTATTCAGATGGAACAGACAATGCGTTTTAAATGAATACAAATACAGATGGGCACAGCCGGAGGCATGTTCAGGGATTGATTTGTGTTTGTTCTTTTTTCGTTTCTTTTTTTAAGAAAGCTTGAGATTTTTACTTTGTTGTTGAGCTCTAAAGAAAAGCTCGTCAAAGCTAGAAAGCAGGGTTGCTAGGTTTCCCATCACAACTACAATTGAAACCTTGGAATGGAAAAACAAGATAACAATGTGTGCATTTATGAACTGCAATATATAGAGAAAATACATAAACGATTTACATGGAACCTGTTAAGGATAAGTCTGAGATATTTATAAAAGATGCTTTGTCCGATTTGTACTTTGCCTTACTGTGCTCCAAATAAAAGTTAGTTTTCTACCATTTTTGAACAAACAAATTAAATATGCTTTTCATGAGCAAATGTTTTTTTTATTATTATTATTATTAAAAGAGAATCGTTTTAGAAGTAGCATGATAGAAATATTCAACATGATAGACCTATTTTACATCGTAGAAGTATTCAAATAAATTGCTGTCTAAAGGATTCACCCCATTCCGACTTGCAGTCCATTGTGCTGCAGCTTTATTGTAGATTGTAATATTGTGGAAAACGTTACCTTTTCTAAATTTTGGTATTTGACTATTCAATCAATATCAGAAACAGAATCAGGTTTTTTGGCCAAGTGTGTTTACATAACATTTAGCTTAGACTATACAAGACAATATAGAAAAAATGAGTATTAATTAGAACACAATATATGTAGTTCTTCTGCAAACTGTTACCCCAAAGTTGGGGCACATAATTATACAAGATGTCTTTTGATGCAGCATTTAATCTTCCCTTCATTTGAACTTGGAGACCCAAACCTGTTCAAGCCTCTGTGCACAAAGTGAGCTCCATGAAGATATTGTGTACATGGTTCGGAGTGGAAGATCTCCTGCTATAGAGCTCTGACATAAACCCTATTGAACATCTTTGGGATGAATTGGAACATCAGCTGCACCCCAGGCATCCTTACCCAACATCAGTACCTGACTTTACTAATACCCTTGTGGCTGAAATCTAGCCAAGGACACTACAAAATCTAGTGAAACATCTTCCTAGAAGAGTGGAGTTTATTATAAAAGCAAATGTAGAATAAACATGGAATGGAATGTTCAAAAAGTACATACAAACCTTATGTTCGTTTTTCCACAAACGTTTGACCATGTAGTTTAAGGGCACTGCATTGAACTCAGTATACAGTGTCAGTAAGCACACTTTCATACATCAGCTTTTAGTTTAAATATGTAGAAGTCCATGAACTTATTTATAGTTTTATGCTTTACATTTTGAATGTTGGAGATGTTGGTCAGGACACTGCCATGAAATATTGCAATAACACATTGTGTGTGTCCGTGTCTGCGTTTACAGACTTCGAAGTGTCAAAATGGAGCAAAGAAAACTGAGTGACCAGGCAAATACCCTGGTTGACCTCTCGAAGGTGAGAGCACACCGAACCACATAATCCTTCACCACACACACCTAAATTTTTTTTTGCATATCGACATCTCTTGATTTATGGAGCATTCTCCCAAATGCTCTGATTGTGTCCCACCTCAACATGTATACAAGCATAGATTTGATTTTATCATAGACTATCATTATCCTTGTTACCTCCAAGGTGAAACACACACACACACACACACACACACACACACACACACACACACACGTAGCGCTTCCTGCACAAATATATTTCAGTAATTCTGTTTCCCTGTTGACCTGCTTGTTTCTGTGGCTTTGCGTCTCCTAGCAACCAGAAACTGTGTTAAAGCGGAGATGTCAGTGGGAGTGTGTGGAGAGACATGGAGAGGGAGAGGGAGAGAAAGAGAGAGAGAGAGAGAAAGAGAAATAGAGAATGAACAAGATTTGTTTAAATACAGCAAGTTCACAGTGTGAGATTCATGGGAAAGCGAGACAGAGAGAATGCTACAGAATGTTGGAATTCATATATGCTTGTGTCTAAGATGGAAATCAAGTGATCGGTATGACTGTGTGCCACTAAGTATGCCGTATATTGCCTTTGTCGACATCCTTTTGACCTGTTTTCCTTCAGGGAATCCCCATCATCGCCATCTTAAGGTCTCTGCTAAGCTAAAGCTGTTGACCTCAGGAGCAAATACCCAGATTATACTTTTTTTTTCAGGACAGCAAAAATTCACTTTACTAGGAACACCTGCACATTTATGCTGTTATCTAATCAGCCAATCATGAAGCAGCAGCACAATGCATGCAATCATGCAGATGCCGTTCGGAAAAGTGCCACAATTAAGCACTTTGAACTGCTGTAGTGAGCAGAAACACATCTCAGAACACACAAAACATCAAGGTGGGTGAAAGTAAAAAAAAGTGTGCATGCTGGGCTGCTTTTCTGCTTATCATATTTGTGAAGAATCATGTCTGACATCTATGGCTTATTTTTCTTCTGCCCTGAATTTTCAACAAGGTGTCTCCACCAACAGAAGTGTCACTGAATTGATGTTTTTAGTTTTTTGCACCATTTTGTGTGGAATTCTCAACAGATCAGCAAATTCTAAAATATTCCAATTATCCATTTTGCAACCAAGAGATCTTGTCCCCCCCCCCCCCCCCATTTTGTATAATTCTATCAATGGCTGGATAGCCGTATTAACAAGAAGCTGTGTCAACAATTTTTTTTATTAAAAAGAGTTAATTCAGCAATTTACATGAAGCCAGACATTGGTATCAACAAAACAAATCTGCACCGGTAAAGGAATCATGATATATTTAATAAAGTGAAATAGGCCAAGAAAAAAATTATTAAACTTGTTCAGAAAAAGCAGTACAGTCAATCCCCGATAAACCACGATTCGGAACTCGCAGCTCAAAAAATTAATGGGATCCCATATGGAACCTAGCTAACAGCAAGTTGCGGATTATCTTCAAATTCTCTGGAATCTGCAGTGGGACCGAATGTTTAGGAACGTTAGAAATAACATTTTAAACTATCTTTTCACTAACAAATTCCATAAAATCTTTGAAAACACTAATGTATTAAAGGTGACAATGTCTAGACGAATTCACTAAGGTACTATAGGGGCTACGGGGGTGCGTCCAAAATCCGCAGATTTTCAAATCTTAATTGTAAGTTTTCCCTAATGAGCAATCCAGCGGTGACTGTGGTCAAGAAAAAACTCACTTAGATGCCCTGCCTTGGTGTACAGTGGTCTTCAGAATCCAAAGGGGGTTACGTTTTAAGACCCCCCCCACGAGTTCCATTCCACATTCTTTTATTACCGCGTTATCTCTGTAAAGCTACTTTGAGTCTACTACTTTGATGTTAAAAATCGCTATACAAATTCATTACATGCACGCTTACCCCGGAAGGCTCCACCATTATTGAAGAATAGGTACGATGAATTAAAAATGGTCTTGGAGGAGCTCTTTCAATAGCTTTATTGAGTAAATCAGATACAATATATACACACACATATATATATATATATATATATATATATATATATATATATATATATGCAGCAATAAAAAGAGGTAACATTTCCAGCACATGCAAAACTGTTTTGCAAATATATATACAGTGAGGAAAATATGTATTTGAACACCCTGCTATTTTTCAAGTTCTCCCACTTAGAAATCATGGAGGGGTCTGAAATTGTCATCGTAGGTGCATGTCCACTGTGTGAGACATAATCTAAAAAAAAAATCCAGAAATCACAATGTATGATTTTTAAACTATTTATTTGAATGATACAGCTGCAAATAAGTATTTGAACACCTGTCTATCAGCTAGAATTCTGACCCTCAAAGACCTGTTAGTCTGCCTTTAAAATGTCCACCTCCACTACATTTATTATCCTAAATTAGATGCACCTGTTTGAGGTCGTTAGCTGCATAAAGACACCTGTCCACCCCATACAATCAGTAAGAATCCAACTACTAACATGGCCAAGACCAAAGAGCTGTCCAAAGACACTAGAGACAAAATTGTACACCTCCACAAGGCTGGAAAGGGCTACGGGGAAATTGCCAAGCAGCTTGGTGAAAAAAGGTCCACTGTTGGAGCAATCGTTAGAAAATGGAAGAAGCTAAACATGACTGTCAATCTCCCTCGGACTGGGGCTCCATGCAAGATCTCACCTCGTGGGGTCTCAATGATCCTACAGAAGGTGAGAAATCAGCCCAGAACTACACGGGAGGAGCTGGTCAATGACCTGAAAAGAGCTGGGACCACCGTTTCCAAGGTTACTGTTGGTAATACACTAAGACGTCATGGTTTGAAATCATGCATGGCACGGAAGGTTCCTTTGCTTAAACCAGCACATGTCCAGGCACATCTTAAGTTTGCCAATGACCATTTGGATGATCCAGAGGAGTCATGGGAGAAAGTCATGTGGTCAGATGAGACCAAAATAGAACTTTTGGGTCATAATTCCACTAAACGTGTTTGGAGGAAGAAGAATGATGAGTACCATTCCAAGAACACCATCCCTACTGTGAAGCATGGGGGTGGTAGCATCATGCTTTGGGGGTGTTTTTTTGCACATGGGACAGGGCGACTGCACTGTATTAAGGAGAGGATGACCGGGGCCATGCATTGCGAGATTTTGGGGAACAACCTCCTTCCCTCAGTTAGATCATTGAAGATGGGTTTAGGCTGGGTCTTCCAACATGACAATGACCCGAAGCACACAGCCAGGATACCCAAGGAGTGGCTCTGTAAGAAGTATATCAAGGTTCTGGCGTGGCCTAGCCAGTCTCCAGACCTAAACCCAATAGAGAATCTTTGGAGGGAGCTCAAACTCCGTGTTTCTCAGCGACAGGCCAGAAACCTGACTGATCTAGAGAAGATCTGTATGGAGGAGTGGGCCAAAATCCCTCCTGCAGTGTGTGCAAACCTGGTGAAAAACTACAGGAAACGTTTGACCTCTGTAATTGCAAACAAAGGCTACTGTACCAAATATTAACATTGACTTTCTAAGGTGTTTAAATACTTATTTGCAGCTGTATCATACAAATAAATAGTTTAAAAATCATACATTGTGATTTCTGGATTTTTATTTTTAGATTATATCTCTCACAGTGGACATGCACCTACGATGACAATCTCAGACCCCTCCATGATTTCTAAGTGGGAGAACTTGCAAAATAGCAGGGTGTTCAAATACTTATTTTCCTCACTGTATATATATATATATATATATATACTATGCCAAGGATGTTTCCTTCTAGTTCTTCTATCTATGGTCCTTTCCCTCTTTAATTCACACACAACCTGTTTAAAAAAATGGTCTCAGCGGGGATATGGCACTGATTAATAATAATCATACATCATGTTTTCCGTATTTTATAATTCACAATACCATCCAAAAGAAGTCCTTTAATCTTTTGTCCAATTCTTTTTTTTTTTTTATCCAATACCATATAGTTTTCTCGTTTATATATTAATATAATATTCAATCCTATCTTTGCGACTTTTTGCTATATCTCCTCTGAGTGTTGACAGTGTATCAGGAGGTGTTCAATGGTTTCGTCCTCAGTACAATTGTTAATAGGACATTCTTTAGTTGTTACAGAACAGCTCCATTTCACAACACAACATACTGCTAGTCTGCCTACGCTTATTAACCACGCCACATCACGAACATTTTCGGAGATATATTGTGCAATAACTTTCTGAATACACTGTTCACTTTTTGCCGTTTAAAGGTATTTATGTTTATATAACCCCAGTGTTCACATTGTCAGTGAACACTGGGGTTTTGCTGGATGAATTTACCCAGTCAATAGTTTAATGGTACATATTTATATATTTTATCTCCATATGTTAATTTATAGAATGGTATATTTTTGTCTTCCTTTTCTCTTCTTTTTCAACCTAAATTAATTTTCCCCCTTTCCAATCTGCATCCCTGTTTATTGCCTGTGTTACATTTTTATGGAAAGTTATTAATCATTTATTGCCACGCTCGACTGCGTTAAGACCTCCTAGTTCTTTTAGTTTACACAAAAGCTATCTTGTAGTTACTTCTCTGTTATTTCCCCAAATAAATCTTACACAGATTTTATTTAGTTTTGCAATGCATTTTTTACTGGGTGGAAAGATTGTAGCTAAAAATAAAAGTTTAGGTAGAATATATCTTTTATTAACTTGGAGTCTGGTTTTATAATTAGATAATTACCATATTTAAATTTTTGTTTTAATTTTCTATTCTTTTTTCCCAAAATTGGTGTCTACACACTTACTGTTTTAAATCGAAATTCCAAGCAATCCAATGTCTTGTTTTACTTCTATATTTATTGGTGGGGTGGTGGAAATCTCTTCGTATTCTTTGAATACTTTATTTATTTTATCCAATTCATTTTGATTCTTTACAAAGACTGTTGTGTCTTGAAAGACTGTAAGTTGTGATTTTGTTGATTTTCCCATTTTCAGTTTTTACACCCTTTATTTTTGGTTCGCTTTCAATCTTGTTTAAAAGTGGGCTAATCGCTGTAACATAGAGACCCCAGCACATAGGGGACATCCCTGTATTACACCTTTATTTATCTTGAAATTATCTGTTAAATGCCTATTTACATTTATTCGGACACAAGATTTTTTATACAGAGTTTTAATTATGTTAATAAATCTTTCTGGAAAGCCATAATGCTCCATTGTTCTCCATAGATATCCTCTTCATAATAAGTCAAAGGCTTTTTTTTCTTTGGTCAAACCCTATTATAAAGAATTTTTTATCCTATTTTTTTTTTTTTTTTTATAATTAATTCTCTAACTGAACTCAGATTATCCCACATATAGCGACCTTTAATTGCAAAAGTCTGTTCTAGTTCTATAATTTTGTTTAAAATGAAGTTCATTCGATTCAGGAGAACCTTAGCAAGGATTTTGTAATTTATATTCATGAGACTAATTTGTCTCCAGTTATCTAGTTCTAATATGTCGCCTCTCTTGTATATTAACGGAGTCAGAAAAAGTTCCTATTTGTATCCCTTCGTTGTACATATCTGTTAATATATCTACTCTCTCTTTTATACATATTTTGTAGAATTCTGCAGGTAGCACGTCAGGTCCGGGACTTTAACCATCTTTGAATTGTAAAATTGTGGTAATAACTTATTGCGTATCAACTGGATCCACTAACGATAGTTGACGAAAATAATTCTGAAAGTTGCAAGATCCTAAAAAAAATTTTATTTCTATTTTTTGGATGCAGCGTTTTGACATTTCCTGCGAATTAAATCTCTTTTAACTTTTTCATCCTTTATCCCTTTAATTGCCTGATTTCCTTAAAATTTCTTTAGGCGTCTTATAATACTCTGTGGATTTCCAGTAAAGTTGGTATCAACACCAGCATGCAACTGATCTTTTTTAAATACTTTATCAAATTGATTCATTTCAGGTTTTATTTTTTCATCAACGTTTTTTTTTTTTCTTTGATTGTAATTCTACGTATTGAGCTAATAGTCGTCTATATTTGTTATCACTTCCTCTTAAGAAAGTTCATTTGTTTTTTTAATACCTCCCACATTTCTAGGTTCATTTTTGTTCGAATTTGTAATTCTTTCATTCGTCTAGCCTCTTTCCTTATTTAATTTACCACCTCGCTGTTTTTAAGATATGTCGTATTTAGTTTCCAAAACCTGTTTCCTGACTTTGAGATCTAGAAGTATAGTTACACACATTACAGCTGATTCTATTTTTCACAGGTAGGAGGTACAGTAGTGAAAGTATTTAGTAAAATTAGCTGTTACCTTGCCTTGCCTTTCCCTGGTGTACTGATATTTCTTAACATGATTCATTCTTGACATACTATTTCACTTTATTAAATGAATGTTTTATTGAACTGTATTATGATTTCTTCATTTGTGGGGATTTTTTGACATTTCTAAAATATGGTCAAAATTTCATGTGAATTGCTAAATAGGAACTGTGTTGATGTCCTGAATAATTACGTCCCCCTACTGCTTCTGTGAATTATGCTTATTTGTTGAGAGAAATGCAGATGTCTGTGTCAAGAACATCATTTGATATCAAATGTGGAACTGCTGCACAAGAACATGTTCTCTTTCCACTTGATTTGTCTTTAGCATATGTGTGATTATCACATACAAGAATTTGAATAGATTTTTCCTATACTGGGAAAGGAATGGGAAGAACCTAGTGGGATAACAGCAGGTGGCTGAATTCTATGAATACGAATTTCAAATACATCAAATTAAATCAAAACTACACCTGGGGTCACGGCTCTTAGTGCCATCGGTTGCGCTCTGTCTCTTGGCTGAAGTCCAGAGTATTCTGTTTCAAGCCTTTCAATCTGACTTTTCATCAACAAGTCATCTGATGTGGATGCCAAAAAAATGAAGCCCACTATATATTGATGTTTTTTTTTTAGATTTAAAAGCCAGAGAGGGCTTGTGCATGCTGTTGACTACAGTGGAATCACCCATTCGAATACGATTTTCCTGACAGGTTTATAGGAATATTCCAAAGAAAACTCAAGAAATCAGGTTAATTAGATGTTGTTACATCAAACTTTTCCAGCCACATGTTAAGCAAGATCTATGAGGGTATTGTTTACACACTCCAAAATGTAGTGGAACATCTTCCAGGAAGAGTGGAGGTTACTATAACAGTAAACAGGGACTAAATGTGGAATGGGATGTTCAAGAAGCACATATGAATCCTATGTTCATATGGCAGGAAAAGTCAACGATTTTGTTTATATGTTGTATGTTCAATTGAAGTAATAGTGCAAAATCCATTTGGAGGTGATTCACATCATAGTTGGTGAAAATATTTGGCCTTTTCACAAGTGCGGACACTATGTGTGAAAGGGTTAACGTTTAGCATTCATACCACATTCATGTTAGGAAGTGTGCTTGCCTTCCAGATTTCAAACGATTTGGCCTCAAGGCACAGCAATTATCCAAAACAATCATAATTACAACAGAACACTTTAGCACTCTCAGGCTTGCCTCAGGAACCCTTCACACAGCCAGATCATTTTATTGGGTATTACACACAAATAAATGATTCATAGCCGTTTCTAAACGTTTGTCACAGTCTTTCTTTTAGTAATCCTCATGGCCTCACCATTATGTCTTTTCTTCCCGCTTTCTATAACATTTTGACACGTTTGTGACCTCCGTAAATGTTTCCCTTTGCTTGTTCATAATAAATTTTTTTCTTATTTTTTTCTTTAATTTTCTGTCATTCTGTACGCCTGTCTCCTCGCAATACCTTTCTGATGGTCTCTGTTGGCTATTCTGTTTTTTTGCCTCTTTCTCGCCTGTTTCTTCCTTGGCCATTTTTCTTTCTCTTTCTCCTATTTCCGTTTCTCCATATTTCATCCACCTATCTGTTCCTGTCTGCCTCCCTTGTTCTCTGGAATACCTTTTCTTCTGTTCTTGTGCTTCTTACTTTTTTGTCTATTTCTCTCTTCGCCTCATCTACCTCTCCATGCTTGTCTCCGTCCCTGTTTTTTTCCACTTCCTTTGCCCCGTCTCTTCCCACCATCCATCGTCTTTGCCTATGTCTTTCTATGTGTCTCTCTCTGGGAAGAGTAGATGCAGAGTGTGATGTATGAGCTCATGTCCGAGCTGAATGACCGCAGCGAGGATCTGGAGCGCCAGATGCTGAGCCTGGAGCAGCGAGTGGAGCAGCTCACGGCGGGTTTCAGCGCTCTGCCCGCGCACCTCTCGGCTACGCTAAACGCTCAGCACGCCGCGCTCATCCGCTTGCTGCAGGAGCGAGATGCTAAGACCACCAGTCCAGGTGTGCCCACCCTGATTACACCCACGCCCAGAGGCAACAACCAGGCGTCAGAGGAGAGCCCCAACACCAGTACGTCCACCTGCTGAGAAACTGAGGCTCTGCACTGCCAGAGAAGAAAGGTGTTTGGAGACTGAAAGATGGGAATGAAATCAGGTTTAGGTGTGTTGAAGTGAGTCTGGGCATAAAAGGAACAGGTTGTGCACAGATAAGAAGCCGATGATGAGGGAGGTGGGAGTGTGTAAGCGAAGATAAGAGGGAGCCAATTCAAACGAAAAGCTAAATACTTTAATGGAATCTGCACTAATTGGAGGAAAAAGAAACATGTCTCTCCCTCCATCAGGAAAATGAATCACCATGGCTAAGGACATATTTTTTACCTGACTGCTAACCACATATTAATAAGCATCCCTTTAACAAGAACTCAACGTCGATAACATGACTAATGGCGTGACATAAACCATAAAGACATATGCCAGACCTGCCCTTACGATCCATTCACAGGACATGGAATTAAGACCCTACGCAAACACTGTGTCAAAGGCACACACACACACACACACACACACACACACACGCACACACACACACACACACACACACACAACAAAACAATGCACTAAACCCACACCACTGAACACTGCCAGTTGGACTGCTTTTTTTCAAGGAGAATTTAATCACTTCTGTACGGAATGAGAACTGCCATATTACACGGAATACACACGGAAACCTCTTCACACTGTTATCACGAATGTCTGCATTTGAAAACACATGAACACCATTTTGCTATTAATCTCTGTCTTGCACACCTACTTTCTTGGAAAAATCTGCTACCAAAGTGCTGTCTATAAGGTGACAGGAAGAAAACAAAGTGGTCTGAGGTATACATATAGAAAAGTCCTCAAAACCTCAGTTATCCAAGGAGAAATAATTACAGGATCCAAACAGCATCTATAACACCCCGGAAAATGAGACGGCCATTTGCAGTGAGGGGGGAAACTTAAAGCCAGTCAATATACATACACAATGATACACACACACACACACACATGCACGGACACACACAATAACCGAAACAGCTGCTCACAAGGGAATAAACTGTAGAGTCGAGAATTAGTCTTTCTGTGAGTGTAACTGAACCTGTACTAATGGTGTGTGTTGGGAATAAGAGACTTTTTCCTGCTGACCCTCATTTCTACGGAGAGCATTCTTTTCTGAAAACTGTCTCATAGTGACATCCTGTGGCCGGAATACTGAATTACATCTGCTTGGAATTATTGAAAAATGATGCTGTTAACCTGAAACTAGCTTTGTATTGCTGTTTATTTATTTATTTATTTATAAATGATTTCATTACTTATGGTTTCGTTTATTTTTTACCATTAACAGATTACTAACGCAGATATAGCGGATATTTACTACTAATATATTATGGCATCCTTCCTCGTTCATCATGACAGTAAACGGTCGCTGTATTAATACCGACTTTAATAATATTAACTATTGCTAAGGGATGTTCGGTTTGAGGTTGAAATTATTTTGTAATTTTATTTTACCAGAGAGAATTAATAAAGTATATATCTATATAACGTCTCAGTGGCTCTGCTGCCGTCACTTGTGTTGGGCGCCCCCTGTTGGAATTCCTGCGACTGTGCAAACACTTGAACGATATTTATCTTAAATCATATCCTATTAATGCATAGTAGAGACACTGAGAGGGGGAAATTGTTTTTAGTATTATTATTTATTTAACATTTTCAAAACAGAATCACTCTGTTTAAAAAAGTGTTTGTCCCCCAACCTTCCAATAATAATATAATACAGTGCAACCTCGACAGTCACGGGGGTTATGTTCTATGACCCCTCACGAGTAACAAAAAATCAAAAGGTTTTGACTCTTCTTTTGATGGTTCTTTTTTCAAGGAGGATTGTACATGTACTGTACTGTAAACTGAACATAAATTGTGAAATACTTGTCAGAAATGTTTTATTTACTACTTTAAATGAATAACACAATAATAAAATAGTTTTCCAAACATTTTTATGTAATATATTAGTACAAACTCTGTTTTGAAATGTTACTCCGAACTTTCGAGCCACTCGCGGCTTTTCGCGAACTATCAGATTTTCCAAATGAAAAGTCGCGAACTATCGAAGTCACGAGTGTCAAGGCCGCCAGTATCAAGGTTCCACTGTAATAATTAAAATAAATAAACTAAAAAAAATAATAATAATACTACGAGGTGGTATCAAAAAGTTTTGAAACTAATGGTGCTACCTGGTGCTATTCTGACTGTGCGCGTTACCACGTCTATGATTTTATCATGGACATCAATTCAAAACAAAAAAACGTGAAATTCTGCATAAAACTGGGCAAATCTGCCACATGATACATGTGACATGTGACACGCACGCTTAAAGAGCAGAAGAACATCACTGGAAGACGAGAAGAGATCAGGAAGACCTACAACGAGCTCAACCCCCAAAAGTGTCGAAACCATTTAGCAACTTGTGCATGATGATCGACGGAGAACAATCCACATGATCTTTCTTCCACACCCACCCTACTCACCAGATTTGGCTCCTGCAGGCTTCGCCCTCTTCCCGAAGATGAAGATCCAGCTCAAAGGTTGCTGTTTTGACACCATTGTGGAGATCCAGCATGAATAGCAATACGTGCTTGACACTCTTTGAAAAGAAGACATACAGGATACATTCCCGAAGTGGCAGGGACACTGGGAGAGTTGTATTGCTGTGCAAGGGAATTATTATGTATTGTAAATGTAGATAAATAAAGTACTTTCTTGTAAACAGGGCTAGTCTTGAAACTTTGATACATATCGTAATAATAATAATATTAATAGTAATAATAATCTTTATCTTATATATATTAAAAGTTGTCTCTCAAAGCACTTTTCTAACAAAAAAAAAATAGGAAATCATTTTTTTTTTTTTAGATACTACTAATAAATAAATAAAATAAACCTCACAGATACATCACAATAATTAAGAAAAAAAATCACCTGAAGGCTAAGATTTAGAGTAAGATTTAAGAGCAAATTTAAAAACACTAGATGATTCAGCCTGTCTAGTCTCAATGGGGAAAGAATTCCCCAGTTTTTGTGAATAGTAAGAAAAATCCTGACCACCTAAGGTATGTAAAGGTGTAGGGGGAACAACTAAAAGACCGGAATCAGAAGAGCAGAGATCACACACCTCGGAGTGTAGACAGTGAATTGGCTGATATGGACATGTGACATATCAAAACATTCAGCACAATAGGAAAAGGTGCCTTCTGTGTACTAAATTGACGTCAAATAAAGCGTTGCATAATAACCCCCAAAATATGCGACATTGCAGAACTCCTGCAACATGGACATATAACGAGAAAATGCTCAGCACAGTGTGAAGTTGTTTACTGGGTAATTTACTGATGTCTTTTAATGTAATTGACACCACCCCCACAGAAAATACTGGGGAACTTAGATGTGTGACGTTAAAATGCTCAGCAATGAGGAAAGCTTTTACATTAAAATTAAACAATTCGTCTGCTGGTGAATTTTGCTCCATCAAGCACCTCCTTTTTAAAACATTTTGGTCCATGCCTTCTTGAAATTTTGCTCCATGCCCCCTCAGCCTTTGAGGCTTTTTTATTAAGTTCTGCCATAACAATTTAATAATAGCAGTTTGGTCTGGACTAATACCAATTATAAAAGTTTATATTTCCTACTTTTTAAGTATTGTGAGGTAGGCTTGCTTGGCTGTTTTGAATTTTCATCTTACTACAAAACCCAGCTGTCACACTACCACCACCATGCTACACAGTTGGTATTAGTCTGTAGTTCACTGGAGCCTTTTGCCTGGGACATTTCTTTGTGACCAATAGGCATCCACAACTATTTTTGAGGTCTTCAGGAATTGCTCTCCTTTGTGTTTGACTGGACAACCTGTGTGCTGCCAAATTCACTCTACTTTGAAGGGCCAAAATTAGATTTAGATTGAACAGGGCTGGCTCTCACACTCACACTGGGTACTGATTATTGAGAAACTGATTACATTTTCAGTTAATCCTTTTTCCCTTTGCTCTCAAAACAGTCTCAATTCTTCATGGTGTGGATTCCACTTGATGTTGGAAACATTCTTTTGAGATTCTGGTCCATGTTGTTATGAAAATATCAATGACCATATCACACAATAACTGCAGATTCATCTGCAGACATTCATAATGTGAATCTCCTGTTCTACCACATCTAATGAATTGTCAATCATAAAACCTTGTTTTATGCTTGTTTTGGGACATGATGCATTATTACAGTTTTTCTAAGTTGCTTTGGGGCGTTTCTCAGATCAGAAATGAAATTCTCAACTCCTCGTTTAACCTCCACGTCATTTAGTCACTAGAACATCATATATTATACTAGTTTTAACTAAATAGTCTTAACCCCCAAAATATTTCGGCATCAGTTCATAAGTAATTAAATGCAAAATGGTTAAACCAGTTTTCAGAATCTGTCGTGCTTAAATGTCTATTAAACTTGTTTTGGTGACTCTTTCTTGAATTGTGAATTTTGTGAACCTTCAATTGGCGAGCGTATGCAGACAGAGCAAAGCACAGAAAGGATGCACATGGTCAGCAACAATATTCAAATATGCTTTAGCATTCAAGTGTTGATTTATTGGTAATCATAGCCCCAAATGTGCCACAGGTTACACTGCCTTCACAAGCCTGGAATCGTGACACAAGGCAGTAGCAAAGTGTTACCCAATAAACATGCTGGCATTGGCCCTTGGGCAATCTGCAGGCATTGTGGGCATCAGCTAATTCATACAAATCCTGAATGGTCCATGTGTGCAGCCCACATACTGGCATGCACAAACAAATCTCACTGTAGGTGAGCCCACATTTAGCCAATAACTTTTTGCTCCTCAGAAGCCGGCATTGGGTTGCTGACATGAAAAACATGAAGTGCCAATTGAATTGGATTTGAACATTAATACAAAGCAACATTGCTGAAATCTGGATACAGTACCATTGTATGTCCAAATATGTTTTCTGTGGGCAGCATATACTCTCCAACCAAATCTCATTGAGACCCATTGTGACTTTTCCACTGAAGCTATTTGCTGCCATGTAAGAAAATTAAATCCCCACCCATACCTTATTCTAACCACAAAAAAATAGCAAAAAGCCTGGAAATATCAAGTTACTATATGATAAATATTGGATTCCTACATGGAAATAGCAACATTATTATGAGACAAAAATGCATTATTACATGAATATGGTTGTATTATTGAAGAAAATAGCAAATATACGAGAGAAATAGACTCCAGGTATTTATACACCAAAGTGTCGAGGCTGAAATGTAGGGCGTGTAGCACAAAATTACTCAGAACTAATTTATAAGCCAGAGTTTATCCTTTAAATCTACATTCAAAATGAAATCATATTTTTGTCAATATGCAATATTTTGAGAATATTTACATATTTGAAGAAAAATTCGAATTAGAAAAGCTTGCAATAATATTTAGTATTAGAAATGTAAAAGGACAGTGTGAAGCAATTGTGTGTCTTGAGAAACAACCACACAAACATGGTCATTCACCTTCCAGGCTATGAATGTGGCACAACAGATGCCAGTCCAGCACAGCAATTAGGCCCCCAATGAGTTCTGGCATATGGACTTGCTATCAAATTTAATTTCATCATGCAAGTCCATATGCCAGAATGCTTTAGGGATGGACACAGTAGGCCTGAAGGGCCACTTTTTTATGATCACTAATTTTGATCAGCAGTCATCTACACATCGTCGAATGGCACAATGTTTACTTTTCGACAGCCTAGAAAAAATAAACAGTGACTTCAAATTCTCAACATCTCTTTCATTTTAACTAATTAAAAAAAAATTTATTTGGGCAAAAGTATCGGGACACCTGACTCTTCCAGCCATATGCGATTTTGCCGAACCATCTAGAGATGTACCAGCACCATTTGGATAACACTTCATGTAGAGTTTGGCATTGGACCTCTTCAGGCTCTTCAAACTGTTGTTTTCTGTAAAGCTGCTTTGAGACAATGTCTGTTGTGAAAAGCGCTATACAAATAAACCTGACTTGACTTGACTTGACTTCAGGCTCTGGCATGGAGGAGCCGGTGTTGGATCTGCGATGATCTCAGTTGTTAAGCTGTTTTATGAGTTGCTCAGTAGATCCTGGTTTCACGGTGTCAACTGACTGAATAAGACGGTAGAAAGGACATCTCACAATCTTACATTCCGGTACTCAAGGTGGTTCTCACTCTCTGGTTGTTTGTATTGTTTTAAGAGTTATAATCACACTCTTGATATCACTCAAGTGAGGATGAGATTGGCTTTTGAGTCTGGTTCCTCTCAAGGTTTCATCATCATACCATCTAAGGAGTTTTTCCTTGCCACAGTCGCCCAGGCTACTTATCAGGGATAATTACACAACATTCACTTTAATGAACTAGCAAACCCATACCCGTTTCAGCACGACAACAATTCTCAACATTACTGAACACCATTGGGTGTTCAGTATCCTCACCCTCACCCCAGGGCCTACCTGACTTTTCTAACACCCTTTTAGCGGAATGAACACAAACCACCACAAGCACACACTAAAATATATCTTCCATGACTTTGGGATCTAGCATGAATTTGCATTATAAAGACTGCAGTGCACTTTTGAAAATCATTCGGGATAAATGTCACCGGTTAAATGTTATAAAAATAAATAACCTCCACTGAACAGCATAAAGCAACGACCCTGTGATGGGAAAATATACCTTGTATGTCTGTTGTACATTTTCTCTCTGACTTCTTTATATTTATCTTTATGTACATTTATATTTTAAATATATAACAGGTTTTTTACCTAGAACATTCAATGTTCTTAAACATATAGAGAGAGTTTAAGAATACTAAATGGTTTGATACCAAGGTAACAAGGTTTTATAAAAAATAAAAATAAATAAACTATTATATAGAGAAAAATATAGGGTTTTCTCATTAAATCTCCTCAAATGCCTACAATAAATCGCAATTTTGGAAAGTAAGTCGGATTAATAATACGGTTTAGGGAACAGGCTGAATAAAATTGTTGCATTGATTATTTTTGCTGTATTTATTGAGCTTTCATCCTCCAGTTGCAAGAATTGCAAAAAGAATCCTGACTTCATTTCCCAAAACAGCAGTTAAAAATGTTTTATTATAAATGGTCAAGTTATTGGCAATTGTAATTGGTCTATTTATAAAGGACATTGTGAGAGATATCAGCCATCCTAAGACGTCCTGATGACCTACTTCTGGATGGAGTTTTCATCACCCGAATACTAATCACTGCAGATGGGGGGGGGGGGGAACGGTAACAGCTGTGGATGTTCTGCTGTGGATCGAATTAGGACTGTAATTGCTACAGTTTTGCACTCAAGTCTCCCAAAAGTTAAATGAATTGAAAATGATAAATATAAGAATCATACTGCATAGAATTGTTATAGACAGGAACTCTTTTTATAATCGCAGTCTGGCATCAAGATGAGTATAGGTTTGTTTCTCTTATCATCAGAGTTCTCACCATCACCACCTCTGGCTCACTCATGCAAAAATGTCCATTTTTAAAAGATTACAAACCTGTTATTGTACGTAAAAAAAAAACAAAAAAAAAACAAGAACCAATGTAATGAAAAAACATTTATTTAAAGGATTTATAGTGAGAAACAGGTTTGGCAGTCATGAGTTACAGTTTAGTTAAAACAAGGCCTTTAATCCTTCAAACGACAGCCACGATTTAGCTCCATGAGGAGGCCTATTCCCCTTCTACATGACCTTTAACTTGACTCGAGGTGTAGGATCATCCTGGGTACTGTAGAGCCTTTGGCCAATCCATTTCTCCTCCTTTGGTCTCTCGTAATTTGCGCTCGGGTAAATGAGAGACTAATGCTGCTTTCTCCTGAAAGAGCATCCTGCACACAGAGACATGTTCATTAAAAACTCGCTCTCGTTTTTAAGAACTCGTACACGACGCGTCAAGGAAACGTCCTTTTTCAGCACAAAAAGGCGAGTTCATTGTGCAGCGCACAAATCACTGGTTTTACCAAGGGCAACACATTTGCAGATTCTTGAAGAGGATAAAATTGTAGCAACGTTCAATGATCATTCCATGAATTTTATTTGTATTTACATCAAGTAAAAGAGAAAATCAAACGCTTGCACCAAGTGATTGCATTTTTTGCATCAGCTCTACGTGAGCATCTTAGACCTTCCTTATTTAACCAGCAGCATATGTTTTGCAGGTAATGTTATGGGTAACAGCTGCAAAGTATTCAACAAGATATGATCACAAGGGAGGACCAACTTTTTCTATTGTAACCTCAAACAATTAGGGAACGATCGAGACATGACATGGAATAATAGTGAATGGGGAAAAAGGTTAGTGAGCCAATTAAAGGAAATTTACAACATGGATAGAAATAAATTGTCAAATTATTCCAACTTAAAGTGCGTTTACACTGAGCAAGTCGCATAAACAGCCCCCTTCCCTTCTGCTTCCAAAGTTACAACACCACCAGCATTAAACCAAACTTCACACCACAGTGCTGTTGAAAACTCAATTCTGACTGGCTGCTCTTCTATTGGCTGCTCCCATTAGGGGTCATCTATCCGTCTCCATACCCCCCTGTCCACTACATATGGCTGGGCGATAAATTGATTTTATCGATTAACTCGAATGTGTAGTAAAAATCGTGTTTCTCTTTAATGTCCGCTGACGCTTCCCTCTGGGCTTCCATAGTTTCGAACGAACTTAGCCCTCCCCCCACGCGTTTGCCATAGAGATACACAAACAACATGGCAGCGAGCAAGCAAAGGTAGCAGTACCTTAAACAGAGGCATGCTGTCGAGTGGGAGAGATGTAAGGGCCCTACGAAATGAAGACAGCGGCAGCACAGGACTGCGGTTAAGCAGCTGCATCTTGAAAATACACGGTTAAGCAGCCGCACTTTGTTTAGTGTTGCGCGTCTAATCGTACACTTACGGTATGGGTGGTGGGAGTGGTCAAAATACATGTAAAGACGCTTCAGAACGGCGTTTCCGTTAAAAAACAGAAAAATCTAAGCATTTGAATCACCATATTCAAACACTCATAAAACATTTTTTTGAGGTTTCAATCTTTCAAATAATTCTTATTTAGAATCTCCCTGTCTATTATATTCTTATTTCAAATTTCAACTCATTTTACTGTGAAGTTTTTAAGAAAAGTAAAGGCAAAATCACTCAAAACATCACTGCATTTTTAACCATGTCCCACATTCAAGCACTGAAAAAACATTTTCCTTTATAGGTTTGCTCAATATTTAAAATTATTTTTATTTACAGTGTCCCTGTCTATTACTCTGTTAAATTTTATTCCATTTTACTGTGGAGTTTTGGAGAAAAGTAAAGGCAAAATCACTCAAAACCTCAGGTGCATTTTCAATCATGTTATTTTATGTTATGTTACGTTCTATTTTCACAATTTACAATGGCAGGGCCACCAGCTTGTATTTTTGGCTTGTTGTTTCTGAGGGTAAATAAACTTTATTAAAGTTAAAACTTTTTTTTTTTACATTTTCTTTGTCATATGCAGATTGATTTTAAGCAGGGGGAAAGAATTGATTGAAATCGCAAATCGGATTTTTTGTGAAAAAAAATTAGATTTTTTTTTTTAGGCCATATCGCCCAGCCCTACCTCTACATCTGCTTGACTGGTTAAGGGATTAAAAACGCTCAGGTCAGGTTTTTGTTAACGGCATTTACATACGAGTGTTAATACTTTGATTTTCTCCAGTTACGCACGGAGCTGCATTAGTGCTGCTCCACAAACATTAAACTGAGTAGCTCTACATGTAAAGCAGTGGTCTCCAACCCCCGGGCCGCGGACCGGCACCGGTCTATGGGTCAATTGGTTCCGTGCCGCACAGAAAGAATACAAAACTTACATTATTCCCGTTTTATTTATTATCTGATTCTAAATGATGTTTTATTTTGGAAAATTACTGGATTCTCTCTGTCTATAACTCACTCTTGATGCATGTCAAGATTCCTGCCTTGGTCACATGTCTTACCTCCATCCTTTACCTTCTTAAAGGGGCTCCGGCCACTAACACATCATACATTACTGCTAAATTCAAACCCCCAAGCGAGCAAAATGAACAAAACCCAACACAGTGGACTCATGTTTATTATTATAATTAGAAAATACCAGTGTTTATGCCGGTCGTATCATTTTAATTTGTTGTATTTATCCACCACACCTTAAAGGCCGGTCCGTGAAAATGTTGTCTGACATTAAATCGGTCTGTGGCGCAAATAGGTTGGGGACCGCTGATGTGAAGCTTTGACAGTTTCGTTTTTCATTTTTCTCAGGAGTCATGTTTCATGGTAAAAAACAATTTTTTTTTTTTTTGTTACACACTACTGAAGCTAAGAAATCCACTACTTAAACACAAGTGATAACATTAAAATTGTATTGTGTACATTCCATAACAAAAAATTTAAATAAAACCTAATTAAATAAAAGTTTATACAACATTTCTAAAATAAAAAATTTATTAATATTCATTTCAAAATATCCTGTTTTGTTATTTGTCTCCAAGGTAGAAAATGCCAAGTGAGAAAGTGTCCTAACTTTACAGTGAACAACAGCATTCATGTCGGCTATAAACCACCGTTCTTCAACTGTACCAAAAAAAGAAATGGAACAGAATGGGCTTGAAATAAAGATAAAAACAAGATACTGTCATGGAGGTCACCTGGCACCTTCCACACAACCCACCTTAAAAACCAAGATGGAGGTAATAAAAGCATGACCACTGTAGGATGATCTCTCTAGATCAACTAATCTTCAGGCTAAATCAATCCTAATCTATGAACTAAGTAACCTTCCAACTACAAAAGAGCCCAGTCTTCAGAACACTCAATTCAACTCAACACTTAGGGGCAGTAAAAGTGCAATGAGCGAAGTACGCAATGTCGCCACGGTGGTGAAACGTATGCTGTGACTTGTGTACCTTCTGTGAGACGTGCTTTTCCTCCGGTGGGTTGACACAGCACTGTGGAGCATCCCACGCACAACACCACTGTCTGAGCGTGGCTGAACACTGTGGTGATCTTATAGCAACCTGCAAACACAAACAAAATAAACAATGACAAAAAAATCTAATAAATCAGTACAAGAACACGAGCCATCGAACTGACACGTGCTTGTCGGCACGAGGTTCTCCACGTTACCTGGACATTTCACGTCCATGAAGTAAGAGTTGGGGCTCTGGACAAGCCGCTTCTTCTTGTGCCGCCTCTTCTCTTCCTCTGCAGTCGGGTGCAGCAAGTCTTTCGCCAACTAAAACATTACATTACAAAGAGACAAAGCGAATCACAACGTTGCAAATATGTTCGGTTCTTTTCCAGCCACACGAGTTCTTCCCCAGACTGTTTCCACAAGCTTAGAAGTACACAAATGTACAGAATATCTTTGGGGGTAGTAGCATTTAAATTTTCCACAGCTGGAGTGGAAGATCTGCTATAGAGCTCTGACCACAACCCTATTAAATTCTTTGGGGATGAAATGTGACTGCACCCCAGGCCTTCAAATATCACCTACATCAGTACCTGACTTTCTAACCCCCTTGTGGCCAAATGAAATATTACAAATCCCCAAAATCGAGTGGAACATCTTCCCAGAAGAGTGGAGGTTACTAGAACAGCAAATGGAGACTCGAAACGAAATGCTCAAAAAAAGCACATGTGCAAATTGCATTATAAATAATAATTGTTACATTTTGCACGATAAATAAATCGGGGGGGGGGGGAGGTGTCCACATACTGTGCAAAAGCGTATAATGTTCCTACTTTATAAAACATTATGAAGTAGGAACGTAGGCAAATTGCATACATTATTCAAACCGGACAAACATTTACTTTTGCATTTAAATCTAGGGATGAGGAGGTTTAAAGCAGGATGGTAGTTTGCTTATTTTTGAAAAAGAAAAAGGAAGCTACTTAATTTTTTATTTTTTAATGCCCATACCTCTCTATATATTGAATTAACTTACAGTACTAATATTTGCAGGTCTGGACCAAGTGTATGATAATCATATAGTAGACCAGGGTTTAATTCTTTAAACCAAATCCAGATGCATAGGGTCACAGCTAATGCCCCCTTAATGCCAATCACAATTCAAAATAAATTAATGGGTGAGACGTGTGTAATCAGGTGTAGGAACCTGATCACTGACATTTCCCAGTCTGGGGATCTTTTATTTCTTCACCAGATTAGGTCTGGGCCACACCTACACCATATCTAACTTGAACTACAGACCAAAATCATAAGGAATGGTTCCTCGTGGGAATCATTCTGGAATAAAAATGGTCGTGGAAACAGATGATGGGTTGAAGTGTTGAGACATCATCTCCCAAGGAGAGGAAACTATTGAATATATATCCTGCTATAATCAAACCAAGATCAGAAATGTTCTGGAGGTCGATATGATCAGATCAGACAACATGCATCCGTTATGTTGTTTTCTCTCTTGGTTTAGCCTGACTTTTTATTTATATTCAGCTAATCGCATGAGCAGCCTCCATAAAGCCTCAAACCATCTTCTATAGACGGTCTGAGCATTTCCTCACATTTCCCCCCTTCCAGAAACAAACAAATAAACTCGTACATCTCGCCATCGTCTTGTTAGTAAACGATTAGAAAAACAATTTGCCTGCCATGCGCTAAACTCGGGTGAACGCCGCCATGTTGTCGCTCAGACACTTCCGACACGTTTTTACTTCAGATTAAAACCTGATTTCCTTCATCGCATCTAATCTAAAGTTCAGCCGGAGTTAAAACGGGACCTCGTTTACATATAAAACCGGATCTGTTTAGAAGAAAACAGTTTTTTTTCCAACTTGAAAAGGACGCCGTGGGTTCACTCCGGACTTACAGGCATGTTGTTGGCGTATGAGGCCGCGTCGAAAAAGGGGGGGGGGGAGCGGAAACACGTGTCTCATTTCAAAGGGGGCTGACGTGCGAGGGAAGGAAGCGCCCGTGCGGCCATTTTCAAATGAAAAGTCCATGAACGTATTGTATAGTAAGTAGTAATAAAATCATTTTAAACATATATATTTTAAACATATACATACGGAGTAAAGTTGTCTCTGTGTTAGTGTGTATTTTGTTTTTGTTTCAAATGGTTTCAAACAGCAATTTTAGTTATAAAAGTCCTCTGCTGGTGGTGAAAGAAAAGAAGAGGAAAGCCATCAGTTTGGAGCAGAAAATGAAAATTATAAATCAGCATGAAGCAGGAAAGAATGTCACGGTCACAGCAACATCGATATTTGGGACTCACGATAGGGGTCGATAGAGGACTACCTGAACAGTATATACACATACACCAATCAGGCATACCTTTATGGCCACCAATCAGACATAAGGTTGGTGAAACAGAATTGAGATCAGCGAAGTGATGAGAAAAGGAGGCAGGAGTACAAGGAGATGTGGCAGCAGGTAAAGAGGGATGTGGCGAAAGCCAAGGAAAAGGAATATGAGGAGCTGTATGAGAAGTTGGACACTAAGGAAGGAGAAAAGGATTTGTACCGATTGGCCAGGCAGAGGGACCAAGCTGGGAAGGATGTGCTGCAAGATATAAAGGATGGAGTTGGAAGTGTGTTGATAAGAAGGATGGAGTATTTTGAGCAGCTGATGAATGAGGAAAATGAGAGAGAGAGAGAGAGAGAGAGAGAGAGAGAGAGAGAGAGAGAGAGAGAGAGAAGGTTGGATGGTGTGGAGATGTGAAGCAGGAAGTGGATAGGATTAGAAAGGCGGAAGTGAGAGCAGCGATTAAGAGGATGAAGAGTGGAAAGTCGGTTGAACCAGATGAAATACCAGTAGAAGCATGAAGATGTTTAGGAGAGATGGCAGTGGAGTTTTTAGCCAGATTGTTTAACAGGATTTTGGAAGTTGAGAGGATGCCTGAGGAATGATGAAGGAGTGTGCTGTTACTGATCTTTAAGAATAAGGGAAATGTGTAGACCTGCAGTAACTATAGGGGAATTAAGTTGATCAGTCACACGATGAAGTTATGGGAAAGAGTAGTGGAAGGCAGGCTGAGAGAAGAGGTGACCATCTGTGAGCAACAGTATTGTTTCATGCCAAGAAAGAGCACTACAGACATAGTATTTGCTTTGAGAATGTTGATGGAGAAGTATAGAGAAGGTCAGAAAGAGTTGCATTGTGTGTTTGTGGATTTAGAGAAAGCGTACTGATATTGTGATTTGTGGTGAGAGTAGGGAGCAGGTTGAGAAGAGCAGGTTGAGAAGAGCCTGGAGAGGTGGAGGTATGCACTGGAGAGAAGAGGAATAAAAGTCAGTAAGAGTAAGACAGAGTACATGTGTGTGAATGAGAGGGCGGGCAGTGGAGTGGTGCGTTTGCAGGGAGAAGAGGTGGAGAAGGTGGAGGAGTTCAGGTACCTGGGGTCAACAGTGCAAAGTAATGGAGAGTGTGTTTGAGAAGTGAAGAAAAAAAGTGCAGGCAGGGTGGAGTGAGTGGAGAAGAGTGACAGTAGTGATTTGTGATAGAAGGGTATCTGTAAGAGTGAAAGGGAAAGTTTATAAGACTGTGGTGAGACCTGCGATGTTGTATGGTTTAGTGACAGTGGCATTGAGTAAAAGACAGGCTATAAAGGCCGAATTGAGATGGTTTGGACATGTGCAGAGGAGAGACATGGGGCATATCAGTAGAAGAATGCTGAGGATGGAGCCACCAGGAAGGAGGAAAAGAGAAAGACCAAGGAGGAGGTTTATGAATGATGGCAAGGGAAGACATGCAGGTAGTTGGTTTAAAAGAGGCAGATGTAGAGGATAGAGGGGTATGGAGACGGATGATCCGCTGTGGCGACTCCTAATGGGAGAAGCCAAAAGAAGAGGAAGAAGAAGAATCAAGCATAACATTATAAACATCTTGATTATGCTGTTTTGTACAGTTTTGGAGATGCTCTGAACCAGTTGTCCAGTCATCACATTTTGGCCCTCACTCAAATCTTTACGCTTAAACATCATTCTTGCTCCTAACAAGTCAACTTTAAAGACAAAATGTGCACTTGCTGCCTAGTATATCCCACCCAATAACTGGTGCCATGATGAAGAGATAATCAGTGTTATTCATTTCACCACTCATAATGTTATAATGTCATAGTGCCATATCAGTTATAGGTTACTTATGTTGTGTTATTTTTCAAACAGGTGACGTGTCATAAAACGACAGGTTACTTAACGTAATCCCGGGTTCTTTGATAACAGAGTGAGGTGTTTCACTATGGGAATCGCTTTGGAAGCTCTTATGACACCACATCTGTCTTGACACACAGGTCGACCTGAGATCAGGTTCCGCCCCACCTTTATCCCTCAGGTCGACCCCTTCTAACATCATTGCAGCGAGATTTCTTCCCGTCCCCGTGCAAGGAGGGAAGTGCTAGTGAAACACCTCACTCTGTTATTAAAGAACCCGGGATTACATAAAGTAACCCATCGTTTTTTTTTCTAACTTCGCTCGTTTCACTATGGGAGATATAGCCCACTCCCAGATTGCACATGATCCTGCTACACCCAATCACATTGGCTCAGGACATCTGGCACTCAGCACTGCATGTGCCAAGGATGACTCAGACACATCAAGTCTATAAAACCGCACAAAGGTGTGTGGCGTAGCCCAACCAGCCGCTGCACAAATTTCCTGAACAGAAACTCCCTTAAGTAGGGCCCATGATGTCGCCATCCCTCTAGTAGAGTGGGCCCTCAGACCCACAGGTGCCTGAGAACCACAGCATTCGTACGCTATAGATATAGCCTCCACAATCCATCGGGACAGTCGTTGTCTCGACAACGGCTTCCCTTTGTGAGGAGTAGCCCAAGACACAAACAGCTGGTCAGACTTCCTGAAACCTGCTGTTCTCCTGACATACGTATGGAGGGCCCGCACTGGGCACAAGGAACTCAATTTCTCCTCCTCCTGAGGTGAGTACGGAGGAGGGTGAAAAGCCGAAAGTTCCGTAACGGTACATCTATAAGAAGAATCCACCACTTTAGGTACAAACGCTGGGTTAGGGCGAAAGAAAACTTTCGTGAGCCCAGGGGCAAACTGTAAACAAGATGGACTGACAGACAGGGCTTGCAGCTCGCTCACACGCTTAGCAGTCACTAGAGCCACAAGCAGTGCCGTCTTAAGAGAAAGAAATTTCAGCCCTACGCCATCCACCGGCTCGAAGGGGTGATGAGAAAGGGCCTCCGAAACCAAAGACAGGTCCTACTGAGGCACTAACCGCCGAGACACCGGCCTCTTACGGCGTGCACCTTTCATAAACCGGCTAATCAAAGGGTGCCGACTCGCAGGTTCGTTACTAAACCCGACATGACACGCAGAAATAGCCGCCAGATACACCTTCAAAGTAGAAAAAGCTTTCCCTTTATCCAGCAAATCCTGGAGAAAGCACAAAATGTCTCCCACAGAACACTGGAAAGAGACAATGTGACCACAGCCACACCACTCCTCAAAAACTCGCCATTTATTGTCATAAAGCGTGCGAGTAGACGAGGCCCTAGCACTCTGGATAGTGTGTATAACCGATTGGGGTAAACCTGCCACACTCGAGTTCCACCTCTCATGGGCCAGACCCAGAGAGCTATCCTGTCCGGGTGCGGATGATAAAACCTGGGACAAAGCCTTGGACAGAAGGTCCCTACATGGAAGGAGTGGCCACGGTTGATCTGACAGTAGCTGAACTATTTCCGCGATCCAATGTCTGGACGCCCAACGTGGAGCTATCAGAATCAGCGACAAGCTGAATTCTCTGACCCTGGCCAGGGTGGTGGAAATCAAGCTCAGTGGAGGGAAAGCGTAGAGAAGAACATTTAGCCACGGGTGGGCTAACGCATCCACACCCAACGGTGCATCTTTGTCCCTTAGAGAAAAGTACAGAGGACACTGAGCGTTTTCTCGTGAGTCGTAGAGATCTACGGCCGCCCGGCCATACCTCTGCCATATCTGCTCCACCACCTGGGTGTGCAGTTTCCATTCCCCGTACAGGGGGTTTCCCCTGGACAACAGATCCGCACCCTTGTTCCATATGCTTGGAACATGAGTCGCTCTGATGGACAAAAGCCTCGTGTCGCACCACATTATCAGTTTCCTCGCTAACTGATGCAGCTGGAGGGAGCGCACACCCCCCTGCCAGTTGATGTATGCGACCACTGTGGAATTGTCTGTTTTCACCAACACATGTTGGTGCGCTAAAAGCACTGCCAACAACTCCAAGTAGTTTATATGTCTCGGGATTAGCTGTGTTCATAGCTCTGTCCATGCGGGTCGCGCCCCAGCCCGCCAAAGACGCGTCCGTCGTCATAATAACCCTCGACGACACCGCCCCCAAGGGAATCCCCGAACAAAGAGTCCTGGGGCATCCCCATTGGCGGAGCGCTAAGACGCACGCATGCATTATTTTGACTGGCCGATTGAGATGACGTCGGGGACATAAGCGCAACCACGCGAACCAATCTCTGAAAATCTCTCATCATGAGAAGTCCCAGACGCACCGCAGAAATCACTGAGGCCATTTAACCTAGCATTCGTAGACACACTCGGAACGGGACCATAGTCCCCGCCCGAAAACGGGAGCGACACTGTATGACCGATTCTCCTCTCTGTCAGCTTGACTCGATAGGAGAGGGAATCTATACTGAGTCCTAGATATTCCGCGCACTGCGCGGGACACAAGCGGCTCTTTTCCCTGTTTATTTTGAAACCCAAGTTGCAGAGATGAGTGACTACGCTCTTCGCATCTCTGATCGCTCGCTCTCTTGACGAGGAGCATATCAGATAATCGTCTATATAATATAAAATCCGAATCCCGCTGTTTCTCAACGGCAAAAGAGCCGCCTCCACACACTTGCTGAAAGTTCTCAGAGAGAGACAGTCCGAACGGAATGGTTTAAAACTCGTAGGCAGTGCCTCTGTGTGCAAACCTCAAATATTTTCTGTGTGACGGGTAAACATCTATGTGAAAATACGCATCCGATAGATCGATCGTCACAAACCAATCGTTTGGCCGGATCGACCGACAGAGTGCTTTGTGCGTCAACATTCTGAATGAATATTTTCTCAGGTGCTTGTTTAACACACGCAAGTCCAAGATCAGACGAAGAGATGTGCTTCCTCTCTTCAGGATCACAACGTACCGGGAGTAAAAACCCTGACGGCTTTCTGCCTCCGGAACAACTCTGATTGCCCTTTTGCTCAAAAGAGAGTCGATCTCGGCCGTTAGGTTAAAGTGCCACATTTATTGAGTTTTTTATTCTTGAACACATCGCCCTCAGCCCGCGGCTTGGATGCGATGATGAATTCTTTATTGCGCAATCGTCTGAACTGACGTGCAAGTGAACAAATGTCGTGAGTAGTTGGTGACACTGAACATTTTCCCTTATAACTCGAACCCGAGGAGAAACTAGGGAGGAAGCCCTTACGGAACTTAGAACCGGGCTGTGTTCCCTTCTCTTTTTCTTCGCCAGCGGAGAAAGGAGGATAGGAAAACATTCGCGTGTCAGGTCGCACGCTTCTTCTTCCGCTCCTCAGGGTGGGGGGGCCGTTTTTTAGCCACCATGGCCGCAAATGAATGCTTTCCCCACGGTCCCAAGCCATCCAATCTCGGACTAGCTTGCTGTCCACCGGGAGCCGATTTTGCACTCCTCGCGCTCATCGGTCTCCCTCTCGCAGCCGCGGCTGCGGCAAAACCCCGTCGCGCTGGCTGAGGGGGCAGGTTCTGAGACAGCTTACGAGGCAAACAGAGGTTGAATGATTCGTCCTTCTGTTTCCTGAGAGTGCTGGTTTCTCTCATCTTCTCTAGAGCTGGACCAAACAGACCTTTAGTGGGGATGTAGGCAGCATCCATGACTTCCGCTTTCTGTGTGTCACCCAAGCCTGACAGGTTAAGCCACAACGCTCTCTCCCCTGACACAGCCAAGCCCATCACGCGGCCGCAGCCCTGAACTGTGCCTTGTGACGAGCGCAGGATTAGGTCGTTCACCACACAGATCTCGTCCCAAAGTACCGGGTTAGGTACTCCCGTGTCAAGCTGTCATCCCATCTCCTCTAAAATCTCCGCCTGGTACGCGGACAGCAAAGTCACCGCATTTAGCGAGCACACTGACTGCGCTGCGTATTTATACATCCTTTGATGGATGGACGCCGTCAATCTCTAGATTTTTCCAGGCAGCGCAATTTGAGAGGAGGCAGAGATAGAACGCCGATTTGGATGGAGGTGATAAGCCACCGAAGGCTCCACAGCCAGGGGTCCGGCCAACCCCAGCTCTTCCATCCCTTGAATCTCCAGCTTGGAGCACCCTTTTGCGGGAAGCTTGCTCTTAAAGGGGCTATACCAGTAGCGAGACATCTCCTTCATGCATCCTGGGCCGCGGGCCAAGCCAGTCCTAGCTTAGCCATGGCTCGCTTGCATACCTCGTGCAGGTTACCTTCAGCCTGTGAGGTTGCATCGCCCGCGCTCTGGGGTCTCGACTGTTGGGCCGGGAAGGGACTACTGTCATCCTCATCCTCGTCCTCCATATCCAAGTCGAGGAGGTTTGAGTTCGCATCTGCATCCTTGTCGCACATTCCTCATCCTCCGCGAGGAGGTTGTCAAACAGAGGTGGCATGACCGGCGATTCGGCCTCCATCAGGTCCGCCCAGCTCGTGGTAACTCGCGGCTGATGTTCAACGGCCGTAGACTTTGCGGCGGCGCCGGACAGACACGGGTCCTGTTGGTTAGCCACCGCTACTTTTAGTCATCTCTCCAAATGTTTCACCGGCATCGACGCGCAGTGAGCGCATGCTTGAGGGTCCACGAGCGACGTTTGAGCGTGCTTCGGGCCCATGCACATGATGCACATCGGGTGAGGGTCCCTGCCCGAGATGGTTGCACCACATGATGATGGGCATGGGCGGGATGCAACCTCCCTGATCTTCGACTCATTCCCTTTGGTGGGGGGGATGACCGTCGACATGGCTGAGTACGGAGAATACTAGACTTGTCACAACACGTTAGTCTGCAGATGTTCGCAGGGTAGTTAGCCCTCCGAAGGCTTCGCCTTGACACGCTAAGCCTGTAATAGCTTGACGCTACTACGTCCCGACCATGTAACTTAATACCCAGCAGGTTGGAATAGGAATAGCTCGCCTCGACGCAGACGCTATTCCGTGACGTCGCTCAGCAGGATCCCTTACGACTGACCTTGCGTTCGGTGGCGGAATCCAATTACGGCCCGCACGATGAACAGTTAAGCGAAAACAGCCGAGAACTGGATGTGCTGAGAGAGCTTAGTGTAGTCCCTCATGGGAAGAAAGCGCGAATGATGTTAGAAGGGGTTGACCTGAGGGATAAAGGTGGGGCGGAGCCTGATCTCAGGTCGACCTGTCTGTCAAGACAGACGTGGTGTCATAAGAGCTTCTGTAGTTGGTCACGCCCAAAGCGATTTCCATAGTGAAACAGCTACAGTGGCTAATGTGTGCGATCTCTTTAATAAGCCCTTTTCCAATGAAAGTAGCAACTTTGTGTCTTTTTGACAAAGCCACTGTCTCTAAACTATACAAAATAGGAGGTCTCAAGACAGTCTTTACAAAAAAACAAAAAAAACAACCCAATGTGTCAACCAGGACCGAGGTGCAACATAAAATCTAAACGAAAAAAAAACACGAAACACAAAACTAACCTGGGCACGATCTAAAGTGTACATGTGTGACATTTATAGCAAAAAAAACCCCAACAACAACCATAAGACAGTGATACAATAGACACAGAGACACTGCAGATCCGACAAGTAAAAGAAAGATTTGTGCACATTGATTTGTCTATATAATTATAAATATTGTACATAAACACTAAAGTGTTTTAGCATTGAGTTTGTGCAAGCAGTTGTGTGTGTAAGTCCAGTACAGTCCAGTATTAAGGAGTCAAATGTTTCTGAATCTGTTCCACAGTCTGTCTGTGAGGGCTGACTGCTTCTGTACCTTTTCCCAGATGGCAGGAGAGTGAAGAGTGCATGTGAGGAGTGTGTGTGATTATGCTGGTGGCTTTGTGGATGCAGTGTGTGTTGTAAATAATAATATGACAACAGCATTGGTATTAAAAAAAACAATGCATAAATTAAACATAGAAAGCAAGGGGGTTGTTTCCTTCCATAATTTTTTTAATTGGAAATACGCTTTAAGAGGAAAGATTTGTTTTAAGTGCAATTAATATATTTCAATTAAATGACTAAATTAGGATACTGTTGAAAATGGATTTAAGTAAATCCCCCTCTCTTCCTCTCTCTCACATTTTCACAATCTCTGTCCTCCTATTGAGGTTTATTTTTTAATGATTTGGAAACTGAAGCATTGAAAATTGCACAGTCCTGCGCATGCGCAGTGCGTGCCCCCGGCTACGAATGGGATGAATTTGCGCCCCCTGCTGTTCTATTCTTTCACATTGCACTCTCTCTCTTTCTCCCTCCGTCTTTTACTCTCTTTCTCTCTCTTTTTTTTTTCTTAACTTACATCACCATCATGTTTTGTATCCCAATATTAAGAAATGGCAACTGTTTAAAATTGAAACAGTTCTAAAACGAGCGCAGAAGTCCAGTCCGGCGCATGCGCAGTGCACACTCTCGCGTATACATTTGAGGAAATGGCGCCCCTGCTGTTCCATTCCTACACATTGGACTTTTCTTCTTTGATGGAGCGCGTGCCTCTCCCTCTCTACGTAAGCCTCTGGGAACTCGGTAAAGGAAAACTTTTTTTCGGGGGAAAAACGCTGCCGTGCTACGCGCATGGATGGACACACGGCCTTCCGTTGAACGCAGGAGGGAAGAAAACTGTCGAGACTCCAAGGGATCGTGGCGAAAACTAGAGCAAAAGTGAAGCGATTTCTTTGGGTTTTTTTGTTGTTGTTGTTCTTTAAGCGCAAAAGAGAAAGTTTTGAACAGGAGGAAACCGGAGCAACGCAGAGAAACGGGTTTACCGGTGACACTTATTTTCATTTTTGAATTCCTCCTCCAACCTCCACGACACAGGAATATAACACTAAATGGGTGTTGATCCGCGCTCAGGTTAATGTTTTGAGCGAGAAGTTAAAAAAGTTGCTTTTTGTTTTAAATAATAGTAATAATAATAATCCGGATAAAGAATTATGGCAAAGAAATACGACTTCCTCTTTAAATTGCTGCTGATTGGTGATAGCGGAGTGGGAAAAACATGTCTGATCATCCGGTTTGCAGAGGATAATTTCAATTCCACATACATATCAACTATCGGTAAGTATTGAAAGTGGAGATGTGATTCAGTCGTCATGCGGTATAACGAGTCTTTTCAGGCTCTTTCACTCTCCGGTTTAATGATCATGTCAGCACACGTCCTGTCACCTCCTTAGATCATTCCTTATTATCAGAGCTGTGAGGCTTCTTCTCCTCTTCCTCCTCCTCCTCCTACATATTACACATCTCTCCTTTCCCACCTTCTCCGCTCTCCTTTCACTTTCTCATTCTCAAAATCCTTCTCGTTAACATCAATAAAGAAAATCACGATCCCATTCCACATTGTTTCCTTTTGCCCTCACAATAACCTTCCTTCAGTCTTCTAGGGAGAAGTCCCACCAGATTTTGGAGTGCTTGCAGAGATTTAAGGTTTCATTCAGCCAAAAGGAGGTCTGCGGCACAACTCCAAAGGTTCTCGGTAGGGTCGAGGTCGGAGATCCACAGCCGGAGATCTTCCACTCCAAACCGTGTAAAGCATATCGTCATCTTCATGGAGCTGGCGTTGTGCACTTTGTGTGACTTGGGTTTCCTTGTTCAAGTCTGTGTGTGTGTGTGTGTGTGTGTGTGTTCAGAGAAATTGCTGGGGGGGGTGTCAGGTGTCCCAATACTTTTGTCTGCACAAAATGCCATTAAGCTTCTACCACAAGTGCATATAGTAACATTTCTGCACGTTAGTAAAGTGCAGATAAATATGTAAATGTATGTATAGCAAATTTGAGATGCCACAAAGTTTGAGGCACTCGATTGTATAGGATTCCAGTATGACACTTGATTCCAGTATCACAATGCTCCTGTGCACAAAGCCAGCTCCATGAACTTTCACTTTTATGGTTTTGAGTGGAAGATCTTGCGTGGTCCACAATAGAGCTCTGACCTAAACCCTGATGAACACCTTTGGGATGAATGTTAATCCTGACTGCACCCCAGATCTCCTCACCTCACCTATATCAGTACGTGACTTTACTAACACCCTTGTGGCTGAATGAGCACAAATCTCCACAAACAACTTTAAAATCTGGTGGACCATCTTCCAAAAAGAGTGGAGGTTACTGTAACAGCAAATGGAGACTAAATGTGGATTGGGATGTTCAAAAAAACACATTGAATCTTATTTTCTGGTGTCCATAAACTTTTGTCTATTTAGTGTACGAGTGTAAAAATCTTTATATGAATGTATGTAAGGCACGATATGTCATGTACTGTATTTAAAGTGTGTGTATATTATATATTGTGTATATACAACATAATCCATCATAATACACAGTGCATATATAAATGTATAAGAATAAGCTAGGATATGCAATTATATACAAATAATGATTGATGCAATACTATCTATCTATCTATCTATCTATCTATCTATCTATCTATCTATCTATCTATCTATCTATCTATCTATCTATCTATATAAATGATTACATCATTGAGTTCTTACAGTGTTCAGGATGGGATTTATTTACTGTATAGTACATGCTTTTTTTTTGTTTGTTTTTAGGTGAACATAGTGTTTTTGGAGTCCAATTTCTTTCTCAAACATAACATTTTATGATTTTCCTTTCCTGAAAACACAGACACGTCTATACAACCCAGCAGCGGAGCACTTTATTTTTTTTCGCCAACATTTAGAACGCGCATGCTCAATAGAGGCATACAAACAAAAGATGACGTGAAAACAAATGTCCATCATAAAGTCTCTTTGAAATGTAGTGAAACCAATTTGTTAGATTGACTAACAAAAAAAAAATTAGTTACTAAAAAAAAAAAATATCAGTAACTGATTGATTGTTTAACTTTTGGTTTTCCTGTGAATGACATTTGCATAAACCAACCTGAAGATTAGATCCCTATCTATAGGAGAATATTTTGAAGCCCCGAGAAGCTGAAAAATGAGAGAATAATTATGAGCCATTGTACAAGCATTAGGAAAAGCCAATACAACAATTGGGAATGTTCTGGATTAAAAAAAAAAAAAAAAAAAAGGAAACTACTCTTGTATTAACTACCTGACATCACAGAAGTAAGGCAAGAAAAATAGCAGTTGATGACAAACACTGTGAGAGCTGTGAAGAAAACCCCCCAAAAAAACAGTCAGTGACATCACTAATAATCTTCAGAGGACTATAATGACGGTATCGGAGTTGGTAATATAGAGGCCCGTCTGTCAGCAGTAAGAATCTAAAGGCCAGATAGGAACTAACAAAGAAGGATCGAGACGAGCGACACCATGTCTGGATCCAAGACTTAAATGACCAAAGTGTGGAGAAAGAAAGGATCTGCTCATGATCCAAAAACTACAAGCTCAGTAGTCAAGCACAGTGGAGGTAATCACAGTGTCAACTTATGGTGCAGGTTCACAAATCTTTAATTGCTTATTTATGCACAGCAGAAAGATTTCATTTTGTCTGCCAGTTTACAGACTTGTCTTATTGTGGCCTGCACAACAAAGGACTTCATCGGGCGGGAAAGTGGAAGGTCCTTGACTGGGCAAGTCAAACGTCAACCCCAATTAAAAACCATTTCGACCCCTAAAACAAACAAACAACCAAAAGCAGCGACGGTAAAAGAATACAAAAGCTTGGTGTCAGATTGTCACCGGCTTCACACAGTTATACCATCAAGGGATATGCAACCAACCATTGAGTATTTCATTAGAATTTTCTGTTTCTGTTCCCATACTTTTGCTCACTCTGCTGTTTTCCGACTAGCTTTTATCCAAATGTAAAAAAAAAAACAAAAAAACAGTCCATTTCCTTTCATTTTTTAATTTCCCCACAGGAGGGCTCTTGGAAAACCGCCATGACGGAAATGAACAAATTACAATAGTGTAGTTATCAGAACATCAAAAGTTCTCTTGGTTAAGATTTCCTTATCAGGTGCTCAACTGTTTTTTTTTCCTTCTTTTTTTTTTCTCTTCCTGTTAATCTCCTCCTGTCTTTCTTTCTCTTTTTCTTGCTAAATTTGCTCTCTCTCTCTCTCTCTCTCTCTCTCTCTCTCTCTCTCTCTCTCTCTCTCTCTTCTAACAGGTATTGACTTTAAAGTGAAGACCATCGAGGTCGAGGGGAAGAAAGTCAAGTTGCAAGTCTGGTAAGACCTTCATCTGCTCAACTGTCTCCTGAATTGGTGTTAAACCAGTCACAAAATGTGTTTCTAAACACATTTCAAAAACAAAATGAAAATAACACTGAGGCAAAAAAATAAATAAATTCCCAGAAAGCAGCCTGCATACTGTGTCTGGGTTTGAAGATCGTAAAACTAAACCATGAAGTCTGACAGACAAATAAACCACTGTGAGAGAAAGAAAAAGCGTCTTCCAGCTCAGTACTGTTGTCAATCCTATTATTTATTTACTTATTTATTTATTTATTCCCCCTCTCAAACCATTTTTAATAGCAAACTATTAAAGATGGTTAAAAAAAAAGATTGGAGCTGGAAGAAGCTTTTTTTTTTTTTTTTTTTTTTCTTTTTTTCTTTTCTTCTTACATCTGGAAATACTTCTACATCTTCTATCTTAAATATTGCAACTGTTTTGAATGCTGGTGTCTAGAAGTTATTCCTGGCTCACCTGCAGCCAGTTCCAAACACAGCTGCTGGACTACCGACTGCCATTAAACAGGAATCGTTTCAACCCGTTTCAGTTTCTCTTCACCAGATTCATGTTGATTACAATATTTACGTTACAATTTACTCCTTCATACGCTCCATCCCAAACCGTTACACAGGCAATTTTTTTAAAATGAAGAGTGAATGTGCTTTCCTTTTCATGATCGCTCGGGGCTATGGAAAAGTTTACAATAGTTTTTTCTTTCTACACAGCAACACGTCTAAAGATCCAGCCGTTTTTTTTTTTTTTTTTTTCTCCTTTGTTCTAGTATACAAGTCTGCATAAGATCAGTGCCACACCCGGCAAAATGTAGTGCAGTTTGTGGTCTCCTCATTCTTCGTTAACAATCTTTACTGAATCATCTTATATACAAATCACACAGGAATTACAGGAGCAGCTTCCATTCTGACTGGAAGGATACGGGTTTATAAGTGCCGTAAATTCCATCAGTGACGGAAAAAAAAAAACAGTTTGCAGTGCACCTGTATGCTGTGCCAACAACAAGAAACATATGTACATATTAAATAATGTCCTTACAAAGACATCAGCAAAATCGGATCTTCATTCTTTAAATTGACGCATTTTCAGCACACGGCTGCCTAAAAGCCTTAGGATTAATCAGCAGTTAAAAAGGAAATCTCCTGCGGCACGCATTTTGACAGGGTCCTGGTTATAGCCAGGATACAGCAGTTACGAAGCTAAACGAATGAATGCGTTCTTGGGGGGGGGATTAGTTTTTTAAGGATACTAGATCCAGAGGGAAGATTTCCTCGCACACATTACTGTGTCCGATTAGAAATGTCCTGGACTTTGGGCCGCGATTCAGATGTTATCAGCGTGCTGAGGTCTAAAGGCAGACCCAATCGTAACGTGTTCGCCCGATAACGCGGAGTCCGTCCTAGCGCTAAATGTATCGCATCCAATTTGCTAGTCGTTTCCGATTATGCATATTCATGGGTTGCTGTTTATGTGCTATTTTGCAGGGACACAGCAGGACAGGAGAGATTTAAGACCATCACTACAGCGTATTACAGAGGAGCTATGGTAACGCACACGCATCGTATACCTACACATATGTACGAAATGAAAGACGCCCCAATTGTGGCAGCTTGAGCTTTTAAACAACACTCTAGAACCACAACAGTGCTGTTTTGTTTTGTTTCGTTTTTTTTCTGTGAAGAAAAGAAAACTAATAGAAGCAATAGTTCTGTGTATTGTCCCACACTGTCTTGTGTTGTCTGTCTGCACTTTATGTAGCTTTATGTTGTGTGTTGTAGCTCTATGCTGTTTAGTGTAGCACCAGGGTTCTGGAGGAACGTTGTCTCGTTTTTAATGCGTAACACCGTGTATAGTAGAAATGACAATAAAAGCCTCTTGACTTGACCCGAGTTAATTTTCACCGTTTCAGACAAGGATTTGCCCTATGATCCAGAGCTCACGAGTTTCTCTGAGAATGTTACCTTGCACGAGTAGCAGTTTTTTGCACGCCTCAGCGGAAGGTTCTTGCGCCGTCACGGTATAAGGGATATGGCAAAAAAAAAAGAAAAGGCAGCTGAATTTGTTGTTGCTTCTTAAATTAATATAAAAAAAAATTGAAGCAACAGGTTTATCGGAATACAATGGCATCTTTGGTGTTAAATAAAATAATTTGGGTAATTAATTTTTTTTTTTTTGGTAGTTGCACTATAAGGACAAAGTCTGTGGACATCTGCTCATAAGATCTGTGCTTTTTTTTCAACGTCCCATTCCACGTTTAGTCCCAATTGCTGTCATAATAACCTTGATATTAGTGTGTGTTTGTGGAGATTTGTGCTCGTATAGCCACAAGGGGGATAGTTAAGTCGGGTATTGATATAGGGTGAGTCAGCCTTATCCCAATAGGGTTGAGGTCAGAGCTTTATAGCAGGCCACTCAAAAACTTTAATTCCAACCCATGTAAACCATATCTTCATTGGTAGTTTGGGCACGGAGGAATTTTCATGCTGGATATAATGTTACCACTGAACTTTGTGGCTGGAAAAATCAGGTGTTCTGATACTTTTGTTCAAATAATGTATGTTGTTTAAAGGGCGTCGAGTTCTTTTGTTGGACCCTGTGTTCTGACGTGAGTCCCTATTGTGAAGTAGGAAAAGTGCAGATGACCCCTTCAACATTTTTCTGTTTGGTATTAAGAGGAAGAAAGTAGGGAATTGCAGTTTTGAATGTCTAAAATAATTATTAATTAATGCAGCACCCTAAAGTGTTTAAGTTCCTGCCTGTGTGTGTGTGTACCGCTTCGCTCTTTCTAATCGTGTCCTTGATGAAACGTCATGCTATTCATTATTAATATAAATATCTTGTGTATTGACTTTTTATTTTTCCATGTAATCCCATGGAACATGATTTTATATAATTTTTTTTTATGTCAGGGGATCATCCTTGTGTATGATATTACTGACGAGAAATCCTTTGAGAACATTCAAAACTGGATGAAGAGTATCAAGGAGGTAAGAATAATTTTTTTGTGGTGGAACAGGCTCCCATATGAATCTTCTCCCTGCCTCTCGCTGTTTTCTCCCCGTTCCTCCATTCTTTCATTCTACAGCGTCTTCTGTGTTTACCTGAGTTTATCTGGTCTGGCATCAGTAATAATGGTCCCTGGAGAAACAAAATGCTCCATGTGTAGTTAAATGGACTGAACGAATAAATAACTTGCTGTAGTAATGAGTTACTAGAGTTACTTTATAATAAACATGTATGTATGTATACAGTGCAACCCTCACATTTCAGCAATCATTTTATTAAATCTTCTCAACTGACAATACTATAGAACTGAAACTGGAATATATTTTAGAGTAGTCAAATGTGCATTATTGTTAAAAAAAAAAAAAAAACTGGTAACAAAAGTGAGTAAACCCAAGTGATAACAGCTGTATGTGACCATGCAAAGCCACATGTCCTATTCATCATGATCATGTTTTTGTCTGCTGGCTAGGACCATACAAATTTGTGTATCTTGTATTAGAGCAGTTAAAATGTGGTGCTTTAAGTACAATTCTCTTGTACTGACCACTAGATTGTCCAACATGGCAGATTGTGACAAAGACTCTCCAAAGATTTGAGAATTAGAATTGTTGCTCTCCACCAAGATGCCGAGGCAATAAGATCGGTAACACCCTGAAACTGGGTTACAGTACAGTGGTCAGGGACATACAGAGGTTTTCCAAGACGGGTTCCACTAAGAACAGCCATCACAAGGGTCCATCAGAGAAGTTGAGTTCTCGTGCTGTGCGTCATGTGCAGAAGCTGCTTAAAAAAAACAGACGCGTGACTGCTGCCGCATTGCTTTAGAGGTTGCCGAAGCAGAAGGTCCACTTGTCAGTGCTCAGACCGTACACCGCACACTGGTTTGCATGGCCATCATCCCAGAAAGAAGCCTCTTTTGAAGATATCTCACAAGAAACCCCACAAACAAAGACAACATGTCCAAAAGCATGAATTACTGGAACCATGTTCTGATGAGACTACAATAAACTTGTTTGGATCAGATGGTGTCCAGCATGTGTGGCATGGTAAAAATTGTCTTGCGTGTATATATAAAGTGTACACAATGATGTGTGTGTTATGTAAATACAGCAATGGCATGAACTGGAAGGCTACGAATCGATGTTTTTCTCCCCCCCTCATTTCTATTTACATTAAATTAGTATCAGTGTATTTAGTATTAACAGTCTTCACAGCCACACTACTTCTATTTGTATGGAAGTGGTTTCGCTTTGTATTAGTATGGAAGAGAATCGCAGGTTTTTTTGAAGAACTGAAAAGCTAAGTAACCAAGCACACTTTTGTCTTTTGCTTTTGGCAGAATGCATCAGCAGGAGTGAGTCGAATGCTGCTGGGCAATAAGTGTGACATCGAAGCCAAGAGAAAGGTGTCTCAGGAGATGGGGGAGAAGGTAATTTGTGTGCGTGATGAGTAGTTTCTAGAGTCGGATGTCAGATTTACCTGCTAACCAAAATATTTTGAATTTTGAATCAAAGCTCGCAAAGGACCATGGGATTCGGTTTTTTGAGACAAGCGCAAAGTCAAGCATCAACGTTGAGGAGGTAAGATTGTACAAACCGAACACACCAGTTACGTTATGCTGGATGTTGGTCCAGAATTGCACAATGATGCACATGATTTCATGACATGATGTTGCCTCATTGGTATTGGTCATGATAGTTTTTGTGTGGAAGTGTTGCAATCTCATCCACAATTTCTCTCTCTCTCTCTCTCTCTCTCTCTCTCTCTCTCTCTCTCTCACTCTCTCTCTCTCTCTCTCTCTCTCTCTCTCTCTCTCTCTCTCTCTCTCTCTCTCTCTCTCTCTCTGCAGTCTTTCCTTTCTCTGGCTCGAGATATTTTAATGAAATCCAGCATGAAACCGGTGAGTTTGCTGTTTTATTCTAAAAAATGTTAGTATATATCGATGAATTCCTCGTATTTTTACATAATTCTCAAATTGCAGCCCCTTATATAATTAATTTGATCAACCCATCCATAATTTGTGAATGATGATAGCTTCTGGGATTTTTTTCCATTCATGCCCAGTGGCCTCTCCAACATTTTTCACTCAAATGGACACAGAGATTCAGTTCAGCACCATCACTTCGACGTTTTGCTGTTTTGAGGATCGTTTTGAGCGTAAATGCTGCCAGTGCTCAAATAGACTATAATGAGCATCACAGTTCTGGATGCCTTCCAAAATCACTTGGCTGTTAATGTCACTGTGTATACAGAGAATAGTTTTAAGAAAAGCTGCCTGGTGTGATTTCAAACAAAAGTGGTGCTGCTTGTGCAATAAAAGAAAAAAATGCATTCAACGTGATTTGGCCTGAATAAAACCAAAGGACGACTTCACCTCAAATAGTCAACATACACCGACAAACCACATGAACGTGATCCGCAAATTATATATAGATTCATGTGTTCAAGCCGTCACAAGCTGCGAGAACAATTTTTTGTGCCTTGAAGACAATACACTCGGTTAAATGTTACTCCAATAAAAGTGTCCATTTAAACTGTTAGTTGAGTAAAGGTTGAGTATTTGCCTTCAAATGTACTTGCATATCCGAAGAACTAAGATTTATTATGGCTATAATGTTCCCATTATAATTTTTGTCACAAGACTCTAATTTGCATAATTAACACGGGTCATGTGAAAAGACTCTAATGTTGCTCTCAGCACACCAATCTATTAATGAGAATGATATAAATGATTCAATCGCTGATTGACATCTAATAAAATGAGTCCAAAAACCTTCAACTACTTCAAAACATCACACGAATAAGGCCACACGTTTCGTGTCAATTTAGAGACACGACTGATTTCACCAAATGGAGTTGAGTTCAAAAGTAAGATATTTGACCGTGAAATGTATTGACGTTAAAGTCTCCAAAAATGGAAATACTTCCGCTACCTACTGTCCACCACTGCTCGCCATAGACTATTCATTTCTACTGTAAGAATGAACTGTTATTTAAGATTGATAGAAAGGTATTCGCTCTATTGGCGATGAGGAATGGTGGTGGTGGTAAGAACTGCCCAACAGATCACTCCAAAGTTTTCCATACTCTTGGTGTTCAGCTTGATTGAGATCTGCTGACTGGAAATCCAGAGCACCACCATGTTTGTCATCCAACACTAACTTGAACTAGAACCTCATTTGCACTGTGGGTGAGGGTGTTTTCTCCCTGTAAAACACCATTTGCTAATAGCATGCACATCAATCCTAAAATATAATACTTATATTTTAAAGGAAATAATTTCTGGCAAATGCCATATTGTCTTGGAGAGTCATCCTTAATTTCAGCACCCCCCGAATGTGGATTGAATCTAAGCACAAGTGCATTGCACAAAGCCGATTCAAATAAATACATTTTAAGGAAGATTTTTTTTTGTATTCTTTTCTTTTTCCAGGGCTCATCCGGCCGTGAAGTCAGACTCACCAGCCCCAACCCGGAGAAAAAGACATCCAAGTGTCTTCTGTTGTGAACAAATCACCAACAGACATCATCCAGACCCAGAACACTCGCATCAGTATTACAGACATAGGAAACGCTAAATAATGGGACGTTGTGAAAACGTTTAAACAAAAGGTACAAAATAACACAAAAAATAAAATACCAAATGATAATCCAGGCATAGGTTTTAGTTTTTTTCGCTGTAACGAGTTCATCACGTTATAATAGCGGTTCATTCTGTAGTCGGGTTCGAGGTATGCAACGTTTTGACATTTTTAACTTTTATATTTCAGCTGGAGTTCAAGTTCAGGTATAAGTACGAACGCTTAGATAAAACGCTGTGGGAATCTCTCCTCCCAGATACAAGCTTTAGTGTGCTCGATTTTAAATGTTGCATTTTTTTTTTTTTTTTTTTTTTTTTTTTTTTTTTTTTAATCGCCCATAAATTAGGCAAGTCCTGGAATATGACTTAGTGGTGACAAGAATTGTGTTGAACGCATAATCAGTGATTTCATTCTGACTCACTGGTCTGTGAGTGCACGAGTGCAGGGGGTGATGGGTAAAACCTAGAGTAGAATTCTGGGCCGGAAAAGCATTTGCCCTCGGCAGCAGCGAAAAGTACGGTTAAAATTGTTTGCCATTTTGTACAGTCTGTTTCCCTTCCACATATTTTTTATAGGTATTTTATTGCTTCTGTTTATAAATAGCATCATTTAATGTTTTTTCTTCTTTCTTTTTTTTCCACTGTTTTGGAAATGAAATTGCATCACACCACTGTTGACAGGAATTAAGAGCAAAGTCCTTCATGACATGAACTACAGAGAGTGTTAGGAGCAAGTGAGGTCATAGTGAAGTGTCTGGTTAAGAAAGTGAAGTGTTTTATCTGTTTTTTTTTTTTTTTTTTTTTTTAGGTTTTTTTCCTTTTTCTTTTCTTTCTGCTTATAAAAAGTGCATCACTGTGTAGTCTCATTGTAAACCCCCTTCATATTCCCTTCACGCTCATTCCTTTCAGAGAACACAATCCTTTCCCGGATATATATATATATAAGCTGCTTTGAATAAAACCGTAAAAAATAAGCAAAGTCGGCAACTCTCGAGTCTGAGGACATCCTTCTACATTCCAAAACGATCGCAGTTTTTTTCGGATCTCGCACCAGTTATACCATGGTCCACTTTGTATACTGTGACTGTACTGTATGTGGGTTAAAAGCTGTCAATAAAGGTACATTTCTGCTTAATGTATGAGATTAATGGTCATTCACTAATGTGCAAACACAAACATGGGCACAGGAATCACTGACTGGTTGGATGAGTTTGAAAATTATGTAATTCACATCCTATCACCTTCATGCTTGCTTTTTTTTTTTTATTTTATTTTTTTTTAACTCCAAAATAGCATGTATAGCAATGGACACTGTCCTAAAGCAGCTTTACAGAAATAAAACATTTAGGAATTTACATTTTAGCATCGTAATTGAGTCCCTGTAAAATCTATCCCTATTAAGCGATCCAGTAATGACCGGGGCAAGAAAAAACTCCCTGAGCTGGTATACGGAAGAGACCCTTGAAGTAATCCAGTCTCAAAAGGGAACCCATTCTCATCTGGATGACATCAAACGTCCATTTATTATAGTTCCATTGTTGTTACCAGTTCTTCCGTGATGGAAAATTGGAAGCAAAAATGTTCAGGACATTTGCAGCCCTAAGCCATTGTAGCAGAATGTTTATATTAATTCCAATCCAAATCCATCATCATGGCTCTTAAGGCCCTTAACCTCCATAGTAACCTCATGAAGCTTTAGACTTCATGTGGCACCATTCTCAGCTGTAGCCAGTGGTCACCAATTGATCATGATCTCCAGCTCCATCCAGAGGGGGTATCAGGAGGAATCAAGCAGGGCCGGAAAGTTGAACGGGACAGGATTTTAGCACCACCAATTAAGGGAATATCTTTTGGAAGAATGGCATTGAAACTTACTGTAAAGTTCAACAGATTAGTAAAATCAATGAACCAAAGTTGTTCTAGTGGCTAATCATGGTACTACACCTACACTGCTAAAAAATTGTATCACGACACCCATATGTAACCTCCTATTCTATATTCAGCTGTTGTAATAATTTCTGGCAAGGCTTTCCATTAGATTTCGGGAGCATGGATGTGAAGGTTTGCACATGAAAAACGCTTAACTGTTTGAACTGTTTTGGCTGACCTTGCCATATGATGTCCAGCTTTTCTTGAAATGTCCGTCCTGTAAATATCCTTGAAAGTGTATCTACAACCAAATGAATTACTTACTTTTACTTACTCCTCTATCTGGCATTATGGAATAATTAAAAAAATGCAAATAAAGCCACATTAGGGCTGCAACTAACGATTATTTTGGTAATCGATTTATCGGATTATCTTTTTATTTATTCTGATTAATCTATTAATCAGATTTTTTTTTTTTTTTTTACTTTTTTAATGTTTTGTTATTATAATTATATTGAACCCTAATTCAGGGTATTTATGTATAAAAGTTTACCTTAATTAGTGCAAAAGCCACATATTGAGTATTTATAGGTTTCTTGTGGCTGCTTGTTGAGGAGTGCATGGGGGATTTCTCCTTTCAACTAATTTACTCATGCTGGGTTGTTATTGTAAAAAAACAACGTGAAGCAATTTGTGAAATCGACATTTGTATTGTTTTTAATGATAATTGCAGATGGCAAGTTGACAACAATGCTTATAAAATGTTATATAACATTTGAAACATTTTATGTTTAAAATGTACGCAGACGTTTTGTTCAGTTGTGAAGATATAAGCATCTAGAATATGTAATTAATTTGTAAAATTATATAAATAAAACAAATTAATTATACAAACATTCAAAACAAGAATTAGAACGTATTAAAGCTGCAGTGAGTCACGTTTAAAAACACAAGTTGACTGTTGTAGTGGACAAATGCTATAAAAAGAGAATGAAACTATGAAATAAAAGCTAAAAGGCTTGAATAAAAAAAAAGGGAAAAAATATGCATTGGTGTACAAATACAGAAGCTTTAGCTAAAAACCACAACAGTGACTAAAAATATTTGCTGCTTTTAGATTTAGTGTTTGTTTTCCTGAAGTTAGCAAACAAACAGTTTACACAATAGCGCTTCATTAAACTATGATGATGAGTAAATACAAATTTTACTCACCGTGCTGACGTTCGCCATCATCCTTGACCCCAGTGTGTTTTCTTTTCATGGCTCATGCATCAGTGTGGTACTTTCATTCCAACTCCTTCCAACTCCGTTTTGCATAACTTTCAGGTGACGGTCTTCTTTGTTGCGTTTAATATAAAATGCTCTTATTGTCTTGGATGACTTGGGACGCACACTTTTTCCTGCTGCGGACGGACCTTGTACTCTCTGCCATTTTGCGAGCGGCTTTGTTAACTTGCCGTCCTACCAACCTGTAACTTGAGCAGCCCAACTATTAGATAACGGCATTCGTTGACAACTAATTTCATTATCGATTTTATTGATAAGTTGTTTTAGCCCTAATCCACATGCATATATTTAAGCTTGTGCAGTTTGCTACAGATGTGGGCTGCATGCTCTGACTAGTTCTTTCTCTGACCATCCAATCAAAGGACGGGAAAATGCAGACGTTACATGATAGACTGGTTAGGGGCCGTAAAGTGGCCAAAACACAATCTGATTGGTTAAAGCAACAACATCAAGCAACATGACATTTAAACACTAAAAGAGCCAGCAGGTGCTGATTCTAAAGGCTTAAGGCAGATAGCTTCCTTCGACCCTGGCAACATGTGATGTGATGGCTGAAATCCGATTGGATAAAAGCTCCTAACCTAAATTTAAACTTTGGTGCACTGCTCCTTTAAGTAGCACATCTGAGAGAAAAGCTATTACTATTATATTAAAACGTATGTCAGTGATTATGATAGATTATATTCTAGCAGAGGTCTTGCTGGCCCTTTCAGCCCGCCACTGCTAGAAATATGATATGCACCTTAATGTGTTTAGTCATGCACGGATGTGCATGCCCGTCGGACGCATTTTTCACATCCCTATTGGCTCCCGTGCAGAAGCAGAGCGTCGCTGAGCAACCGCCCTCGTGCAGCATCAGCACCGAAGTCAAGGCGAGTGCCGCATTGTATTGAGCAAATAGCACGAGTTCTCGCGTGTTCCGTGACGCGCTTATTTAGTAATCCGGGGCTTTTTAGTAATCTGTCTCTTTTTTTTTTTTTTTTTTTTTTTTGTAGATTGGGTGGATGGGGGGGGGGCATTAAAGAGAACGTGTGTTCCCTTGTGTAGGGTAAGAGCAACGGGAGACAGGGTTAACGCGACTGGGTATGTACGTGATGAGAACGTGAGCGCGCACGGACGAGTCCGCATATGGCGGCGATGACGTAGCGCGCAGCAGATGCCCACGTCCGGGATCCGGACAGGGACACGAGAGAGAAAGGGGGTAAAAAAACAACAACAACCGAGCGATATATTAGAAGATACCGAGTTTACGGATTATAGATCTCCGGTATGTTTTTCTTTTTAAATTTTTTTAATTAATTTTTCTTAATGAGGCGTCTTGATATCGAGAACAGTCTTGTAGGATCGCCGGAAAGGATGCAAATCATCTCCAGATGATCAGAAAGTCCAGTTTCCTGCACAGCGGATCCGAGATGGCCGATTATCTCCACCTCCAGCTTGGCCTGAAGAAGCAGCGTCCGCTACCGCAATGGCACACGGGTGCAGAGGGATGCGGGAAAGACGCGTGATGAGGAGAAGCAGAGCGGTGATGGGGCTCAGGAAAACCCGTACAGAACTCTGATGACATATAGATAGATAATTATATATTTATATATGTATGAAAGAATGTTTTTGTCGTGATGTAAGTTCGTTAATAAATATAGATATATGTATATAAATATATAATCAAGTCAAAGTTTAATACTCAATTATAGGCGACCCGATATATTTTCCCAGGACTCCAAAAAAAGGTAACTTCCGGTCATTTGGAAGTTTTCCGAAACCTACTTAAGTAAATATATATAATATATATAAAATAATAAAAAAAATGCCGTCACCGTCCGACACGAGCAGCGCGGCGTCGCTTTCTGGCTCGCGCGCATTATCGGGGAGCCGCAGAGGCGCTTCTGGCAGGGCGAGGGCGAGCGCGCGCGTGCTGCTCTACCTGGGACTGTGTCACCTCGCGCTCGGCGCCATGGTGCTCGCGTTCAGCTTCACGAGCCTTGCGTTCAGCGCCTCTGCACGCGTGCGCCAGTCCTGTCCTTTCTGGGCTGGCTTCTTCGTAAGTTCTTTCTCTCTCTCTCTCTCTCTCTCTCTCTCTCTCTCTCTCTCTCTCTCTCTCTCTCTCTCACATTGTTATTATTATTATTATTATTATTATTATTATCATTATCATCATCATCATTATTGTACCACACACAACGATAATCTATTAAAAAACTAATATGCCACAGAAACATTTCCAGTATAATCCATCTTTGGTATAAAGTCAAATAGTGGAATCCTTAATAAAATACACACCAAGCAATATGCAAACATAGGGCCAGTTTAGAAAATCCACTGGAATGCGAAAAACACAGACACCCTGAAGGAAACCAACACACACACTTAAGAGTAAAAAGTAAAAAGTTTTAAACAACCCAAAATATACCCATAATATGTTTTATATTTTATATTGGCCAAGCTAGCGAAATTTAGCTTTGATGAAAGAGTCTCAATCAGCCTCATGAGCTGACACCTAGAATGGTTTTCCAACACTTTTGGAAGGAGTTCCAAGAGGTGTTGAGTGCTTGTTTGCTGCTTTTCCTTCACTCTCCAGGCCAACTTAAACCAAACCATTTCAACTGGATTTGGATTGGGTGATTGTTGAGGCCAGGTCATCAGTGATGCACTCCATCACTTATCATCTTGGACAAATAGCTATAACATAAACTAGAGGTGTGTTTGGGGTCATTGTACTGTTGGAAAACAAATCCCCACTGCAAAAGTGCAAAACAGATGGGGTGGCATATCGCTGGTTTTATACTGTATACATTTATATTTAAATATATATTGAAGGTACTGTATTTTTCTTTTTCTAGAATTTTAAATATATTCTAGGAAATCTATGCGAAGTGATGATACAAGTATTGATGAGAGCTGCAGTGTTTTACACTATTTTGCTTTCCACTATGTTACAACATGGCCATGCATAACTCTTATACAGTACACAAAAAGGAATAATTACTACCGTTCTTTATTCCTGTGTATTTGTCCCACTTAATGTTTGATGATTTCAGATCACCAAAGAACAATTCTAATTGACAAAAGCCTATATTGAAACAATCATTTATTAAAGATATTTTCCGCCAACACACAGGCTTGATTAGAATGATGTTTCTAATGCCCTGGTATTCAGGGAGATTTTATCTCCAAATGGAGAAAATGTGGAAACAGTGGTTAAGCTTCCTGGAAGTGACTGGCATAGGAGTGCATTATTAACTGAATAATCTTGTAGGTCACAAAAAAACTCTGACAAACAAGTAAGGAACTGTATGCTTTGCTTGGCTCTGATAAGGTTACATTATCAGTGACTGTGCAAAAATCTTTTTCATGGAAGGCTTGCAAAAGTGAAAACTCCATGTTATCCAAGATGAACATAAAGACCTGCCTTACATATGGACCAAAACACCTTCCTGGCTCTCAAGCCTTTTAAGATAATGTTCTTTGGACTGATGAGTGAAATTTTATGGAAGACTAGCAATTGGCATAAAGCTAGTGCCGGATTCCACACTACAAACGTCATATAGACTGTCAAACATGGTGGTGCACCTAGAAAATAAACACATTCATTTCTTACTAACTCAGAAGAAGCAAAATTAGGGATGTGGACTGGCTCAGTCAGAGTGCTGAACCCTATTGAGATGTCTTGGCAGAACTTTAAACAGGTAGTTTATGCTCCAGTGTGAAAGAATGAAAGCAATTCTACAAAGAAAAGTGTTCTAACATTCTTCCACAGTGATGGGAAAGACTAAGCTCCAGTAATTGGACACATTTGGATGCAATTGTTAATGCTAAAAGGGGTCACAACCAGTAGTTCCACTGTTCTAGGTATTGCAAAAGCTTTTTCCTTCAATACATAAAAGAATCATTTCAAGACTACATTAAGTTTCCATGGAAATGGATCTTTTTGCTTGAGGATCTGAAACCAATACAAATATGCAAAAATTGAGAAAATCTGGAGGGGACAAAGTTTTTTTTTTATGGCACTGTATTTCAAATTGAGGAAGTAAAACCATTTACAGTTTGGTGAAAAGTACTTCTGTAAATGTTCTAAAGTGAATTGACATGAAATCACAAATATCTCAACCCCTGCACTCCAGGTTGTGGCTTCTGGAATAGTAGGAGTGATATCTTGGAGAAGACCCTTCACGCTGGTGGTATGTTTGTTTCTCATGTAGCAGGAGATCCCTTGTGCTTGTTGGCTTGTGGTAAGAGGGAATTAAAAATTTTTTATTTCATGCAGGTATCACTGTTCATGCTGCTGTCTGCCGTGTGTGTGATTCTCAGCCTGGCTGGATCCATGCTGTCTTGTCAAAATGCACAGATGGTCAAATCGTACCTCACCTGCCAGGTAAACTGCCCACATTATTTCCTTTTTCTTCTATTCTCCTCTCTCTCTCTCTCTCTCTCTCTCTCTCTCTCTCTCTCTCTCTCTCTCTCTCTCTCTCTCTCTCTCTCTCTCCTCTCCTCTACACATACTTCCTCTTATGTTTGCTCATTACAGGTGGAGCATGGTCTATGTGTATGTTGTGACCCGAAACAGACTTGCTCTTTGATGGAGGATGAGACTTTAGTGCTCTACCTGCATGCCGACTGCCATTCAGTACGGCATCAACTCAAGGTATTTTCCTTTCCTTTCCACTTTGTAGATAGAAGCAGTTATGGTTAGAGTGAGGAAGTGGTATTGGTTTATGTTTCTCGAAAGATTTCTATCAGTTGTACGTAATTGTGCACTATTATACACACACTGGCATGCAGAAATGCTACAGATTTATTGCTTCATTATCTAAGGCTAGCAGGCCCAAAGGGTATACCTACTCATAACACCTAAAGTTCACAGTCTATTAGCTGAGTAAGATTTGAGCCTTGTGACACAGCAGGTCTTAAGGAGAAAATGGCTGAAAAAGCACATGCTGCATTTTCAGCTCCAGATGCCACACTTAGAATTCTAATGATATATGAAACTGAAAAATGAGGAGGAGGGGGAGGAGTTTTCGCATTTTTTAACACACAAAAAATATCACTTACATGGGTTGCCAGATTTTACAGTTATCCAGCCAATCTACATCTAATAAGAGACACAGAGATCCGAATCTTGCCCGAAAAGGGCCTCCCTTTTTCCAGTTCCTATATTTTTGAAGCTAGATTCTGACAATCTGATTTATTTTTTTATGTCTAGAGGCCTTTACTAGGTCACATTTTTGTTCTCAGCTTTACATGAGAACCTGCTTTTGTGAGGAATAGATATTATCCACTCCATAATGTCCCTTTCCTTATCCCAATCTTTGCAGCATAATTAACATTAGATGGTCATTTATGGTTATGGGCATTATCTAGCTCAGGGGTCACCAACATGGTGCCCGCGGGCACCAGGTAACCCGCAAGGACCACATGAATAGCCTGCGGGGCCTTTCTAAAAATAGCTATTTCCTACTTTGTTAAATCATTGTTGATAATTATTATGAGAAATCATTAACATAATCAGTGTCTTCACATAGATGAATATAATTAATTATTAATAATAACATATAATGAAAGGTAAATTGAGCAAATTTGTTATTTCAGATCAAACTGAAAACTGTGTGTATCAAACTGGTAGCCCTTCACATTAATCGGTACCCAAGAAGTAGCTCTCAGTTTCAAAAAGGTTGGTGACCCCTGATCTAGCTCAATTTGGGATAAATATCGTAACCCTAGCAATTACCTATAACCATATTAACTATTGCTGTTCCTCCACAATCCTGCATCTGTGGAATTCTATGGGGTGACCATTAGATGAAGTAATCAACCAATACATCTAAATGGAGACATAATTTGGACAAAAGAATTGGGATACCTGACTTTTCTAGTCATGTGTAGTTCATTCCCAAACTGTTAAATCAAAGTTGACATACAGTCGGATAGGACTTTGAATGCAGTAGCATTACAAACCTGTTCCAGCATGACAATGCCCTGTGTACAAAGCCAGCTCCATGTACATATGCTTTACATGGGTTGGAATCATGAGTGGCCCGCTATAGAATTCTGACAATGACTAGACCACAGGCCTCCATATCCTACATCAGTACCAGACTGCTACTAACACCCTTGTGACTGAAAGAGCACAAATCACATTCCCAGAAGAGTGGAGGTTATTATAACAGCAGAGGGGAACTAGGGGGTGAAATGGGATGCTCAGAAAAACATGCAAATCTTATACCGACGTGTCCACAAACCTTTGCTAATATAATGTATTAATAATAAGGTTTATCATAAACAGTTGTTTATACATGCCAATACCTATGCACTATGTATCTGAGTGTGTATTTGTTTGTAGGACCTGCTGTTTAGTGCCTGTGGGCTTAGTATACTCTCAACCATCATTTGCACTTTGTCAACCGTCACCTGTAGCATCCATATTTTTTCTCTCGACTTGCTTCATTTGGTGAGTATGAAGCAGGATTACAAAGACGCTTTGCTACAACCTAAAAAAAAAACTTTACATTATGATGTGGGCCAAAATGTATTTGTACACTAAAAAGCACTTACCTGTACACTCTGTCCTTGTTCCTCTGTGCTTCTGTAGCTGGCTCCTCACCGAACCCGCTCGGTTAACCCAGAATGCACCACTCCTCAGGATGCCTTTCTCACTAACATGATGGATTTCGAAGAGTTTGTCCCTCCCATCCCTCCACCTCCTTACTACCCCCCTGAATATACCTGCAGCTCTGAGACTGATGCTCAGAGGTGAGACACACACACACACACACACACACACACACACACACACACACACACACACACACGCACACACACACACATACACACACACTGCATACACTGCATACTGAAGCGCTGTAGGGTCAAATGCAATTTCCAACGAAATCAAACCATAATTTCCTCTAAGTACATTGTATTATAAACAGTGGTGTGAAACAGACGGTGCAGGCTTTAATTGTTTTTTATTAATTGTATATGTAATTCCTGGCACTGTGACATGTATGGCAGTATATTTGCTTTGTCAATAGTTATGAAATAATTGCTAATGAGAACAATTACTGCTTTAGAGTGCCACAGTCTCCTGTTCAAACCTGATATGGTTTTCTTTCTTCCTCATATCATCTAGGGAGGTTTTTTCTCACCACCATTATCTTTTGCTTGCTAGTTATAGATAAATTCAAATAAAAACGTTCTTGCAATCTGCTTCTCTTAAATATTTACACTGTTAAAAGTGCCACAGAAACAAAATGGAATTGAAATTGGTCTCGTTTTCTTTTTCACAAATCCCAATACATACATCCTGTTTCACAAGCACGTGCATGTTTCTGTGTATCTGCAGTATCACATATAATGGCTCAATGGAGAGTCCCGTGCCTCTCTACCCTACAGATTGTCCTCCTCCATATGAAGCAGTAATGGGGCAAAGAGACCCCAGCCAGGTATGTACATGCAAGGAGAATATCTAACTTAATTATATGTATATGTGGTGGTGTGTTCATTTGCTTTGTCTGTCTGTAGCCAACTAATGGTGGTGAACCTTCTGCTGAGAGAGGAACTTCTGTGGCTTTCAGTGGTGAAGGTAATCAATTTTGTTATTTCTATGTATGTAGTGCCACAATGTATTGTCTGTACATTTCCTTCTTCTATCCCTCTCTCTCTCTCTCTCTCTCTCTCTCTCTCTCTCTCTCTCTCTCTCTCTCTCTCTCTCTTTCTCTCTCTCTCTCTCTTTGACACTCTCTGTCTTTCCTTCAGTGTCAGGTGACAGTGGCTCTCTGCTAATGTCTGAGATTGTAGACATCCCCGATGACAGCTCTCCATCAGAGGATTCGTGTGTGCTGGAGGTGGCGTTTTCAGTGCGGGCACGGGGACGAGGTGTCAGCGAGGGAGGGGAGGGCATTGACTACCACATCCCACAACCACCTTCAGCTCGCTGCTGCTTCAGAGGCGAAAGGTCTAATTCCTGCTCCTCTCCCAGCACCTACAACACCTCCACCTTTAGGTAAAAAGTACTGGTGATAATAGTTTATTAATCTATGAATCATATCTCAGTAGTGTATAAATGTGTTCTGGAAAACAACAGAAGAAAAGTTAAGAAAAAGTACAAATATTTGGAAATGTTTTTATTAGGCTACTTTCCGGGCCTTGACTTTGCATCTGCCTGCAAAAATTGGGATGGTTATGGGGTCATACTCATGATAACAGAGATGGATGGAAGTGCTAGGTGAAGAAAGTTTAATTCAATAAACAAATCAAGGCAAACAAATCCAAAACAGATAGCAGAATCAAAAATGTGGAACAGGCCATGGTCAGGCGATTAGCAAACAACAATACTAGAGCATAAACAGGAACAAGAAACGAGAAACAAAAAGTGATCGAGACACCAGAAATACCTGAAACATGAAACAAAACGGTTTGTTGTGTTTCCCTGACCCTAACCCTAGTCAAACTGCATGCGCTACTATAGAGAAGCATTTCTACACAAACTAATAAAGACGGAAGTAGGAACAGCTGTGAATTGGAAAACAAGTGAAGACAAGGACCATTGATGAGACAGAGGTGGAGACATTAATAAACACATGTTGCAAAGAATACAAGGACAGGAATGAAGAAATGGACCAGTGCTGCAAGTTGGCTCACTTTTCGCTAGCTGGTATGTAGCACTCTGTTTAAGGAGGGAAGAATTCCTGACATAATTACTGACCTTAAAAGTAAAACATTAATATCATGATCTTTAGCCAGTGGAAAAAAATCACTAAAATGTGCAGATAGAGAACAGTTAAGTGACATGTTGATGATGGGTTTAAATGCCACGAGTGATTTTTACCTCAAGTGATAAGACAGAAACTGATGTGGATGATGCTGATAATTGAAGTGATTAATTTGTTGTTGTAAATTTACAATTTTACCTGAATTAAACATGAATGTTTTCTTCTATATACTATAGAGAATATACAAAAGGAAGGCATCCCTGGGTCCCCATACATACACTATTGCTACATCACTGTTTAACAGTTTCTTATTGGCTATGTGTAATTGAAACTTTATCTCTATAAGTCATTGCTGCCTTCAGCACCACCATCAATTCTAGCAGTCCATGCATTTTTCTACTCATGCATTATAATACTTTTTGCATCGCTGCAGAACCTTTTGAGATAAAATACTGACGTGCATAATCTAAATTCTTTACATACAACCGCCTGTTGAATGGAGCTTCTTTGTAGCAAATACTTCTGCATATTTTACATGCTAATTAATTAAATGTTACAATAGGAATGATCACATCAGGAAATCAACTGCCATTATTTAATAAAGGAAATGTAAAGCAATAAGGAAAAGAACAGTACAGACAAAATGTAATTAGAATTCTTCTATCCCATCTATAGATCTCCAGTAATGCGACGCCAGGCCCTGCTTGCCTATAGTTGTTCTCAGTTAGAGATGCTTGGTGGTGCTGCCTTCACACGCTCCTCTGTCCCAGAAATCCTGGTGTGTCCTTGTTCTTCATTTCGACGCGACTCTTCCTCTGACGCAACAAATCCACGAGCTATGCCCTCCTCAGGTGTAACTCGAGATCACCAGTGTGGTGTGTCTCCCGGGCTCCACCCGGTCCCTTGTGTCCATTGGCGATGTGGCCGGGACTTTAGGGAGAGTGAAGCCCCACTTCCTTTTATAAGGTCCCACAGTGACCCGGGACTGAGCTCTTCCACTGATACAGGTGTGTGAGCGCTACTTTTTTATTTTGGGGTCATAGCAGACAAAAGGTTGCTAGCGAATGTTTGTGTGTGCATCTGAGGCCGTTTGATTTTAGCTCCGTTCATACAGAATGTGGAAGGTTTACAAGAACCAAATATTTAACCCTGAGCAAAATCAGTTTATATTAATTGCATTCAATGCAGCTCTACAGTATAGCAATGCAACTGTATATTATGACAGGAAAACATGTCACTCATATCACACTCGTATGTGGATCCTCCCCAAACTGTTGCTACAAAGTTGAAAGCCCTGACATCAACCCAATTGAACACCTTTGGTATAAACTTGAATGGCCAGTGCACAGTGGGCATCCTCAACCTCACATCAGACATCACCATCCTAACTAATGCTCTTGTGACTGAATGGCCACAAATCCCTACAGCCACACTCTCAGTAATCTAGTGGAAAGTGTTCCTAGAAGCATGGAGTTGAACAGCAAGGTGTGACTTTAAATCTGAAATGAGATGTTTAAAAAACACATATGGGTGTGATGGTCAGGAGATTGTTAATTGTTATAGTGATACCAGCCTTTGTTGTACTTCACAAAAACTGCAATATTCTAAAAAACAATTACTTCCTATTTTTTTTAAATGTATGTTCCAATTTGCAATGTGTCATAGAGCTTTAATTTATTATATATCCACATGCTTAGTGCTCTCTTTTTGCAGGTGGCTTTACAGGCTCTGTAGGCAGCAAAGGAGTTGGTGAAGGTGGATCTCATACCTCATCAGACACAGGTAAGACTTCCTGATGACTGATATTAAAAGGAAATGTCTGAAAACCAATAAGTACACTGTACAGACAAACATTTTTAGATAGATGATCATAAGTTTCGTATTCTGACCATTTGCTTTTTGGCCATCCCATTCCACATTTTGCCCCCATTTGCTGTTTCAGCAACCTCCACTCTTTTTGGATGATGTTGCACTAGAGTGTGGAAATTTGTGCACATTTAGCCTCAAGGAAGTTTGTTTTTCCATCTCATTGCATTCATTCATTCATTTTCTCCCGCTTATCCGCAATTCGGGTCGCGGGGGCAGCAGTCTAAGCAGGCCCCCGCCTTCGACTGCTGCCCAATCCTCACAGCACCGTCCCTTACGGTCCCTCCTGCAGGTGGTGAGCCCACGGGAAGGCGGCCCCACGTCACTCCGACGTCACGGACCTTGATATTTCCCTCGTAAGGGACCCGCGGAGCATAGGGGGTTAAAGGCCTTGCTCAAGGGCCCAAGAGTGGCAGCTTGGCGATACGGGGGCTTGAACCCCAGACCTTCCGATCGGCAACCCAGCGCCTTAACCGCTGGAGCCACCACTCCTCATCTCATTGCAAATAGTAATAATATTTAGGTTTTAACTTTAAAGTATAAACTGGATCATGGCTAGTGTAAAAGGGGAGAGTTGAGTACAATTAGTTCATATTCTCCGAACCTGAGGGAAAAGGTATTATCAGAAAAAAAAAACCTCTGTGCGGAGGCAGCAGGATTAAAATAAATGCTTCAATTTATTTTAATCAAATTATTATTTAACCTGGCACAAAAAAAGTTTTGATCTCAAATTTTGGAATTCCTGTTTTGCTGCAGGCCGATTGTCAGCTTGTCCACTGCTGCAGAAATCTCCTCTGGCGTCCACTGGCACCCTGCCCAGGAAAGGAAGCCTGAAGGCTACCACAGAGCAACTACCCTCCAAACAGCCTCTGACCAGCTCTCTGCGCATCCACAAAGGCTGCACTCAATCTTTGGGAGACCTCAAGGTTATTATTATAACTTTTTTTTTTTTCTTTTTTTTTTTTTTTTACAAACTAGCATTGTGTTGCATATGTATACATTTTTTTCTATCCTTATTGTTTGGCTTTGGTTTTAAAATGAAGAAAATTGAATATTCTTTGTCCTGCAAAAAAATATGCAAAAACTAGGAAACCAGAACCAAGAACTAAAACACTAAATACCACGAAACATTGACATAGACCTGACTGAACATGAGCAAGACAAGCATGAACTGACAACATAGGAAGACAACAAAAGTGAAAGACGAAGGGCGCAATGACACACAAGTACTAATTACTGTAAATGTGAATCAGGTACAAAAAGTAATGTGAACTTTATGGCAATTGGCAGTTGCTCTTATGCAGAGTAACTTACAATTGTCTAATTTATACAACTTAGGGGCTTTGCTCAAGGGACCAGCAGTGGCAGAATGCCAACATCTTAACCACTGAGCTGCCATTTCTTGACTGACATTGAGTGGGTTGTGGGTAAAGAAGATCTCGTTCATCATTATACTGATATTAGTATTGCATGACCGTTTATTTTTTTTTTTACTAGTAATTACTGCAAATTACATTTCCAGCTGCAATGCCTTTTTGGACTACCTGGTTAACAGCAGAAATAAATCATTGCAATAACTGTGCAAAATTATAAATCTGTGTATCCTGTTAGACTCTTTAATGACATACCAATTTGTACGCAACGCTGAAGGCCCAGTGCCAAAGCTAAAAGAGTTGATTCTCTGCAGCATGAAGGCTCATGTCTATTAACAGAGCTGCCTTGTAGGTCAATGGATAGTAATGTGCAGCTCTTTGGCCAATCACAAGTCATGGAATTCACTATGCTATTGTTCAGGGATTTCAATTTAATTTAATTTAATTCAATTCAATCCATTTTTTTTTTTGTATAGCGCTTTTAACAATGAACATTTTCCCTGTGAACATCTTCTGGTGTCAGCAGAAAAGCGCAGAAAGAAGTCTCATATCTCAGATTTCCGAAATACATCTTCTCTATATGCAGGTGACAAGAGTGCTGGTGCAGCGCTTGCTACAGAGGTCCAAGCGAAATCTAGCCCTTGCCTCAGAGCATACTGGGAACTGTGGTCAGAGACCCAAAAGGAGAGTGGCAGGAGAGGGAAACCTACCGTTTGATCAGGTAAGAAGATTACAAAATTTTGAGGAGAGAGTAATGTAATATTGGTAAGCTAGCTACATTATCTGAATCTGTAAAATAATTAATGTAGAACATTAATGTGGTGTGAAGCAGGTGGTGGAGTAACTGCATCAGTAGTTGAAAGAGGCTTTGGTCATGTACAGCTGAATGGCAATGAGGAAGCTGCCAAAAAATGTTTTCTTTTACTGCTTTTAGCTTTTATCATTAGGTGTGATGTGTGAAGTTTCAAGGCAGCTATTCCCCTCCTGATAAGATAAATAATCTCCATACTAGTGCTATTTAATTCAGCTATAACAGGGGTTTTCAAACATTTATAAACGTTGGACATTTTTCCCAGAACATTTTTAGCAACCTGGTGGCACGACCTGGTACAGGGTCGAGACCTGATGGCTTCTGAGATATTACTTTTAGTCCAGTTTAGCCAGTAACACAAGATAAGCTATAGTCAGCAACCAAATCAATATTCCAACTTGTTTAAAGATATTAAAAACCTGAAATATTAAGAAAGACCATTAATAGTGTTTGTCTAAACAAGTAACAAGCAACTGTACATTTCAATTCAAATTCAATTCAGCTTTATTTGTATAGCGCTTTTAACAATGAACCTTGTCCCTTGTCCCAGAGAATCCAGAAATAGGTGTTTTTGTTCTGACCATTAGCGTACTTCTAAACAAGGTCCGAATTTGAATTTGAGTTTTCAGTTTCAGAGTACATTCTCATTGTACGTTTTTTGCTCCTTTCTTTAAAATCTTCAATATTTTTTAGCCCAAATGTAATTCCATACACTCTGAAGTCAAATAAATGTACGGCAATGTGTGTAGGTCTTGCGCACCTCTTGGGGTGCCAGCAGAGGGCAGCAATACCAGCAGCGTTCGCTTCACCATCGCCGTGGGCACCACCATTCTCACAGCGAAGGCCATCCTGTCATCCTTCTCGCTGATCCCGACCCTGCGAGAACAGAGGGCATCCACCTGCGCAGCTGCGGCGACCTGAGCTCTATGTCAGCCGTGTCATTGCACAGGCTCCAGCCACACGTCCATACATCATCTGGAGCGCTGCAATTCGACTCGACTCTTTGAGCGAAAGCAGGGCTTGTGTAAAGCAATGGAGATGAGAGGTTGTTTGCCAAGAGAGAGGGAAACCAACATCTTGATTATTTGACAGTCAGTGGGACAGACGTGAGATGTCATCGTGAATAAGATGTAACATCATTCTTGGATCATCATGGAAAGCTGCAGAGATCTGTGATATCCTCTCACAGATCCTGAGAAAACATCTGAGAAATGCTTTGAAGGAATCTTTAGGGACATCTTTTGAGAAAACTCTCTGAGAGAAATGCTGACTGATCCCTTTATAAAATATGGACCCATGGCTGCCAGTGCCTCGACATCACGGTGGTGTTCTGAACTCAAAGGACAGTGTGAGGAAGTGATTTATCTCTCACAGTGCTTCCAGTCACTACACACAAAACAGCTTCCATTAGTAAAAAAACTAAAAACTAATTCCACACTGTTTATATGCATATCTATGCTTGGTTCGGGTAAAAGCACTGAGCTCTTTGTGTGGGTTTTATAGTCTGGTCTGGACCTCTGCAGATTGAGCTAAAAGATTGTGAAATCTCAAAGGGCCATCACACTGTATGAAGCAATGCCTGTATGTGACATTTGTTTTGGTTTGGTATTTAGTTTCGACTCTTCATCTAGATAACGTCACAATGTAGAGCGCTGACATTTATTCCTGTCAGTGAGTCCCTAAAAAACACTAAACAATGCAGCATAAAGCAAAATGATCTCCAATTAACACACACACATACCCCCAGTACACCCTCATCACTCCCAATCTATATATCATTCAATTTATGAGCTACGATTAAATTGCACTTTATTTGCGTCAGTGCATGCTTAAAAAAAAGGAAAAAAAAGAAAAAAAATATATGAAGTAACATGATGTAATGGATTAATTGATTATTTGCATATTTTTCTTTGTTGGAATTGGATTCTTGAAACTGTGCAACATTTGCTTGTTTATTTTATTTATTTATTTATTTATTTATTTTATTTGCATGTGAGAGTTTTTCTTGTTTTTATTTCTTTGACACAAAAAACGTGTGAACTATGTGTCAGCATGATTAAGGATTGCTGCTGATAAGCAGAATCTCTGGCAATAAAAGGATAAACATCTAATGCACAGTGCATAGCTACAGAATAAACTAAAATAAGGATTAGGGGCACTTATTATAAATATCAAATGTGTTTTCTTGATGTTGAAATTCGGTTTATGATGAGTTTAAAGTGTTAATTATGCTTCGAATGAGTCCTCTAAACACGTTTTTCTTAGTGAATACAAGTTACATTACATGAGGGCCCACTAAAAATTTTAAGGAAAAAATGGCCATATATGGACGTATAAGTTTGCCATTGTGCTGATTAGCCACTTTTACATAGTTAATAATGATTAAAATGAAGGTATAACAGTTAGATGGTTAGATTTTTTTGTTTGTTAAATATTAGGTAATAAAGTTTTCCTCATAGCATAGACATTTTTAATTATTTGTTCATGAAGAGCATGAAGGTGCTATTTCTATAATCGATGTTGACCTCAGACCTCCAAGGAGTCTTAACAAATATGGACCAGCCCACTAAAGTAATATATGTCCCAGAGAATATGGTTGTTCTGAATGGACTTGGTAAGACAAGTCAATAAAAACGTAATAATAGCAGCCTTGGAATGCAACCCATTTTTCTCAGCAGAGCCTGATCATTAGTGTCAATTAAGTTTATTTAAGAATAAAAATGCCTCATGCCAGTGTAGGATCTTCTATTAAGGGAGAAAACTGGAGAACTAGATCAAGTGCCGTGAACAACCTGTTTATTAATGTACAGAACTTGAACTCTCTAAAGCACTGAAAACAACTTGAAAAAGGTTAAAGTTCTACCTCCTGCTTTGCACTCTTGAGGTAATATTATGAGGGAGTTAAAAATGTATGGTCTTATAATACAGCCTGCACACACTGTCTGTACGGGGACATTAAACTGGGAATATGGCAACTTTATTAATCAAAAAGTGAGCAAACGTAATGAACTTTTAATGCAAGTTTTAAATGTATTAAAGCATATTAAATAAAATGCATAGTCAACAGAACCATGCTTGTGAGGTGTATTCCTTTATAATCTTGAAGTGTTTCCATCCTAAGTATTTAGGAAAAAGGTTTGTTTTTTTTATATTTTGCTTTAAGGCAAGCACTGTACAGGAAAAGGATCGCACCTAGAATAGGATCTGCATACTTTGTCTACAGAAGTCATTTTTTTATCAGTTCCTATAGGTAGATATCAGTGCATCCCAATATTAAAGACACTGCTTTAAGGTTTAAACTAAATGTATTCAGAAATCTTGGAAAATTGGCAATAGTGACAAATGAAGAACACTTATCAGGGACATTATAAGACTCCTTTGAACCAAGAGTCCTATGGCAACATTAAGGGAGCTGCAGGATTAAATCTTTTGTACTTCTCAGTCGCAAAATAAGAGGGTTTTCTTGTCAGATATACACTACAGCACAGTGAATTGTTTTATTTGCATATCCCAGCTTGACCGTTAAACCTCTGACATTCCGATTAGCAACCAAGAGCCTTAACCACTAAGCCACCACTTCCCTAATGGATAGGGTGGCTAAACATCCAAGCTCACTTAAATCAACCTAAAAAATATGGGGAAATTATAGGTACCCATATAGAATCTGTAATATTATTAATAGTTATAATGGAAAGTGTATTGCTTTGAATGAAAGTTTTGGGTGTCTATAATATGAGCATGTTATGTCTAGTGGATACCATTAAAAACCAACAATTAGACATTCCCAGGCCTCATGATGAAATGTATTCAGAAATTCCCGACCCATCATATCCTGTGGTTGGGTCACAGATTGCAGATCACAGGTCAGTGGAGGTCCACGACTGGGTTTTGGATTGTTTCCTCTAGTGCTATTTTGACTTTTGATTGTTTTGCCTGACACACTTCCAGATCGCTTTGTTTTATCATGATCCCAGCCAACTTGATAGGTTTTATAGCCTGTCAGAATTCCAGTGTGTTCGTGAACTGTGCTATAGTATGAGCTTTTTCAGCAAGCAGGATTTGCTGAACCAACAGACTTGCTTTGTAATAATGTAGTTATTATTAGGCAAAATGCTGAGCCTGAAAAAAGGCTGTGCAATAGCATATATGCCGTATACCCAATCATTTGTCTCTCTTCCAAATCTACATGTTCCCCAGCTGCCTAATGTGATAGTAAATTATCCTGATTCTGTGGTTAATCAGGATCTTAACCTCAGGACATACCTGATTCATCCAGATGCTCTGCTTTTGCTAGTAGCTTCTGCATATCTGATGCTCCTTTAACTTCTGTGGATAATCCCAGTTGGATACCCTCAAGATATGCACCTCCCTAAAAGACTATATGTCTATAGCTCAGCCTTGTTTCAATAAATTCTCTTCTGAGTCTGGAGATTTGTACCTTAGAACTGCTGCAGCAATCACACTTCTGAGCTCATCCCAGGACATTTATTCACAATTTGCTCCTACTAGACATCAGTTCAGCAAAATGCATCTTCTAAGGATGTATAGTTTATTAATCTATAATCTCACATAAATCCAGAAAAATCAGATAACTCTTTACACAAATTTGGAAAATCAATCTTAAATCGCAAAGCACACCGTAAATAATACAGTGTAAGGATCCAGTGGTAGGGGATTTCTCTAGTAGAATACCAATGAAGTGAAATACTGTGTAGAAAACCCGATCTATTTTAATTTAGATGTTTGTGTTATGATGTGAGTCAATGTAAAGACATTTACGTTCTTAAAAAATTAGTTTTAATTTGTATATCTTCAAAAATGACCTTTCTTTTATATGTCTGTAATGTATATAAACATATTTCAAAATACATCACTTTTCAAATATAATATCAGGTTTCCTGAGACTACTGGTGAACAAAACAATGTTAAGCAAATGCTCTCTTTGGCGACTTTGTTAATAGTGACTATATAGTGGCTTTTTTTTTTATTATAGAAATTTAATTTAATGTTACTATTTATAAAGGACTTTTTTTTACAGCACTGTACACATATAGATTTGTTTGGACAAAGTAAATCTCCATACCAATACATTACCTATACTGTTGCATATAAACAAAAGGATAATTTACTTTGTCCAAACAAGTCTATAAGTCTACAGATGTTTCACTTTATATTCATTTAAAAATCCTCTCTTAGCATGAATAACAGCTTAACACCCTCTTGGTATCTGGACAGTTTGTTTCTCCAAACATTCAGCTAAAAACTTTGCCATTCCTCTTGTAAAACTTGCCAGAGGTGCTCTTAACTAGTTGGAGATTTCTTTCTGACCTTGCAATCCAGTTCATCCCAGAGCAGCTTAATAAGATTTAGGTGTGGTGACTAGTCAGGCCATTCCATACATCTCATCTACATGTATATAATGAGTAAAGCATATTTACCAAATATAAACAGAAACCTGTGATGTGGAACATCATCACATGTATCTCATCCAAATTCTGTTGTTTTTGCTTAAGGTTACAGTTTGATGAAAATTAATATTGTTAAATGAACAAATCTGTTGCATATAAACAAAACACTCATGTGACTAAGTAAGCATACATCTATCATCAATAAAGAGATACTGATAAACCCTAAATGAAGATGATCTGATTAAACAGGATTCTACTGCAGAAGCCCACAAAGATCTTATAAAGCTTGTACAGGAGCATTGTTGAAATGTATGGATCAGGAAATGTATGGTACCAAAGTATATTTTAATAGTATATAATGTTCCATAGACTTTAATGTACAATTAGTATAATTATAATATAGTATATTATTGTATTTAGTACAGTATATTTTTATAATCAATAATATATCACAGACGATCCTGTACAATTAGTATATCAGTATAATATTTAAATAGACAGTATAGTATATTTTAATAATATAAAGTAAGGATCATGAAAGGGTTAAAAAAAAAAAATAATAAAAATGATCCAAGGAAATTGCTTCAAAATGAACAATAGAGACAAAAGAAGAAAAACGTATCGGGGTCTTTGCCAAGAGTTTCTGCAAAGAATTTCTGGCAAATACTGCTCAGTCCAAGCATTTGACATCTATCTCTCTTTTGTCTCATATTGGGTAGGGCTGTTAGATGGAAGAGAAAAACCATCCAAGCTCTGTGAAATCAATCGAAATGATGTTCAGAACACATTACAGTCAGATGAAACCATGTCAGGGCTTTGCGACAGAAAACCTTGTCGATTTTATAAGGGTTTTAACGGTTAGAAAAGTAAATGTGGGTCTTTATTGGTAAATTAGTTGCTTCCCATTGGTGGCATCTAGTGGGTACCACTAAGAACCAATAGAACAACTTAGATTACATGAGCTATCTACTGAAAAAAATTCCAATACCAATATTATTTAAACCTTTAATGATTTAACAATGTGCAAAAACACTACGTAATCGAAATATTTTGGTAATGGTTACTAGCCTATGGTTTTTATAGGAATTTGTACTGGAAACCATTTGAATTTCTATGATGTTTTCTACTATTTGATATTTTTCAAGATGGTTATGTTAAGTGCAAAAACAAGATCCAAGATCCAGTCATCCATAGAACCCTGTGAAGCATGGTGGTGGCACTATGATGCTATGGGGCTGCCTTTTTTCAGCTGGTACTGAGACCTGAAAGATAGGGTTAATAAAAATAGAGAGCTAAAGGCTTTTATTTTGAAACCGGTGTCTTTCTCGGACTCCGGATGTTGTAAAGTTGGCGCGACTCTCCTGCTAGTGGAGTGTGTTGAGTGTGTTTTGTAACTGGCAGAAATCCGAAAGTTATTCATAAGTATTTACGCGTGTAAGTTTGAAGATTATGTGACAGTGCATGTGCATTGAACGCACTGGAGCAATGTGGAGGCTACAGTCTGCAGGATCCGTCACAGGTAGACATTGTTGACATGTGTAGAAAGCTTAAGTGTAATATATCTTATTTAAAGGCTTATAAACTCTTAGTTATAATGTATAGGTAATGCCATAGTCTTTCTAGACCTGGTAGTCCAAGTCCATGATCATGTAGCCATAGTCCACCTGGATACCATGATGCCAGTAACCTTCAGTATCAGTTTCATTTTCAATGCATGTTGTTGAAGCAAATGAATCTCTCTAAAATATGCTATAATAGAGTTTATTCTATTATCATACAATATAGAAATACTATATAATATACTATGTGTGTACTATTATATAGTAGAGTATTATAGGGTGATATAGTACATTATAATAGGCAGTATGTTTATGATGTACCATAGCCCTTTACTGTCTAATTAGTATAGTATAATACAGCATTATATTTGATTGTATACTATATTTTTAAATATTATATAATTTACCATATACTACTACTAATAATAGTTTAGAGACAGTGGCATTGAGTAAATGTAGGACGTTTTAGAATCAAGGTGAGGGAGGTGAGATTGAGATGGTTTGGACATGTGCAGAGGAGGGACATGGGGTATATCTGTAGGAGAATGCTGAGGATGGAGCTGCCAGAAAGGAGGAAAAGAGGAAGGCCAAGGAGGAGGTTTATGGATGTGGTGAGGGAAGACATGCAGGTAGTTGGGTTGAAAGAGGCACCTGTAGAGGACAAGGGGGTTATGTATGAATGTATCCAGGCTGAACATCTACCATATTGAACACAAGCAGAGAAAAGATGATGATGATGATCAGGTGATCAGGAATGTCTCTGTTCTCAGTCATGTTTACATGAGTGACTTCCTCTGTTTCATCCACGTTACCTAAACTTCTTGTTGCCTTCTGCTCATTGTTATCTTCACAATCTAGTGTATGTCTGTGGTGTGTGAGAGCCAGGAAATGATACACCAGTGGTAGTGGAAGCCGCACAATCAGAAGAAATAGGTTTATGGGCTGAAATGAGAATAAAAAATATTGATCTTCACTAAATAGATTTAAACTAAAGTAACGAGCCTGGTTATAAAATGTAAGATGTAGAAAGTACAGATATTTGTGTAAAAAATTTAATGATTAAAAGTAAAAAATTAAGTAAAGTACTGCCTTCCCACCTCTGTTATTATAGTAGGTAGGATAGTATATTCTATTAGTATATACACTATACTGCCAAAAGTTTGTGGACACCTGGTCATAAGTTTGGTATGTGCTTTTTGAGCATCGCATTCCACATTTGGTTCTATTTTGCTTAATCTCAATCTTCTGGGAAGATGTTCCACTAGATTTTGGTGCTGGCTTGTGGACATTTGTGCTCATCACAAGGGTTCTGCTGATGAAAGTTAGGTAAAGGCAGGTATTGATGTAGGTGAGGTTAGGAGACCTGGGGAGAAGTCAGTGTTCCAATTCACTCAACATTTATTATTTTTTATCATACTGCATCTAAATGCATCCTGTACAATTGTGTGCCTCCAGCTTTGTGGTTTGGAAAAGAACCACATATGGCAGGAAAGGTCAGGCATCTGCAAACATTTGCCAATATAGTGTATACCATAGACTGTATATAAGATCATATACAGTGCTCCCAGAACGTATTCACAACACTTTACCTTTTGCACATTTTGTTATGTTACAGCCTTATTCTAAAATGTATTAAATTCTTTATTTTCCTCAAAATTTTACTACAATACCCCATAATGACACTTTGAAAGAAGTTTGTTTGAAATCTTTGCAAATTTATTACAAATAAAAACAACAAAAATATCACTTGTACATAAGTATTCACAGCCTATGCTCAGTTTGCTCAGAATCACCCTGAGCATCCAATAACAGCCTCAGGTCTACAATTATGATGCTACAAACTTAGTGCACCTACTGTTGGGCAGTTTTTCCTATTCTTCTTTGCAGAACCTTTCAAGCTCCATCAGGATGGAAGTGGAGTATTTTCAGCCATTTTCAGATCTCTGCAGAGATGTTTAATCAGGTTCATATCTGGGATCTTGCTGGGGCACTCAAGGACATTCACAGAGTTATCCTGTAGCCACTCGTTTGTTATCTTGGATGTGTGCTTAGGGTTGTTGTTTTGTTAGAAGATGAACCCTCTCCTCAGTCTGAGGTCCTGGAGCCGGGTTTTATCAAGGATGTTTCTGTACATGGCTGCATTCATCTTTCCCTCAATCCTGACTAATCTTCCAGTTCCTGCTGCTAAAAAACATCCACACAGCATGATGCTGCCACCACCATGCTTTACTGTAAGGATTGTATTGGCCAGGTGATGAGCGGTGCCTGGATTCCTCCAGACATGATGCTTGTTATTCAGGTCAAAGAGTTAAATCTTTGTTTCTCATGGTCTGAGAGTCCTTCAGGTGCCTTTTCCCCCTTTATTAAGGAGTGGTTTCCATCTGGCTACTCTACCATACAGACCTGATTGGTGGAGTGCTGCAGAGTTGGTTGTTCTTCTGTAAGGTTCTCCTCTTTTCACAGAGAAACATGGCAGTTCTTACAGAGTAACTATCAGTTTCTGGGTCACCTCCCTGACAAAATCCTTTTTTCTCCGATCGCTCAGTTTGGCCGGGTGGCCTGCTCTAGGAAGAGCCTAGGTGGTTCCAAACTTCTTCCATCCTCTGATGTTGAAAGCCACTGTGCTCATTGGGACCTCAATGTTGCAGAAATGATACGACCGGCATAAAAACTGATATTTTCCAAAAATAAAATAATAAACGTAAATTCACTGTGTTGTTTTTTGTTCATTTTGCTAGCTTAGAGGTTTGAATTTAGCGGTAATGTTTGATGTGTTAGTTGCCGGAGCCCCTTTAAGAAGGTAGCGGATGGAGGTATGACATGTGACCGAGGCAGGAATCTTGACATGCATTAAGAGTAAGTCATAGACAGATGTGGTGGAGAGAATCCGGTAATTTTCCCAAAATAAAACATTGTTCAGAATCAGATAATAAATAAAACGGAAATAATGTACATTTTGTATTCTTTGTATTCCAATTGGCCCGGGGGGTTGGGGACCACTCAAGTTGCGCGAGCGTGCAGTACCTGTCCTTACTTGCACGAGCGTAGACGGTGAACCCTTGTTCAGCTCAGCTTCTAACTTGTGACAAAACTGAAAAGCTTCTTTTTTCAAAGAAGAACTCACATGCACTTTCGAAAAGCCAGAAGTAATCGTAGTTCTGCAGGCTATAGGATGATAAATTTTTATTTTACCTAAAAATTACATTGACTTAATTTGATTTAAAAAGCACCTGATGTAGCATGATTGTTTTACTCGTTGAACTAAACATTATTTGATTCAACATTTTGGAATCATTTATTTACATTTTATTGCCAAAAGTATTGGGTCATGACCTTTCCTGCTGTATATGGTATTTTTCCAAACTGTTACCACAAAGATGGAGACACACAATTGTACAGGACGTCTTTAAATGCGCTCTAATAAAATTTAGCACTTACTTGAACTTGGAAACTCAAACCTGTACCAGCATGGCAATGCCCCTGTGCATAAAGTGAGCTTTTTAAAGATCTGGATTACATGCTTTGGAGAGGGAGATCTTGAGTGGGCTGCTATAGAGCTCTGGTCTCATCCCTATTGAACACCTTTGGGATGAATGCGAATGCTGACTGCACCCCAGGTCTCCTCACCTACATCAGTACCTGCCTTTCATAATACACTTGTGGCTGATGAACACAAATATCCATAAGCACACTGCAAAATCTAGTGGAACATCTTCCCAGAAGAGTGGAGGGAATTATAAGAGCAAATTGTGATGAAATGTGGAATGCCCATACCATAATTATGACCAGGTGACCCAATACTTTGGGCAGTATAGTGTATATAGCCCACTTTGTTTTTATTTAGTTTCACTGGTAAAGACCTTTTTTATTAACACCACATTTAAAAAAAAAAAAAAAAAAAAATGCCAATTAACATCTTTGTTACTTGGAGTGTTGAATGTGTTTTGATTGTGTTTGGATTATGGAACTTTGCAGTTGTTGCCTTTAATTTTACACAGTTACAGTTAATGTTTGCATTTAAGGCAAGTTTCAACCGAATTTAAAAACAAAAGCTAAACGCTTTTGTCAGAACCAAAAGCCAGTTTGGCCTGTTAAATACCGAATAAATATCTAGATTTTTTTGTTGCTTGATTAAAAAAAATCAATAAATGTGTGTTGCATTTAGAAATTTTATTAAAACATCCAAACAGAAATGCGTGCAGCATTAATCGCGCATTAATACAATTAGTGCCGTTAAAATGAATTTGTTATTATTGCGTTCATTTTGACTTTTTTTTTTTTTTTTTATCCTGTATCTATTTTAAAAATGGTTGATTAATTGGTTATCGGCAAGTACAATCCAACTAAGCTATTAGTCGACTTCTAGTATATAGTATAAAATACTATAGTATAGTGTTTTTTGCTTTATGTATGTATAGTATATTCTAACGTGATATTTGCCTTTTAGGCCCAATCTCTTTGTTCGCTGGTAAGGAGTATGTAGTGGGCCGTAAGAACTGTGACATCCTTCTATCCAACGACCAGTCAATCAGCCGTGTGCATGCTCACATCACTGTGACCGAGCAGGTGAGAAATCATATATATTTTCATTTACACACTGTGTGGAACAACACAATAATGAACTATATCATCATTATCATCATCATAAACGGTTGCTGCTTTTATTCCTTTTTTTTATGGAATTAACGTTATTCCTTTATCTCTTTTAATTTCCTCTAAAACAAAAAATTCCAAATCTCAGCCTTCGGGGTTGAACTTGGGATCTTGATGTGTGCAATTTTGATTGATAGGGTGTCCCTAAAAGTCTCCATACATATGAGACACTTTTTTTTTTTTTTTTTTTTTTTTTTTTATAAACAAAACATCCTCTACATGATCACCATTTCTTTTTTCATAAGCACACACACAGTTATCCCTTGAATAATTTTTATGTAAATGTATAAAATTATCTATTAAAGTTACCATATAAATATTAACATTATTATATATTTTTTCATAAAAAAATCAGATAAAGGTTTCATAAATTTTCTGGGGTTTTCTATTGTTTTTTTTTTATTTTTTCTATTATTAATTACTTTGAAATCATTTTTCACTTGATGTCCTGAAACGATATCTTTTTCTATTTTGAAGAAAGCCACGTGCAAAACGATACCCCGAGCCATAATACCAGTGCTAGCATGTTCAGCAGATGGTGTAGCTTCCCTTATTACTAAGTGATGAAGCTATTTGTTGATTGTGTTTATGATTTCACAGGCTGTCACAGTAAAGGACAGCTCCAAGTATGGCACTTTTGTCAATGAAAATCGCCTTGAGACCGACTCCACCACGACTGTCTACGCTGGAGATAAGATCACATTCGGGGTTTTTCAGAGCAAGTTTAGGTGTGTATTCTCATTGGCTTGAAGGTGTTGAAACAGTTTGGTCTAATCAGGATTCTACATGCTAATAAACAGCTGTAACCATAGCAAAACACATTTAGACTTTTATTTAGAACGAGGCAGTTAGCGAGCTAAATGGACTATTTTTGCATGCCGTTTAACCTTTATGTTGAATGTGATGATTTTGTATCCACCGAGATGAGATCAATTTGATAAACTGAAGAAGAAAGCAAATGTAAAGAGAAATGGCGAAAGAGTTCAAACCGACAGCTTCATTATTAATAGAGACACTGCACAGATGCACATAATCTACACGGTTACACAATTTAAACAAACACATGCACAATGTCTCTTACTCACTCTCTTGCTGTCACACACACACACACACACACACACACACACACACACACACACACACACACACACACACACACACACACACACACACACACACACACACTTTAAAACCTATTTATCTAATTCCCTTTATTGTAATCTTATCAAACTGCTTTCTTCCTCTTATCGTACTGTTTTATTTCCGTGTCATTTTATTGAAACTGATCCATTCATTTGATCAAGTCGGTTTTGTACTGCAAACATTAGTGACCGCTTGAACTTGTCAATCCTGGCAAGCGACCGTGATATCAGCAGGACAGATGGCTATTGGACCACTTTAATGCTTGATGCGGAGGTGAAGAACCACCCTTTTGGAAACACTCAGTCCTTTTCTATTTTGTTTATATACAACTTGGTAATTTAACGGTTTGAAAATTTGCTTTGACCAAACAAATATAGAAATGTACAGATGTTACATATTTATTCATATACATTTGGGTATTTCTTTCTCTCTTCATTTGCATGATTTACAGCTTTCAGACGATTTGTTACTCCAAGGATTCAGCTGAAATACTTCCTTATGGCTTTTGAACAATTTGCCAAAGGAGTTCTTCACTAGTCAGGGATTTCTTTCCAATTTTGTGATCCAGAGCAGTTGAATAGGTTTTAGACGCGGTGAATGGGCAGGCCGTTTCATGATCGATGACGCTCCAGATGACTGTTTGCACTTTGAATAACACTCACAAAACTTAGACTTAGCTATTTTCCAAACTATATAGCAACGCTTTATGTATGCGTCATGACTCTGATTTCAACCAACACAGAGTTTTTCTATATTATATTACCTTATGTCATATTGTCCATTATGCTCATTTGTATTAACTCTCTTTTTATTTTCTCCCAGGCTGGAACTGGATTCTGTAGTTGTTTGTTCATCATGTGTTGATAATGAAGGGAAAGCAAGTCTCTCCAGAGAGGTACAGGCTCTCGGGGGCCGCCTGGTCAACATGTGGACTCAGGAGTGCACTCACCTAGTCATGCCTACTGTTAAAGTCACTATTAAGGTCAGAAACACATCAGCTGGAAGGTTGAACCCAATGAAAAAATAAACAGCACAAATCATACTGTACAATCAGTTTTACCTAAGCAAAGTGCCCTTTTTTACCGTATTTTTCGGACTATAAGCCGCTACTTTTTTCCACGTTTTGAACCCACCGGCTTAAACAACGAAGCAGCTTATTTATGAATTTTTCCTGGGTTTTTCCCGGTTTCACAAAATTCAAGCCAAAAAACTGAACCCTATAACATTAGACCAATGAAATTTCCGAACGGAAACGAAAAAAACGCACCTCACCTGTGTTCTGAGCTGCACGGCATCGGGAGAAAAAAACGTTTTTTTTTTAAACGCACGACGATGCCAAAAGATAAACTCCCGAGAGAAATAGTTGTGAAAGGAAGGAGGAAGACAGTGAACAATGACTTTCTTGGTCGGCTACTGTTTAGATACAAGCCGTTGTAACGCGTTGAGTCTGGGTGAAGGGAGAGCTCGCTAAATCCAGTTGCAACAGAAATCATTTAAGCACAGACAGGTTTCCAAAACGTTTTAATTTTTCTTGACAACAGCGTTACGGGTGAGTCAAAGAAACTTAGAAATGAGCATCAGAAAATAATAAGGACATAATCCTTGTCTTGCACACACGCAGTAATAGCGAAAAAAGCAGTGCCAGGCTATTCTCAAAATACCGCTATGCTCCTAATGGAAGCGCAACATATTTCACCCGTTATTGTAAAATCCATTGGGTGCGGCTTATATATGGGTGCGCTTTATAGTCTGGAAATTACGGTATATATCTAATTTCAAAAGTAAAGCCTGAGTAACTTTCATTTGCAATACATGTTTTTTTTATATTTTTGTATTTTATTACAGCTCTGATCATACTGTACAAAATGTCCTTACTGTGGTTAAAAATCTACGCTAATGCACAGATGCTAAGTGAAACTGTTGCTGTGTGTGCAGACCATCTGTGCGCTCCTGTGCTGTCGGCCCATAGTGAAACCTGGGTTCTTCACTGAGCTCTCCAGAGCTGTTCAGCAGAGGGAAAACCTTCCTAAAGTGCAGAGGTACCACTTTCTCTCTTTAAAAGTCGACTCTTGGGTTTTGAACACCTGTGAATCAGTTTGTAATTTTAATGAGGATCAACTTCAGGAAGTCAGGAACTAAATAAAGAACCAAGCAAAGCTATCTCTCTATGCTGTGATGCAATAATTACCTGTAAGAAAAAAAATACATGACATGGATAAACGTTTATAGACACCTGACCACATGATTGGTATGTGCTTTTTGTACATTTCATTCCACATTATTCCCCATTTGTCGTTATAATAACCTCCACTCTTCTGGAAAGACGTCCCACTAGATTTTGGAGTGTGCTTGTGGAGATCTGTGCTACTGATCAGGGTACTGATGAAGGGTGAGGAGGCCTGGGGTGCAGTCAGCATTCCAGATAATCCCAAAGGTTTTCTTGAGTGTATAGCTGTATAGTCAAGTCAAGTCAAGAGGCTTTTATTGTCATTTTTACTATACACAGTGGTACACAGTAAAAACGAAACAACGTTCCTCCGGAATATATATATATATATATATATATATATATATATATATATATATATATATATATATATATATATATATATAAAAACAAAAACAAAACAGATGTAAGGTCGGAATCTCAATGCACAATTGTTAATAAGCTTGACACAAACAGGGCTGTGGATGTGATGAACAATCTCCTCCAACAAAAGCTTTTTCTACCCTGAGGATTTTGATGTGCATCAAGCCGAAGGCATTCTGAGAACTACGGGGCGATTAAGGGGAAAAACATTAGTCATAGAAATCAATCAGTCTCATTCATTTCAAGAGCCAACCCTAATAGCTTTGCAGAGAAAGCGATAATTAGTCTGTTCCCAATCACTGATATGTTTTCTAAAAGGAATTCTCTTGAACTTGATGTCAGATCATGCAGGTAGTGCGGAGACACACCTTTGGTAAAGGAAAGACCTCGGCGCTTTCGTTTTTCCAGGCGAGTTTGCTACAGGCTATCTGTCTGATTCTTGTCTCAGTTTTGTAATACAGAAAGAGAAAGCCCTGCTTTCATGTTGTAGAGACATGAAAATGTCAGACAGGCTAGCAGTGTAAGCTGTACAGGATATTTAGGGGCTGTCAGTCAGTACGGTCCTGAACAGACATCATATACCTCCCTGTGGCTCTGCAGCTCATGTTAACATTAGACTCTTCTGTAGGTATCTGTAGATGGTACCATTTTTCCAAATTATTTTCACTTATAATATGGTTTTATTTGAGCAGTGTTTGTCCATGCATGCCTTGTAATTTGCTAATTTGTCCATGTATGCTTTTTTTGCTAACATTTCGCCGAATGTGAACCCACAGCAACGGTTTCCATCTCTTTTCTGGTCGCAGAACCAATAGATTTTTTCCTTTCTGTAATTTATTGGAATAAGTACAATAACTCTTTACTGTCTTACAGTAAAACATTCTTCTTATTAATTGTCAACGTGTGCATGTGTCCAGCTTCAGGCCTGAGATCGATGAGCCGAGTCTCAAAAAAGAGAAGGTGGACCTGGAACCCCATCACGAGAGAAAGACTTTGTTTGCAGGCAAAACCTTTGTCTTCCTGAATGCCAAACAGGCAAGTTATGCATATTTATCTGAATGTTTAAATTTTTTTTTTACATATTTGCCCAGAGATTTTTGTTGGGAGTGACGAGGATCAACAGGATTTGAAATGAGTTTATTAGAGGGACAGCGCATGTAGGACGTTTTGGAGACAAGGCGAGGGAGGCGAAATTGAGATGGTTTGGGCATGTGCAGAGGAGGGACATGGGGTATATCTGTAGGAAATTGCTGAGTTGAGGTATGGAATGCTCCAGTTTTAAAGCCAAAAATGTCAAATTTGGACTCATCTGTCCACAGCGCTTTTGTCCAGCCATTTCCCACAATTATTGTTTGTTTTTGGCTTTTATTTAAGTTGTTGCATATAAACAAATGGAACATGCGTGTATCTCAAAAAAAAAAAAAGACAAGGTGTTTCCAAGCTTTTGACAAGCACCGTGTGTGGTTGTTGTGACTCACAATGTTTACCTTTTAAACAAGTGTCCTTGTGGTTATCCTGTCTGTTCATCCTGAAGTGTTTTATATTTGTCAGTAGTGAAAGTGCTTGTGAGCACCGTATTTACTGCACTGAGCACAGAATAGGAAGGTGGAATGATGCTGATTATGTGGAAAGGACATAAGGACATCTGAGGAAAAGCCCTCAGTCTCCTCTCCAGCATACTGCGACTCACAGTGATGAAGGTTTGCACTGATCGTAGAGTGGATGTTCATTGAAGTTTTTGCTGTATTCCTGTAAATCAAGTGAGTCGACTTTCCTTCCATTAACGACATCAGCAGTATAAATATTATGTCGAAGGCCATGTCCAGCTAAGTCTTTTTCTAATCAGTGCCGAGTCTGTGGTCATGTACTTAAGGAATCAATGGTCAGACAGTGTTTATGAATAACAAGCCCAAGATTAATACCCTAAAGTGATCATGCTGTCGGCCCTGCCCTTTGCTGAATGAGAACATTCACAAAAACTGTGGGAGCATATCTTATTACATCACTGAAATAATGAATGTAACCTTTTAAGTGGTCTTCAGAAATATGTGTGTGTATATATATATATATATATATATATATATATATATATATATATATATATATATATATATATATATATATATATATATATATATATACATACACAGTGGGAACGGAAAGTATTCAGACCCCCTTAAATTTTTCACTCTTTGTTATATTGCAGCCATTTGCTAAAATCATTTAGGTTCATTCTTCTTCCTCATGAATGTACACATAGCACCCCATACTGACAGAAAAACACAGAATTGTTGACATTGTTGCAGATTTATTAAAAAAAGAAAAACTGAAATATCACATGGTCCTAAGTATTCAGACCCTTTGCTCAGGATTTAGTAGAAGCCCCCTTTTGATCTAATACAGCCAGGAGTCTTTTTGGGAAAGATGCAACAAGTCTTTCACACCTGGATTTGGGGATCCTCTGCCATTCCTCCTTGCAGATCCTCTCCAGTTCTGTCAGGTTGGATGGTAAACGTTGGTGGACAGCCATTTTTAGGTCTCTCCAGAGATGCTCAATTGGGTTTAAGTCAGGGCTCTGGCTGGGCCATTCAAGAACAGTCACGGAGTTGTTGTGAAGCCACTCCTTCGTTATTTTAGCTGTGTGCTTAGGGTCATTGTCTTGTTGGAAGGTAAACCTTCGGCCCAGTCTGAGGTCCAGAGCACTCTAGAGAAGGTTTTTGTCCAGGATATCCCTGTACTTGGCCGCATTCATCTTTCCCTCGATTGCAACCAGTCGTCCTGTCCCTGCAGCTGAAAAACACCCCCACAGCATGATGCTGCCACCACCATGCTTCACTGTTGGGACTGTATTGGACAGGTGATGAGCAGTGCCTGGTTTTCTCCACACATACCGCTTAGAATTAAGGCCAAAAAGTTCTATTTTGGTCTCATCAGACCAGAGAATCTTATTTCTCCTTATCTTGGAGTCCTTCATGTGTTTTTTAGCAAACTCCATGCGGGCTTTCATGTGTCTTACACTGAGGAGAGGCTTCCGTCGGGCCACTCTGCCATAAAGCCCCGACTGCTGGAGGGCTGCAGTGATGGTTGACTTTCTACAACTTTCTCCCATCTCCTGACTGCATCTCTGGAGCTCAGCCACAGTGATCTTTGGGTTCTTCTTTACCTCTCTCACCAAGGCTCTTCTCCCCCGATAGCTCAGTTTGGCCGGACGGCCAGCTCTAGAAAGGGTTCTGGTCGTCCCAAACGTCTTCCATTTGAGGATTATGGAGGCCACTGTGCTCTTAGGAACCTTAAGTGCAGCAGAAATCTTTTTGTAACCTTGGCCAGATCTGTGCCTTGCCACAATTCTGTCTCTGAGCTCTTCAGGCAGTTCCTTTGACCTCATGATTCTCATTTGCTCTGACATGCATTGTGATCTGGAAGGTCTTATATAGACAGGTGTGTGGCTTTCCTAATCAAGTCCAATCAGTATAATCAAACACAGCTGAACTCAAATGAAGGTGTAGAACCATCTCAAGGATGATCAGAAGAAATGGAAAGCACCTGAGTTAAATATATGAGTGTCACAGCAAAGGGTCTGAATACTTAGGACCATGTGATATTTCAGTTTTTCTTTTTTAATAAATCTGCAACAATGTCAACAATTCTGTGTTTTTCTGTCAGTATGGGGTGCTATGTGTACATTCATGAGGAAGAAGAATGAACTTAAATGATTTTAGCAAATGTCTGCAATATAACAAAGAGTGAAAAATTTAAGGGGGTCTGAATACTTTCCGTACCCACTGTATATATATATATATATATATATATATATATATATATATATATATATATATATATATATATATATATATATATATATATCATTATTATTATTATTTTTTTTTTTATATAAAATGCCTGCTTGGTTTAAATTAAATACATGAAAATGAAAACAAATAAATAAAATTATTTAATACACTTATTTTTTTTGTACTGATTAAATTTTAACAAGATTCTCGAAGGTGAGAGGATGCCTGAGGAATGGAGAAGGAGTGTGCTGGTACCGATCTTTAAGAATAAGGGAGATGTGCAGACCTGCAGTAACTACAAGGGAATTAATTTGATCAGTCACACCATGAAGTTATGGGAAAGAGGTGACCATCTGTGAGCAACAGTTTGGTTTTTATGGCGAGGAAGAGCACCACAGATGCCTTATTTGCTTTGAGAATGTTGATTGAGAAGGTCAGAAGGAGTTGCATTGTGTGTTTGTGGATTTAGAGAAAGCGTACAACAGGGTGCCGAGAGAGGATTTGTGGTATTGTATGAGGAAGTCAGGTGTGTCAGAGAAGTATGTGGACAATTTTGAGGACAGTGTGCCAGCAGTGAAGTGTGCAGACTGGTTCAAGGTGGAGGTTGGACTGCATCAAGGATTGGCTTTGAGCCCTTTCCTGTTTGCAGTGGTGATGGACAGGTTGACGGACGAGGTCAGACAAGAGTCTCCCTGGACTATGATGTTTGCGGATGATATTGTAATTTGTGGTGAGAGTAGTGAGCAGGTTGAGAAGAGCCTGGAGAGCTAGAGGTACATGATGGAGAGAAGCGGAATGAAAGTCAGTAGGAGTAAGACAGTACATATGTGTGAATGAGAGGGAGGGCAGTGGAGGGGTGCGGTTGCAGGGAGAAGATGTGGAGGTGGTGGAGGAGTTCAGGTACCAGGGGTCAACAGTGCAAAGTAATGGAGAGTGTGTTAGGGAAGTGAAGAAAAGAGTGCAGGCAGGGTGGAGTGGGTGGAGAAGAGTGACAGGAGTGATTTGTGATAAAAGAGTATCTGCCAGAGCGAAAGGGAAAGTTTATAGGACTGTGGTGAGACCTGCGATGTTGTATGGTTTAGAGACAGTTGCATTGAGTAACAGACAGGAGGTGGAGATGGAGGTAGCAGAGCTGAAGATGTTGAGGTTTTAATTAGGAGTGACGAGGATGGACAGGATTAGAAATTAGTTTATTAAAAGGACAGCACATGTAGGACATTTTGGAGACAAGGTGAGGGAGGTGAGATTGAGATGGTTTTGACATGTGCAGAGGAGGGACATGGGGTATATCGGTAGAAGAATTATGGAAGAGGATGGAGCCACCAGGAAGGAGGAAAAAAGGAAGACCAAGAATGAGGTTAATGGATGTGGTGAGATAAGACATGCAGGTAGTTGGTTTTAAAAGAGGCAGATGTAGAGGACAGGGGGGTATGGAGACGGATGATCTGCTGTGGAGACCCCTAATGGGAGCAGCCGAAAGAAGAAGAAGAAGATTAAATTGAGTTATCAAATAAATAGGCACAAATAAAATAATATGAATAGAAACATTTTATTAATTAGTTTACATTAGTTAGACCCCATTTGGGTAAAATACATGTGTATAAGAGTGTGTGTGTGTGTGTGTGTGTGTGTGTGTGTGTTTCACATTTACGATTTAATTTTCTCAACTCTTCTACTTATTTCAGCATACTTTAACAAATATCTGCATTTAAGGAACACATAAGATAGTTATTTATTTATTCATTCAATTTATTTATCAATAAATTAATTCCTTCTATCCGTCTTTCATTCACGCCCCCGATATGCCGGAATATTTCCTTTTAGGAGACATTCTTGAAGATGTACGTAATTATTTCTGGTACGGACCGAGTAGCCACTATGACACTGTACTCAGAGTGTGAGCTGGAGACTAAACACATTTGTGGTTCACCACTTAATACGTTTGTGAGGAAACAGATTTTAACTATGTTCTGCACCTAAAACAAGGATTGCAGTTGGTACACGTGCACATTACTGAAGGTCCTCATCGATAAGGGTTCGGATTGAAAACGTGTACATACCTCTGCTACATGGACAAAAGTACAAGGACACCTGACATTTCCAGCCATATGTGATTCTTCCTCAAATTGTTACCACTTGAACTACTCCTGTGCACAAAGCCAGCTCCATGAAAATATGCTTTTTACATGTTTGAAGTGGAAGAACTTGAGTGGACTGCTGTAGAGCTCTGACCTCAACCCTATTGAACATCCTTGGGATAAATGTGAACGCTGACTTCACCCCAGGCCTCCTCACCTCACCTACATCTGAACCTGACTTTACTCACACCCTTGTGGCTGATGAACACAAATCTCCACAAACACATTTGATTCCACAAAATGCACATATGAATCTTATGCTCAGGTCTTCACAAACCTTTGGTTATTTAGTGTTGTTGAATGTGATTGGTCAGAAGATGTTTTTACGACAATTTCTTTTGGCTATTAATTCTGACTGCAACGTTTTTTAGGTTTTTTTCCCGCTCATTTTACAACATTGTCATTTCTATAGTAACGGGTAATGAAAGAAATTGCAATTGCATTAAACAAAACATCAACAGGAGTCTTCAGTGACAGGGTTTTGTAACAGTCAGAGGTAAAACTTTACCATTTGACTAAAATACTATAGAAGCTTTCAGAAGCTTCTGTCCAGTTTTCAGTTTGATGCACTTCAGTTTGTGTATACTGAAAATCTGATGCATATTTTGGAGATTGTTCAGTTCCCAGTGAGATTTCATCATAATTGGATCGAGTTATTGATCCCATTGTGAAATGCAACTCTTAGTTTTATTTCTTAATTTTTCTCCAGATGAAACGTTTAAGCCAGGCCATCGGTTTTGGAGGTGGAAAAAGCCAGCTTTTGGAGGAGGGATCTCTGCCAGTGTCACTTCTAGAGTCAACAGCAACTTGTGTTGTTGATGTGATAATGGGATCCTCCCAACCGCTCATGAATTCTACAGCCAAGAAGTGGGCGGAGTCTGTCAGCTTGATTCTACATAGGTAGCTTGAGAGATGACCATTCTGTAAATTTAATTATTATTATAATTATTTTTTTTTTTTTTAATAAAAGTAATTATTTATAAAAATCTTAAAGTATTGCACAAAAAATTTGAAAGATTTGACCCTAACTTTTACCTGACCTGATTGAAACCTTAAATTGATCTGATTGTAAACTTTACCTGACCTGATCTTAACCATTTACCTGACCTACAGTAAAAATGAAACAAAACATTCTTACAGTAAACAGGATTACATTCGAATAATAAGAGATTAAAATGAACACCATCAGATTAAAACCTGTTTGCGTATAGTTTTCTGAATGGTAGCATTTTCTTTGATAGCATGTTCCCCAAAAACTTTTTTTTCATGAATGGAATCATTTTAAAGAGATTATATTAGAAATATTATACTAGCAGAATACCATATATACCCTCCACTTCACCGCGTTTCGAATCTCGCGTCCCCGGTTTATCGTAATTGCATTTGCCACATAACTAATTTGTTTGGCTGATTTTCCCGGTCTCTCGTGGAGAGCACGATAGACCAAAAACGTAATAGTTTTTATGGAGTTTTATGTTGAAATGAAATGAAAATAAATGAATACAAATATAATTTTTTATTATAAAATGAAGTCAAATATTAATACAATACAGTATTGTATACATAAAATAGCGTTTTAGGGGTGGCGTCCGTTTATCGCGTTTTTTCGTTTATCGCGGGTGGGTTTGGAACGTAACCGTCGCGATAAAATGGGGGGTTACTGTATAACTAATTACTTTAGCTTTTCTAGCTTTTCTGGAATAAAAAATTGACATTTTTATCACCACAGTTACTATTGCTACTATTATCAAAGACAATAGAAACTCAAAAAAAATCTCGTTGCACTGTTGAACATGCTTTTTAGTGTTTTTAATCATATTAGCCATGTGTGGCTGTCTTAGCCGGTGTTGACGTTTGAAGTCAGTGAATTCTGGGCTGTTGTTTTTTTTTTTTGCCACAGCGATAATGTCCTGCCTGATTCAGCACTCTTATTCCCTCTCTTTCAATCTCTCTTGCTGGCACAGGAAAGGTTTACGTTTCATTGCTGAGTCAGAGATTGGATTGGCTGCCATTTATGTCAATAAGCAGACATACTGCAATCCCTGCTCCCCTTTGGATTCAGGTTGGTTCCCACACACAGACACACAAATACAGTTTATTATTACATAAGATATTATGATGCTGTTTTGACTGTCCATAAGCACATCTTTTTTTTGTTTATTGGCCTTTATAGAATCTAGTAAAATGAGGCCAGCGATGCCTGAATCCATGCTTTCCCAGAATGCAGCTGTGGACGAGACTACGCTTCATGGAGCATCCCTAAATATCACTGCTTATGTGGTTAATACAGAGCCATCTCAGGGTATCAGCAGGTTGGACATTTTGCTTTGACATCATCCCTCATAACGTCAGAAGATTTTGTTTAGGGCTTATCAGAGACCATATAAATAATAGACCTGCAATATGCATGAAGAAAACGATGTTCTCATGTGGAGAAAACGTCGATAAAGCGATGTTTGCTGCTCGATAAAAATACTCTGAAAATACACAGAGTCTTAGATGAGAAGAAATGAGAGTCTTTGAAGTGTTTTTTTATTACAATCAAGTAGGAGCCATGTATGTTTATTCAGTTGATTTTGCTTTTAGTTGTGGCTTCTGCTCGGTTATCCATCACCCACACTGGCCCTTTCCGGGTAATATTAAACACTCCATCTGTAGAATATCTGTATGAGATCATTGACCTCATCAGGAAGGTGAATCACGTTCAAAAGAACTCCAAGATGAAAGAAAAGGAAACTCGGCAGCACTAGCGCAGCATTATTAGTACCAATTAATCAACTATTTGATCTGCATTTTGCAGATGTTTTAAAAATCTTATCCGTCTGGGTTCAAGCCTTTTGGAAATTTTTATTTTCTCTTTTGTAGGAAGGACGTGTCCATGTATGGGGCCACGGCTGTAGGTGAGACTCCAGAAAAGCGCCCTGTGTATCCACTGGGTCCAACAACATCTAAGAAAGCACCAACGGCGACAGAGCCTCCAGCTGCCTTCTCTGAGCCTGTGTCATCATTCAGCAGGGTACAAAATAAACCGAAAGTCAAATCGGAGAGCCAGAAGAGTGATAAATGTGCTAAATTTACTGGCTCTTTGAACAATAGTGCCACAGTCAAAAAATCCCCTCAGAAACAAGCGTCACTCAACGCCTACTTCAAGCCAGCCAATAAAAAGAGGCAAGGCCCTAATATTGCAGCAAAAGACTAAGTGTCTTGAAACGTTATGGAAATGTGGCTTTTATTTCATCTTTTAATATAACAAGAACAATTGTTTGTGATGTTATTGCAGGCTGCGTGAAGGCAGCAGCGAGTCTGAACACTCCGACGCCAAACTCTCCAGGCGAGAGGATGAGGGAAGAAAGGAGATGGTGAACTCTGAGCTGGTTCCTTCTCTACAAAAATCGTCCGTCACTAAATTAAGCTCACAAACAGCCCAAAACAAACAAGACCCAAACCCACGTTTAGGTTTAGGTCTTGGGACAGATTTCAGGTCAGTAAGCAGGCGACAAAATCTGAGCCCGAATTCAGATTTAACTACTAAAAAGAGGAAAGAGCCGGAACAGGACCCTGTAGCGACTGCTGATTTAGACGTTTCTCTGGAAGAGCTTGAATCCATCATGTCTGAGGATATGGACGAACCTCAGCAGCCCACAGCCCATAAGAAGCAGTGTTTGAATGAAGGGGAAAGAAGCACAGCTATTGTAAGACAGGACTCTAATGCTACAGGCAGACAGCAGCAGAGAGCACCGAAACAGCAAAGCATAGTTAGTACAAGCCCGAACTCTGAACAGGACATGGAGAGTTCAGCGAATCAAGACCGGGGGAGGAAGTCACACCACAGTTTAACTCTCAGAAATGATAGATGTGAATCTGCACATGCCAAAGAAGAAGAAGTTTCTTTTCTTTTGGTGAGAGAAGTCCTACATTCTCTGTTTTCATTTTATTACATGTACATTTATGGAATTTGACAAATACACTTACCCAGAGCGACTTAGTACACAAACCATATACTTGAGTAAAAGTAAAGATACAGTAGTTAAAATACAACTTAAGTAAAAGTAAAGGTGCTCCATTTAAATTTCACTTGAGTAAAAGTACAAAAGGATTCGCCTTCAAATGTACTTACCATTTTTTCCGGACTATAAGCTGCTACTTTTTTCCCACGTTTAAAACCCCACGGCTTAAACAACAGCGTTACTGGTTAGTCAAAGAAACTTAGAAACGAGCATCAGAAAATAATAAGGACATATTCCTCAGTCTTGCACACATGCAGTAATATCGGAAAAATGCGGCGGCAGGCTATTCCCAAAATACCACTATGCTCTTAAAGGAAGCGCAACATATTTCACCCGTTACACCATGTAACAGACACTGTCTTTCATTAAAGCCTGTGTAAAGTTTAATAGTTTTAGTGTAGTGTGCGGCTTATAGACAGGTGCGGCTTATTTATGTTTAAAATAAAAATCTTTGTCAAATTCAGTGGGTGCGGCTTATATATGGGTGTGCTTTATAGGCCGGAAATTACTGTAAGTATCCAAAGTACTATGATTTAATTGGCTATAATTTTCATTTTGTCATTTTTGTCGCAATATTCTTTGCTTTATCAAGAGTCTATGTGAAAGGACTGATACTCTTAGCACACCAATCTATTAATAGAATGATATTTATTGGTCAAACACTGATTGATATCTATTAAAATTATCATTTGCCTAAAACCTTCTTTTGAACTACTAAAATTCAGTAAGTCCACACGTGTTGTGGCAAGTTAGTCAGTTCTTAGCCACTCATCGATAAAAAGGAAGGACCGATTACACAAAATATTGTAAAAATTAAGATATTTGACTTTGAATTATGGTGAAGTTATAGTAAACATCACCCCAAATACTTAAGTAAAGTACAAATACTCAAAAAAGCTATTTAAATTCAGCAAAATTGCCAAATTTCAAGACAATTTTAAATATGTGACGTACACTAGGGATTCTGTAGTTGTTTTTCCCCCTCTCTGCCTGCTAGGATTGTTGATGTGGAATTTTATTGATAGGAAACCAAGATCCAGAGCGGCTTTACCAAACCCAATGAGGAGGTTGCAGTAAAGGAAGAAATCACGGTAGTTTTATTATTTTTTTTTTAATATACACAGCCAGTATTTAGTTGATCAAACCAGAGAAAAAAGGGCATTCAGACGATTTTACAAAATGATCAATGCTACGTTTATAGATTACTTGCAGTAAAAACGCAAACCTGATCGGCTACTCTGAAAATTGGGCATTAGATAAAAGGGTTTATAAATATAAAATCAGAGAAAATATAAGAAAACGAAAAAATTTATACAACATTGATAAAGTGGTAGTTGAAAATAGTGCAAATATTTTCTAATATTTCGATGTGCAAAAGGGAATATTAGTAGCTGATAGTAATATAATTGATATAATAAAATTTTTTATATATTATAGAATAATAATTATAAATATAAAATTGAAAATGATGTTTTTATCCTGTGTAGGCCTCGAGCTCAGGCTCTGGTCCTCAGAAAAATCCTGATCTTCCTAGTAAGCTTTTGCAAGTCCAATTTAAGTCCCTGACTGTGAGCATCCCCAGCAGGACGAGAAGCGAGCCACTGCAGTACCGCAACGCCAATGCAATGAATTTCAAACGCTTCCGTAAGGTAAGAACAGGCCAGGTTATTCTAATAAATACGCACTGCAGTGTAAAGTTACTCTGCATTATACTATTCGTTTTAGATCCCAGTTCCTGGACTTCACGGGTTACCCAAAATCATCGGTGGCTCCGATTTGATGCCTCACAACCGCACCAAAAACTCTGAACTTGAGGAGTGGCTGAGGGACGCGGCTGAGGTAAGAGAGAAGTAGACACAGGGGACAGAATTCTGACTGACCTACAAATGAAAAAAACTAATAATAATAATAATTTAAAAAAATCCAGATCCTATTATCAGTCTAGTTCTGAGATTTATATCGCTGTGTTCTTTCAGCAAGAGAAACAGCAGGAACGAGAGGAGTCTCTGGGCGATGATCTGTTCAGGTATGAGTTAGTTTTCCTTCTGTTTAAATGATTATTATGGTTATGGTTATGGTATTATGGTTATTATGGTCGCTGTGAAACTGGAATTGAGGAGGCGTAGAGCTGCGCTGTATTTATTTTGATGTATTCTTTCTCCCATACGTCTTGCTGTTTCGCTATCCTCTAAACAATAAGGCAAAAAAAAAAAACGTTCCCATTCACGGACGCAGGCTCGGCAGCACTCTGGCACGAAAAAGGTTTCAGCGCTTGCTCTCTCTTGTTTGGGCTTTTCGGCGTCTAACCCAAAAGACACGCAGCACTGTATGCACTGATTCATTAGATTTTCCCATCGCTAAGTCAAAGTTTTCCAGAAATCGCTACAGCGCCTTTCAGGATTATTTAGTGATTTTAGAAGCAAGCGTTATACAACCCACACATGCACAGTCAGTCATGCATACCAGGCTGAGTATACTCACAGAACACATTTACCTCACTCAGTGCCTTTTGACCCTGCCAAATCAAGGTGGAGCTACACAATGGCGCTAAGCTGTCATGGCATGCAGAGGTCCAAAGCCTGCTTTTGTGAGGGCAAAGCCAGGCTCAGACAATAGCGTGCTATAGCGCATGAAACGGCGAGGCAGCGGAAAGAAAGAAAGCAGCGGTCTTTTTAATTCTTTAATGTATTATTGTTAACACTCGTACTCACCAACTTTAATGATAATACCTCTTTATAAAACAGGATTTCCTACACATTTAGAATGCCTCAGAGTGCTTTTCGGCAAGATATTAGACACTAGGAGGCCTGCAATTTGTGGAAAATAATCATTAGCATGCTTATAGATATAAACTATATGAACAAAGGTTAGTGGACACTTGAGCACAAGATTCATGTCATTTTTCGAACATCCCATTTCACATTTAGTTCCCATTCGCTGTTATAAAAACCTCCACTCCTCTGGGAAGATGTTGGAGTGTCCTGTGAGGAGTTTTGTGCTCATTCAGACACAAGGGTGTTAGTAAAGTCAGGTACTGATGAAGGTGAGGTGAGGAGGCCTGGGGGTGCAGTCAGCGTTCCAACGCATCCCATAGGTGCTCAAAAGGGTTGAGATCAGAGCGCTATAGCAATTGATTTTTCACTCCAAATATATATCTTAACCATAATCTGCCATTTTAGAACAAGTTAGGGTCACCGAGTTTAATGCTACTGTATCCAAAGACGTCCTGTTCAATTGTGTGTCTTCAACCTTGTGGTAACAGTTTGAGGAACAACCACATATGACTGGAAAATTCTGGAAAAACTAGAAAGTGCAAAAGTACTGATAATGAAGGCCAGATTGTTTATTTATTTATTTATTTATTTATTTTTAATCCATTAGTTGTTCATTAGGCTTTGTTTATGGTGTGTTTACCATTTCTATAGCAACTACTGTTGCAGGGATGTATATAGCAAAGTATAAGAAAAGAGAGAATGAATATAAACCTGTGATTTCACTCATGTAAAATCCGTACTATTATCCAAATAATTAGCAGCCCTGTAGTCTACAGTACATATTATAATAATAATAATAATTATATTGTATTTACATTTTTTCACTTCTAAGGGTCTTTTGGAGAACTTTCATGTGCATATGTCTTGCAAAAATGGACAATATATCTATGGTGTAGTGTGTGTAAATAGTGTGAATTATATCTTTGCGTAACATAGAAGGTCTGATAAGGTTGAGAGAGAGAGAGAGAGAGAGAGAGAGAGAGAGAGAGAGAGAGAGAGAGAGAGAGAGAGAGGTTTAATCAAACCTGAGAAGAGAGAGTTTGTTGAAGGCTGATGGTTGTTGCCTAGAAACAGAATGCAGCTGAAGTGTAAGTCTTGCGTTAAAGTGGTGCCATTTCTCCTGCAAACACACACACACACACACCAGGCTCGCTTGCCTTCAGCCACCTATAACTGTTTGAACTCTGAATCATAATGCTTAGCCAATTGAGCATAGAAAGGGAACATCACATGAGGACAGATACAAAAGTACAGTCTACGTGGCTTCTCTGTCTCCATCTCTCTCTCTCTCTCTCTCTCTCTCTCTCTCTCTCTCTCTCTCTCTCTCTCTCTCTCTCTCTCTCTCTCTCTCTCTCTCTCGTACTGCTCGCTTTTTCTTCCTCCATCCCTTCGCTCCATGTTTAAAGGCTCAGATGGATGTTATTTAAAGCGGCTAGGTTTCATTTGTGAATCAATGTTACAGTGACGGTTAATTGTTTACAGATTTGTCACAGAGCTTCAGTTTTTTTTATTTTTTTTCTGAAAGTCTGTTTTTCTTCTTGTTGTAGGTACAATCCAAAGACTACCAAAAGAAGATGAAGATAGTTCTCAGTTTTCCTCACAGATCTCACAAACTGTGCATAATAAATAGCACCTATTGAAAAGCAAATTCTTTCCAAGACCAACGATTGTTACATGCTATTGATAAAATAGCATTTCTGACCGATAAATCCCCTACCCCACCCACACACACCTTTTTTTGGCAAACACTACAAATCCAGCGTGTCGAATCCTTGCTGGCGAAAACCTGCCTGACAAAATGAAAGTTTCGTTTTAAGCATTTCTGTAATCGAATGGAAAGCCTTGAAGGCCTAAAGAAATGCAGGTAATTGGAACAAGTTCAGATGATCAAGTTGATCAAGTTTTGTAATGTACATAAAGACAAACAAATCGAACAAACAACAAAATATTTGAAACATTTTATTTGCCCATAATAAAATTTCCTTTACAAAACAGGTATCAAACCTTTCTTTTATTATTATTATACAAGCATGAGCATTTTTTACAGTTCAAACTGGAGCTTGAAACACATTTTATGCCCTTATTTCAATTTTACCAAATGTACCTATTGTACATATTCTTCCAGCTACTTTGCTTCCTTACTTTCTGCATGGCTTCATTGTGTCAGGGTTCTGCCAAAGTACTACACTTTCCACCAGCCACTGCACCAAGTCATGTGTTTTGTATTGTAACACCTGATTGAAGTTCACAATAATTGGCACTTGTGTGTGTGTGTGTGTGTGTGTGTGTGTGTGTGTGTGTGTGTGTGTGTGTGTGTGTGTGTGTGTGTGTGTGTGTGTGTGTGTGTGTGTGTGTGTGTGTCTGTCTGTGTGTGTGTGTGTCTGTGTCTGTGTGTGTGTCTGTGTGTGTCTGTGTGTGTGTCTGTGTGTGTGTCTGTGTGTGTGTGTGTGTGTATATATATATATATATATATATATATATATATATATATATATATATATATATATATATATATATATATATATAGTTTCTGTATTAAGCTTTGAAATTTTGTTTTTGCAATGTTGATCGTTGTGATCCACGTTCCAGTTATGTTCTTCTTTTGTCTTTAAATTTTCTGTTTGCTTCCCTTTTTTTTTTTTTTTTTTTTTTTTTTTTTTTTTTTTTTAATTATAATTGCATCCACGTTTTATTGCATCCACGTTTTACATGGCTCTTTTCCAATAATAATAATTAAAAAAAAAGCGTATATGCTGTTATTCTAGGTAAATAAGAGCCATCATGAAACCTGGATAAAATAATTAAACAATTGGTCTCGGATGACATTCTTGCCATAGGCACACTTTGTATTGGACAAAAGTGTAAAAAGAAAAATAAATCAATAAGCTGAAATATAATGAATTTTCCATAATTCATAGCATAGTTAAGATTCTAAATAGAAACCGATACAAATGAGGCTGAATGTTTTTCCTGACTTTTGGGTTTGGATCAGAATCGGAACTGGATTATGTTGTAGTCGTTAGTGGCATTAACGATAAGACTAGAAACTTTGAATAGGAAGCAAATCATATGGAGCAACTAATGATAGTCTTTTTCAAAGGTTGTTTTTTTTTTTTGTTTGTTTTTGCTTTGGTTAATTTTATATAAGCACTTTTATATATGCCCTATCCATTAGTTGCTCAATCTAAAAGATCATGCTGTATCAAGCCCTTAATACCTAAGCACTCTACATTAATGTAAGGACATACACAGACCAGGCATAATAGTGACATTAAAACATTATGATTGGTGAGTGACTAACACTAATTATCTGTTCATCATTAAATTATTATTATTATTAATTATAAGGCAGCAAGTAAACATTTTGTTCTCGAAGTTGACGTGTTAGAACCTGGAAAAATTGGCATGGGTAAGTATTTGAGTGAGTTTTACGAGGGCCAAATTATGACGACTAGACGACTGGGTCAGAGCATCTCCTAAACTGCAGATCTTGTGAGATGTTCCCCGTTTTGCAGCGGTCAGTATCTATCAAAAGTGGTCCAAGAAAGGAACAGTGGTAAACCGGCGGCAGGGTCATGGGTGGCCAAGCTTAAGTGATGCACGTGGGGAGCGAAGTTTTGCTCGTGTGGTCCAACAGATGAGCAACTGTAGTTGTGTACTGTAATGCGCGACAGGTCAGGACTGTTTTGCAGCAAAAAGGGGACCAACACAATATTAGGCAGGTGGTCATAAAGTTATGCCTGATCAGTGTATTTTCCATATGGTGCACCAGGTAGTAAATATTAAAGTCTACTACTAATTTCACTTGGGTTAGATACAAGGTGTGCACACAATCCACTTCCTGCCTGCTTCCATGTACCTCAGAAGCAACCATTCTTGACCAATCCATAAAAAGTCTGAACAATCCATTTTTTCCCCACAGTTATTTTCGTTCCGTAATTGGTTCTTTTTCCCAAAATTGAAACCAATTTATTTATACAAACCTGTATAAAGTATTTACAAATGACAAGTGCATGAATGCTGTAAACATGTATTGCTGCATGAGCACCCAGTAATCTCAGCTTTTTTGTCCCATAAGCATCATATCTGACTGATGTTCTATTCATGTCTGCTTGCATGAGAATAAAAACCTGTTTGTTGTTAAGGGATCTCAAGCCGTATTGGGTGTCTTAAAGCATGTCATAACAAGTAAACACAATACAAGATATATTATCTGCAATATCAGCCTGAGTAACCTAAAAATGATCAAATTTGGCACATTGCCATTTAAGAAAGCTGTATAGTTAAAAATATATGTATGTTAACTGGAAAAATAAGTTGCCACTTTCTTTATACAAATTTTTCCACATACTTCAGACAAATCCCCCTCCTCCTCTACTACTGCCCTCATCAGCAATCGAATTCCCTTTCTTCTTTATCTGTTTTAGCCTCTTGTGCAGGCAGCTTGCAATACCAAGAGCACCTCCCTTCAAGAAGCGCACAAAATTGTCCCCAACCAGGGGACCCATAGCAAAAAGACCTGGCTCGACACTGCATTCAAATGTGTAAGGGTTAATATCCACCAGGTTGTCCCTACAGGATATCGGCTTGCCGGGATCCAAACCTAAGTACCGACCGTGCTCCTTCAAGAAGGACAGATTAGGATAGGTGCCGATTAGAACCAACACCATTGAGACTTTGAAGGCTCTCAGAATGCCATTCGATGCCCTTAATATACAGTGCATGTCTGGCTGAAACGAATGCACGCAATGCTCAGGGAAGCTGGTGTAGTCTGGGTACAGTTCTGCAGAAGCATTATGAACTGCAGGGTTGGCACTACGGTTGGCAACAGGACATGTCAGGTAGGTCTGAGAGCACATCATGTGATAGACCCTGTGATACTCGGGGTATAGTGTGTTCGGTAATTGTTTGAAAATCAGACCAGGATCGTCAGTTGGCTTACGGAATGCATGCAGCAAAGGAATTCTGTTCTTGTAAGCACACAGCACAGCATCAGCTGCAGTAAGGCCTGCTCCAACCACCAGGACTGGGTCACATGCATGGCCCAAGTTCTTATGTTGATTGACGGCTACGCCAAGGTCACGTACGCTGTGGAACACGTACGGAAAATCCTCCCCTTCCACACCTAAGCGAGCTGGCGAGTCAGAAGCCCCAGTTGCTAAGACAACGTTTTCAGCAAACAGGCTGAAAGGAATATGGGTGTCCCCCTGAATCTGCTGGTAACCCCTTACCTCCCATAGTCCCTGTGAAAACCCCTGAGGAATCGTGTTGTCTCTAATACCCTCTGTGTTCCTCTTTTTCCTGCTTTCCACCTCTTCTGTTTTACCTCTGCCATTCTCTTTTATGTTTTTATAACTGCTACAAAACCAATTGTCCCTTCTATTGTAACTAGTTTCGGATTCTTTTTGACTGCAGTGGTCAAAGCGATTTTCTATCCTGTTCCTCTGACCACTTTTAGTGGCATTTTCAGTCCCCTGTTCATTTTCAAGACTAACGTCCTGGTCACGGTGGAGTTTTTGAATAGAGGTCACATAGGTGTTGTCTAAAAAGTTTTTCTGAAGCCCCATGATCTTCACATAATTCTTGTAGTAGGAGGAGAGCTCATCTGGAGTGGCCCGATCATTGGACACATTGCTAAAGGAAAGACCAAGGATTGCATCAAGATTCACCACAATAGTTGGTAATACTATCCATTACAGTTTATCTAATAACTGTGGGTTCTACACCTACAAGTACTTATTAACTTATTATTAATAGTGATTATTAGGGGAATAATTATCAAGGCTTTTCCATTATATGGATACTTCCAATATTTGACATTTAGTATAAAGTACCACATGGTTGCACGCTTAAGGTTTTTAAAGACCCTCTTCAAGCCGTTTACAGGGTTTTTTTTAAAATAAATTCGATTTTTAATTTTTCTTTTATCTGTACCTCATTTTTTCTGGCGTAATGTCCCTGTAGTTGACCCCAGGCAGCTCCATCCAGATGCCCAGACTAATGGTGAGAATAGATCCTTCCATTGCCTTGGAGATAAAGAAAGACAACAAAATCAATACCAAGTTTTCCAAGGTTTTCTACAACTGCAATCAACGTGGATGTGTACATTTTGGTTCGCTCAACTTTCATAGAATGTGACTGGTCATGATGATAATTCAACATTGGATAATAGAATTCTATTAAAAATAGAATAGGCATTAGATAATTGCCTATATCAACTATTTTTGATACCAACTGCATATGTTCATGGATATGTATCCACGCACATTCAACAGTCAATAACAATAAACCTCTTGGGACTCTAGCTAGCCATATCAACAATATTCCTAGAAAAGGCTAAGTCACTTGTGTATATAACTTGCCTATGATGTGGCTCGAATATAAATTATATTCATCAGAGAATAACTTTAGACAATGTTTCTATTTTAGAGAGCTTTACTATGAAACTTTGCAGATTATGACCAGGTATGTATTTAGTGTTTAATTAATTATTGTTGTTGTTTTTTGTTAGGTCTGTAAATCTACTGTTCCTTCTGAATGTATTGGAACAGCAGGGCTAGTTGTTTGGAATTTGCTGTACAATGAAAACATTCTGGCTTGAGATGGAATGATTAATAGGACTCCTCCTATTTATCATTCCATCTCAAGACAGAATGTTCCAGATGATACATTGAAATTTCATTTCATTTTATTTCCTGATATGGGAGTTTAAAAACAAGAAAGAGTGTGGGAATTGAAAGTTGGAACCATTTGACATCTGTCAAACTTTTTACTGTTAATACCTTGGACACTTCTGTTGCAATGCCACATCTTTTTCTTCTTTTAAACTTTTCTAATGATCCTCAACTGAATTTTATGCTTTAATGAGGTCCACCTCTTCTGATGAGTGACCTAATGAAAAGCCATTCGAAAGGGATTCTGCCTATTATTTAACACCGTTCGGGTCCATCTGAACCAGTAAGTGAACTTCAAGATACATATTAAGGAGCAGATTGAGAGATGGCTGAGCGTTAGTAAGAGATGTGGAAAATGTGCAAGAGAACACCCAGTAGCTGCATGCTGAAAGCCAAAAGCAATAAATGTGAGAAGTGTTCTCTAGTACAAGCACCAACAGTTACAGTGCTGAAGAAAACTATCGAGCCTAGAGAGAAAAACAGGCCAATTAGTCCCGCCTCCTAAACCCAATAATACAATTACACTGAAGTTGTTCCTTACAAAATGGTGACTACTCATTTATGAATTACCACTTATGCTCCGTCAATTGTTGAGCAACTCATCTTGGGCTTTAAGGTACATTTAACATTTTTGCAAAAACTACAAGAAGCAGCCATTGGGTCCTTCTTGGACTGACCCAAGAAGACCTTCCACACTGGACCGAGTCTAAGTACTTACCTATTTGCAGCCCTCAAGAATATGTTTAATAAGTCTTTCTCTCTTATTTATTGAGTGCAACTGCCTACCAAGCTTCTGCTCTGCTGAAAAGGTATGGTTGAGATATGCAACCTCCGCATTGAAGAAAGAATTGACTCTCATCAGTGAAGTAGAAAAGTAGGGATCTCTGTTTTAACCAAGACACTGCAGCTCCATATAAATGCACTTTTGTATTGATATGACACTAGCAGTTTAATAGTTTGGGTACAAGTGTTTAGTGAGAAACTGCCTATTAGATTGGATCATCCTCATCTAATAACGCCAGCGAATGCAGATCTTTCGGCTGCAATCAAGACTCGACAATGGAAATCGCTTCAAGGCCCCTTTAAGCATCTAGTGTTACATCTCGGCAATGTCTCCTGATATCAGGAATCCCTTTGATTCTGAGCAATTCAGTCATGTATAGAAACTTTACCAGCTGGACACTTTGGACACTCGAAGAAACCTTGAGAGGAATCGGACCCAAAGATATATATAATTATGTACTATACTGTCACAAAGTACAGATGTGTAACAAGAAAATTAATTCCTGTTTCCACATTAGACTTATTTTATTAGAAGCTACCAACTTTTTAATCATTATGACTAGTGTGCTAAACTGTAACAATTAAAGTTATTTTAAATTGTATGTTAATTGCAGGCCAATAGTGTCTTCATGCTTTCCAATGGTACATCCCCAGCTAACACTGGCTGAATTTCATAACAATTTACTATTGATTGTATGACCTTTGCTAACACCTGCTAAGGTTATCCAGTCACTCCTCAGCTAGTTAACTAAGTGTAACTGTCAGAGCTGGATAGGTGGCTTAAAAGAGGGGAATGTGATTGGCCAATATAGGAAATTGAGTGTGGGACACACCTTATTGCACATACTGTTTAGCCTTCTTTGATCCAGAAGGACATTAAGGAACGTTTGCACCAGAACCAACGTGTTCAGGCGCAGCTTTTATCCAATAACCATTACCCTACTGAACTCTACACTACACTACTTGGACACTGATGGCTCACTAGTGCTTTAAGTATTTTCCTTAATTATAACTGTAGATAATTGTAAAATCACAGCATATCCTAGATGATGTTCTATATACAGTTGGTACGGAAAGTATTCAGACCCCCATAAATTTTTCACTCTTTGTTATATTGCAGCCATTTGCTAAACTCATTTAAGTTAATTTATTTTCCTCATTAATGTACACATAGCACCCCATGTGATATTTCAGTTTTTCTGTTTTAATAAATCTGCAAAAATGTCAACAATTCTGTGTTTTTCTGTCAATATGGGGTGCTATGTGTACATATTCTATATATTCATTTCTGTTGGTTGTATATATCCAATTCAATTCAATTCATTTTTATTTGTATAGCGCTTTTAACAATGAACATTGTCTCTCAAAGCAGCTTTACACAGATAATGTGGTGATTAAACGTAAATATGTTCTTAAGTTTGTAAGTATGTTTGTCCCTGATGAGCAACTGTGGCAAGGAAAAACTCCCCAAGATGGCATAAGGAAGAAATATATATATATATACAGCATATTCTTACTGTACTTGCTCAATAGCTTCTGCACATTTTTCACTGCCCAGGATCAATCTATTAGTTGTACATCTATTTATATATTTATCTGCACTTGTCAGTTGGCACAATGCACTAAATGCTACTATAGAAGCATTTTGTTGCTGCATCCTGTACTATGCAATGACAATAAAGTTGTATCTATCTAATGTCCACTCATAGATACAGTCAGTATTCACATCCCTGAAGACTAACAATGTATATTTTTGTTTCATTCCATTTTGTTGCCAAAAGTCTAAATTGATCCTGCAAACAATGGCATCATTTTCAAAGGTCTCTTAATAATTTTTGTGGTAAATGACGAATGGTTTATTTTATCTACAAATAATATTCCTGTGTATCATAAGTAGTCTCTTTGACAACAATTAACGAATGTAAACCCTGACAATCTCAACATTGGCGGAAGTATGAGTGTTTGTTCATTTAAAAAAACACCACTCACATGCCAGGCTCCCCCTGGGGTGCCCTTGCCTAGTACCAGATGAGGTATCTGGTGCTGCTTCTCCAGCTTCCACTGCAGTACTGAAGGAATCTCAAAGCCCAAGTCAGCATTTGGGTGAAGTAGTGTGTCGAAGAGTAGGGCCACAGGGTTGCCAGAACGACCCTCTAAACCCTCGCTCAGGTATTCCAGATCCTACACACACACACACAGAGACAGAACACACACACACAGAACACACTATAGTAGATGAAACAGTAGGTGAAACAATTCATACCATCATTTCAGTGTATCCGCGTTTTTTTTTTGGTTGTTTTTTTGCTTTGGTAAGAAAAATGTATTTCTTTGTCCTTAAAAAACTTCTACCCAGTTATGCATATTTGAACATATATATTTGAACGAATATATTTTCAACGTTATCTGACTTACCTGCTCTGTAATAGGCAGATGCTCAGCCTTTTGTAGTTTTTGGTAAAGTATGGGATTGGGGTGTTCGGCTGCAGGATCTAGGTAAGGAACGTAGCCGTTCAGTAGATATGATAAACAGATACCTGAGGGACCGTTTCCTGAGGGAGAAGAAAATACCAAAATCGATGACTCTAGTATAAGTGTTGAATTAAGAATTTTTATTTAGATCCTTTATAAAAATGTTCTTTGCTCACCAATGATGATAACTGGCACAGTTGGAGGGGAGTCACTGGGTAGAGAGTTTTCATCCAGAAGAGGCATTGCTGGAACCTGTGTTACTGTGTGCATAAGTAAATTTTAAGAATTTTATAAGAAATCACTATCTTATTAATTAAATAATATACTGAATAGCGTTTAACTGTGAATAAATCGTGTTTCCATTTTTATAGAAAAAAAAAATAGACTAGCTAGTCAATGAAGGAATTTCAATTATAAATATCGATATGTAGTATAAGTTGTATAAGTGTAGTTTTTTTTGCTTTAGGATGCAATGCTGGTGATTGACATAGTTATATAAAAGGCCATGTTTCTTGTCAAGTAGGTTGGACTGAACACACCGTTCCTATTTATGACATTTTGATTGATTGTCATTCATGGTACTCTCTGTTCTGTTGGCTTTTACAATAAACACAATAGTAGGATAATAAAAACGCAGTGATTTATAGCTTTCGAAGTTCACAAAGGAAAGACACAGCACAAATAACTGTAAAAATTTACCACTTGAACACCTTTGAGATGAGTTGAAACGCTGACTGCACCCCATGGGCGTCCTCGTATCGATGTAGTACGAGGACGCCTGGGGTGCAGTCAGCATTCCAATTCATCTCAAAGGTGTTCAATAGGATATAGCAAAGGTATAGCAGACCACTCAAGATTCCCAACTACAACCCATGTAAACCATATCTACATGGAGCATACTTTGTGCAAAGGGGCACTGTCATGCTAGAACAGGTTTGGGTCTCCTAGTTTAAGTAAAGGGAACATTTCATGCAACCACATCCAAAGACATCGGATAGGATTGTGTTCCTTTAATTTTGCTAATTTAATTTAGGGAAGAACCACATAGGCTGGAAAAGTCAGGCGTCCCAAAACATTTGTAACTATAGTGTATGTTACCTGCAAATACAAACGTGGGACATTTTCCGTCAGGATTATATTTAAACAGAATTATGGGATGTTGTTTCTGACAGGAATTCTTTTATAATATTTCGGTATAATTGTACTGAACTATGCAAGTTGCATATTGCTTAACAGTAAATGTATTAACCCTATTATCTGACCAAGATCACTATCTCACCTAGGTGGCAATAAACACCTCTGGTCATCCTACCTGTTTGTAGGTTCCAGCCGGTTCACATAATTTGTATTTTAACCTTTGGGGCCGGCCTGTTTTTCTTTGATAAGTTGCTTTTCACTCAGGGCATGACATTCCAGACATAATTGTCTTGGCACTTGTATTATTGTAAATGTTTGTGTGTGTGTGTGTGTGTGTGTGTGTGTGTGTGTGTGTGTGTGTGTGTGTGTGTGTGTGTGTGTGTGTGTGTGTGTGTTAGTGTTTCTAATTGGGAGGGTTGGGGGTAGGGTTTATTGGCAAGTTATGAGAACTGGTATTTCCAGCCCACTGCCCCATTTTAACAGTCGCTTGACCACATTCACAGTGGCGTCTCACAGGGGCAGATCAGCTCAGTGTTTTTCCATACTACAGATTGGGCTACCTTTAATATAATCACCTCCTCTTAACCTGTTGGAATTGCTATAAAATGTTAATTTGGAGTATATTTAATCATAACTGTTGCAAAAGTGCAATATGTGCGGTTAGAGATGACGAATAAGAAAATTGTCAAAAGATAAAAAGAAATTCTTTTAAAATTGATCATATCAACAAAATTGATTACGTTTTTTTTTATATAAGTCTTTTCTAATAAAATTAAGTCTGAGCTATTAAGCCAACATATGTGTGTGTTGTGTGTGTGTGTGTGTGTGTGGGGGGGTCTTAGGACTGCAATTTGCATGAACAGTTTTCCATTAAGCCCCAATACTGTACAGCACACCTCAACAATGATGAACATATAATAAATGAACATTTGATGTCACCCAGGTGAAAATGATTTCCCTTACAATTCTGGTTCTTTCAAGGTTTCTGCTTCTTGCCATCTCAAGATTTTCCTTGCCACTGTCACCACTGGCTGGATCATTAGGGACACACTAACAGGCACTTACATACTTTTTTCAACCTGTTTACCTCTGTAAAGCTGCTTTGGGACAATGTCCATTGTTATGAATGTCCAAACTGAATTATAAATATGCATGAATTAATTTAAACACAGAATATTACATTATTTCATTGCTGCTGTTGGAATAATATTATACTGTACATAACATATTGTACTGGGAATATATTACTCCTTGCAGCCCTCAGCCTCAGTAAAAGTTTTGCACATCAGCACATATGTTACAAAACAAATTAGGCATTCAAAATTTTTTTTTTATTAATTCGTTTACAATTTATTTTGGCACTGTTTACATAATAATCATTTGATGGATGCTGACTTTAAAGATTGGATGCCAGATCTCGATTAAATAATAAAAAAAAATCATGTCTTGCTCATATTGGTTTTCTCTGAGTTTTCAATCACATCAAACTCTGAGCTGTAACTTCGTACGCAATGCACTGAGTGAACCGGCACGTCAGGAGGCACCAGGAGCCCTAGAAAATAACACGCTGCCCTATATATTGAAGCATACTGTATATTTATATATATTGCTAGTTGCGTCGTGTGATGCATCAGCTCGCGCTCGATTTAGGACTCGTCATGTTCACCATGAACCTGTGCACGTTTTTTTTTTATATACATTTTTTAAAAATTATTATTACATTTTTCAAGCTGATGATTTTCTTGGCTTACCTGCGAGAGAAAATAAAGGCGTCCGGCGCTCTCGTGAGCGCGAGTCGCCGCGTTAATGGCGCGCGACGGAGGACGGCCGGTGGTGCGCGAGAGCGGCATCAAGCGCGCGCTCGCATCCGACGGCAGCTTATCCGCTGCCTGGCCTCAGTCACGGGATACGGAGCTGCGATGAGATTCTGACGCGTCGCCTTTACACACACACACACACACACACACACACACACACCGTCTGTGCACGAGCACAGGGAGGCAGCGTGGCTTTTCTCACAGGAGACAGTGCGAGAGAGAGAGAGAGAGAGAGAGAGAGAGAGAGAGAGAGAGTGCGCGTTCACCTCATCAGCGTTCCAAACCGAAAACGAGTGCACTAAAATGCGGAGCAGAAGAGCACCTCTAGGAGAGCATCTCCACAGTTAGAGGACAGTGTGGTAGCACGCGGATTGGGACGCAGCCACAAACTTAGTGTTACAGCCAGTGCTGCTGGGGTGCTGTTACTTTTATACATGTTACAGAAGTGATGGGTGCATGTGTTTAGGGCTTTATTGCCACCTAGTACAATTAATAATAATAATAATAATAATAATAATAATAATAATAATAATAATAATAATAATAATAATAATAATAATAATAATATTTATTTATTTATTTATTTATTTATTTATTTATTTATTTTAAGGGAAGTCAACTATATTAAACTAGGTAAAACGATTTGATTACAAAAATGAATCGAGGCGAATTAATTTAGTCTATTTAACTACACACTGAACACTGTGTTTTTCACGAACCATTATTACTGACGCACTGCCCACTAAACTCTGGAGCGCTCTGGACAGGTAGCACAGAAGTCTCTGCAAAATTGAGAAGAAAAAAATAGCAAGGGGCGAGGAGAAGATTCAGGCCGTAGAAAACGGCAGAAAGTTTCCAACGTTTGCGATGCTAAAACATGCAGAAAACACCGCACAGCTCGGTTACTGTTTTTAACGTAATTTGACGTTGATTTTTATGTTTTGATTTTGTATACAGTGCGGTCAAAAAATCTGTCCGCAGTGTCCGCATAGGGCGGGGGGAAGTGGAGCACTTTTGTAATGCTGGGGATAAAAACACAGATTTAATGCGTGGGAAATCTCAAGCAGCTTTTCCCGGAGACAAGAATTCCAAATCTCCATACTGTGCTAGATTTAATAAATAACTACATGAGTGAGAATAATTATGAGTTTCCATCAAACGAGTAGTCTCCCATAACTTACTCTACGCGACCACTTCGGAAGGAATTTTTCAATGCAAATGTATTTCGATATTATTCGGCAATTAAATGCACTAAATGGATTTCACCAATATTTTTATATGCAATTTGAGCAATAAAATTGTAAATGTTTCTAAAAAGAAAAAAAAATTTAGTCTTGCTCTTTAATAAAGAAAGTACTTCTTATTACTCGATTAATCAATGGAATTATCGCTAGAATACTCGATTACTAAAATAATCCAGAGCAGCAGCCCTTAAGTAAACAATAATAAATGCGCATGTCTGGTCCTAAAGCATTTCCGGTGGCGCCATTTTTTAAAACACGCACTGTTTATGTCTGGCTTTAAAACAGAACAGTGTTCCAGATGTTTAGCTAATTCCAGATGACAATGTGGAATTAGCATTCCCCATAAATCAGACATTGAAGTGAGTATTTTTTCATGCTTACCTGAAGTATCACACCCAGACATGTATCTCATTATCTGGTTGAGACCAAGTGCTTGTACATGAGAGAAGAGATGATAAACGGATCAGCGAAACAAAGCCAAGGTCTGACATAGCACATAAACACCACATACTTAACTTCATAGTTGTGCTCTATCATAACGTTTTCAAAAAAGTTTGTGGCTATATTAGGTGATGTGTGTAGCCATGTTGTCGTGGTGGAACAAAGTATGAATGCTCCATCTGTGACATCTGAGCCCTAGTCACAAATAAATAAAAAGATACATGCAATTCAATGCAAAACTAATTTAGATTAAATTCTAATTCATCATGTGTTGTTGGTTTTAGATTAATGTGGAGATCCTCTAAATGTTACAGTATCCACGTTGTGTTTCGTTTTACGGAAATCTAATCACTTTAATTTTCTAACAGCAGTTTGGTTTCTGGTCTGTAAGACCATGAAAAATATGATCCAGGTATTAATTTTGACATTTTAATTTCAAAAATAAATCAACTGTGCAATATCACTGTAGGCCATCTCTCGACAATATTTTGAATTGAACGATCGTTGAAATGGTCTATGTATATAAACATAATTAAATAACTTTTAAATCAAGTTTGCAAGTGCAGAGGAGCTCAACATGATGCGCGTGAGCAGTGGCATTCACACGTGAAGCTTTTCTTATAATCAAATGTTGGCGTGCACAGTTGGTTCACTATCTTCTATATTAAATGACTCCTGTGTGTGCGTGCGAGCGCAGCATTCATCCACTGCATCTATTCTATTCTATTCTATTCTATTCCATTTTGTTCTATTCCATTTTGTTTTGTTCTATTTTATTCTATTCTATTCATTTCATTTCATTTCATTTCATTTCATTTCATTTCATTTCTATTCTATTCTATTCTATTCTATTCTATTCTATTCTATTCTATTCTTGTCAGGCGCGAGCAAACGAAGCGAAAGCCAAATGAAAAACAACGGTGTTTAATGAAAAACAAACACGTAGAGAACACGCTCATTGAGTCCAACAGGTAACAATAATGGACGCTCGTGAGCTGTGAGTGAGGGGTTTAAGTAGGCAGGCGGTTAATGAGACCCAGGTGTGCCGCCTCAGTAAGCCGGTGATGAGCTCCGGACGGGCGGGGTGCGCACAGGCGAGGAAGCAGGGAGCTCCCTGACACCACCCCCTCCCCCAGGGACGGCAGCGGACGTCCTAACCCAGCGACGAGGACGACCCCTCGGCCGAGGCGCCGGGCGGCGCGGGTGCGAAGCATGGAACTTCGCCAGCAGCGCCGGGTCCAGCACGTCCTGTCGCGCCACCCAAGACCGCATCTCCGGACCGAACCCCTCCTAGTCCACCAGGTACTCGAGGCGACCCCCATGCCGCCTGGAATCCAGCACCTCTCTCACCACGTAGACCCCAGGCTGGTCCACGACCTCAGGCTGAACGGGCGCCGGGGGGCCACCTGAAGGGCGAGAGACAGGAGAGACACAGGGTTTCAGTAGCGACACATGAAATGTGGGGTGTATGCGGTACCTCGGCGGCAGGTCCAGCCGATAGGTCACGTCGTTGACCCGTTCCAAGACCTTGAAGGGCCCCACGAACCGGGGGTTAAGCTTACGGCAGGGCAGTTTCAACCGCAGGTCCCGGTTGGACAACCACACCTGGTCACCAGGACGGAAAGGCGGGGCGTCGAGCCGCCGGGCATCCACGTGCCGGCGGGTGTTGCGGATGGCTCGGCGCAGCTGGGTGTGTGCGGACTCCCAAACCCGGCTGCTCTCTCGAAACCAAAAGTCCACGGCAGGCACGTCACACGGCTCGTCCGACCAGGGGAACAGGAGGGGCTGGAAACCTAGAACGCAGTAAAAAAGGAGTGAGACCGGTGGAGTCCTGACGGAGCGAGTTCTGGGCGTATTCCGCCCACGGCAGGAACCTACACCACTCCTCTTGGTCCTGGCTACAGTAGGTTCTCAGGTAGCGGCTGAGCTCCTGAATCTTCCGTTCCGCTTGGCCGCTTGACTGCGGGTGATACCCCAAGGTTAGGTGCACCGAGACTCCCAGGAACCTGAAGAAGGCCTTCCAGACTCGGGATGTGAACTGAGGTCCCCTGTCCTAGACGATCTCCTCCAGAAGTCTGAAGTTCCGGAAGACGTGGTGAAATAGGGCCTCAGCTGTCTCGAGGGCGGTGGGCAAGCCCTTCAGGGGGATGAACCGGCAGGCCTTCGAGAAGCGATCCACCACCACCAAGACACAGGTGTGACCCTCAGACCGGGGCAGATCCATCATGAAGTCGATCCCCAGGTGAGACCAGGGACGCTGAGGGACGGGGTACCTTCGACATCGCACAGGTGGAACATCCCTGTACGAACCTCTTGATCTCCTCTGTCATCTCAGGCCACCAGTATCTAGCCCTGACCATCTGCACTGTTCACTTCTCTCCCGGATAGCCGGAGCCAGGCCCTTTGTGGACCGACCGGATGAGTCTGGGCCTGCAGGAGGTAGGGACATAGGTAAGTCCCTCAGGGCACCCTGCTGGGGTGGTTTCGTGGCCGGCAGCATTGCGGATCTCCGCGTCGATCTCCCAGACGATGGGTCCCAGGATGAGTGTCGGAGGGAGAATGGGCTCAGGTTCTCCAGGTTCCTCTGGCCCGTACATCCGGGACAGGGCGTCGGCTTTGCCGTTCTGCAATCCGGCCCGGTAGGTAATATGGAACCGGAACCGGGTAAAGAAGAGCGCCCATCATGCCTGTCGGGGATTGAGCCTCCGAGCCTCCTGGAGGTACTGGAGGTTCTTGTGGTCGGTGATCACCGTGAACGGATGTTCGGCTCCCTCCAGCCAGTGTCTCCACTCCTCCAGTGCCAGCTTGATTGCCAAGAGCTCGCGGTTGCCGATGTCGTAGTTCTGCTCTGCGGCGGAGAGCTTGTGAGAGTAGTAGGCACACGGGTGGAGCTGAGAAGGTGTGCCTGACAGCTGAGAGAGGGTAGCCCCCACTCTGGTGGACGAGGCATCCACTTCAACCACACACGGCCTCCGGGGGTCGGGGTGACGTAGAACCAGGGCGCTGCAAAAACGGCGGCGAAGCTCCTGGAAGGCCTCCCGGGCCTCATCGTTCTATCTCAGGGTTCGGGCCTTTCCCCTGAGGAGTGCCGTGAGAGGGGCGGTGATCCGGCTGTATCCCTGGATGAACCTGCAATAGAAGTTGGCGAAGCCCAAAAAGCGCTGGAGCTCCTTGATCGTCCCTGGGACGGGCCAGTTTCTCACCGCCTTCATCTTCCCTTTGTCCATCCGGATCCCCTCTGCACCGATGACGTACCCCAGGAAGTGGATCTCCGCGCGGTGGAACTCGCACTTCGAGAGGTTCAGATAGAGGTGATGGGAACGAAGTGCCCTTAAGATCGCGCATACGTGTCTCCGGTGTTCCGCCTGGTTCCGTGAGTAAATCAGGATGTCGTCGATGTACACCATGACAAATTTCTGGAGGTAGGGCCGGAGTACCTCATTCATGAACCCCTGGAAGACGGTGGGTGAGATGTAGAGGCCGTATGGCATCACCCGGTACTCGTAGTGCCCCGAGGGCGTGATGAATGCGGTCTTCCACTCGTCTCCCCTCCGGATGCGCACCAGATTGTACGCGCTCCGGAGGTCGAGTTTGCTGAACACTCGAGCTTCCCTCAGGTCCTCCGGAGCTGCGGGCACGAGTGGGAGAGGGTATGGAAGTGGAGCGATCTGCGAGTTCAACTGGCGGTAGTCGATGCAGGGGCGCAGCCCTCCGTCCTTCTTGCCCACGAAGAAAAAGCTGGACGCCGCTGGGGAGGACGAGTGCTTGATGAACCCCTCAAACGCTCGGTACTCCCTGGGGATCTTCACCTGGGTGCTGGTCGTGGCCTCCTCCACCCGGGTAGCACCTAGCTTCGCTGCTGGGATTCGTGTCGGAAGGTGGGAGAGGCAGTGAGCCTGGCAGTGAGGACTCCATTCCAGGATGTCGCAGGGATCCCAGGAGCATCTCGGTGCGTGCTTCTGAAGCCAAGGTCTTCCCAGAATCACACTGACGGTGGAGCTCTCCAGGACCAGGAACCGTATCTTTTCACAATGAAAGAGCCCCACTTGTAATGTGACCGCCGGCGTGCAGTACTTCACCCATCCCCTACCCAAAGGGCGTCCCTGGATCGTTTGGACCGCTAGGTCCTGGGAGCCCCTCTCTCTGGGGAGGCGTAGTCGGTCGAGGCAGCTCTGGGAGATAAAGTTCCCTGCCGAGCCGGAGTCGACTAAAGCACGCACAGAAATGGAGAGAGCGGGGGTTAGGAGCGACACGGTGAGGTTGGACAAAGGCGAAATGTCAGACGGGAAGTCCACCATACTCACCGCAGCACGAGCAGGGCGTGTGGGACAGCGATTGACGTTGTGGCCCGGAACACCGCAGTACAGACACCTCCCCATGACCCGGCGGCGGTCTCTCTCTCTCTCTCCTGGACAGTCCTTGAGAACCTAGCTGCATGAGTTCGGCCTCAGGGGCAGCTGCGGCGCCGCGTGGAGCATCCGATGGTGCTGGGGGTCCCGCAGCCAGGCGTTGAGAGAGCCCGATGGATTTCTGTATGAATTTCTCCAGCCCCACTGAATCCTCCAGATATGCCATTACCTGTCTCAGCTCTGTGTTTAACCCCAGCCGATACACACCGAGCAGCGCCGTCTTGTTCCAGCCACTAGATGCCGCCAGAGTGCGGAAACGAAGGCTGTAGTCCACCACGCTGTCGTTCCCCTGACGCAACCCGAGCAGCTGATCGGCCGTGGTGCAAACTCCGGGGGCGGCGCAAAACACCTCCCGGAAGTGCCGGTGAAACGAGCGTAGGACTGCACCACCGGGCCGGCGTCATCCCATAGTGCCTGCGCCCACGCTAGAGCTCTCCCGGAGAGGAGGTGGATGAACAACGCGATCTTTGACCGCTCAGTGAGAAATCTTTGGGGTTGCATCTCGATGTATAAGTCCATCTGAAGCAAGAAGCCGCGGCATTCGGAAGCTTCCCCGGAAAATCTCTCCGGAAGCGCCACGGGACTGCCGGCGGAAGCCTGAGGATCTTGCGGTGCCGCCGTGGGGGGGAAAGCCGCACAGAGCGCGCCGATCAGATCCTGTATTGGATCGGAAGCCGTGCTGGGTTGGTGATCCATTGCGAGGTAAGCGCCTTGTATTCCTCTGCACGGCGAATCCTTTCCTCGTGCTTTCGGTTTCGGTCCGTTATTCTGTCAGGCGCGAGCAAACGAAGCGAGAGCCAAATGAAAAACAACGGTGTTTAATGAAAAACAAACACATAGAGAACACACTCATTGAGTCCAACAGGTAACAATAACGGACGCTCGTGAGCTGTGAGTGAGGGGTTTAAGTAGGCAGGCGGTTAATGAGACCCAGGTGTGCCACCTAAGTAAGCCGGTGATGAGCTCCGGACAGGCGGGGTGCGCACAGGCGAGGAAGCAGGGAGCTCCCTGACAATTCTATTCTATTTAGTGTATTCCATTTAATTCAATTCTTATCTATTCTATTCTATTCTATTCTATTCTATTCTATTCTATTCTATTCTATGTTAGTGTATTCATTCAATTCAATTCAATTAAAATCTATTCTGTTCTATTTTATTCTATTTTAGTGTATTTCATTCAATTCAATTCAATTCTATTCTATTCTATTCTATTCTATTCTATTCTATTTACCTGACAAATGAGCTGCTGCAACAAAAACAAAAAAAAAAATTAAATATGAAGCATCATATGTTGTAATACGGTTGGCTCCATTCCACCATCAATTACATATCAAGGTGCGTGAGTGATGTAAAAAATATAATTATAAATATATGTTAATGTAAATATAAATATATTTACATTGAATTGAATTACTTTTTTAAGGCGCACGCGCATTCTTATGCGTCACCCCGAATTCATTTAATAATTCTTTCTTTCTTTCTTTCTTTCTTTCTTTCTTTCTTTCTTTCTTTCTTTCTTTCTTTCTAATTTTCTTTCTTTCTTTCTTTCTTTCTTTCTTTCTTTCTTTCTTTCTTTCTTTCTTTCTTTCTTTCTTTCTTTCTTTCTTTCTTTCTTTCTTTTTTTCTCACTTTCTTTGATTATAGACTAAATAATAATGCATTCCCCAGCAATCAACGCATTTTACTTAGAACAGTATAACTCTTATGAACAGGTTAATCCCAGAGTAAAGCAGCTGTTACCATGAAATTACCATGAAATAAACACAGTGTTTAGCGATTTTAAATGTTTCATGCATCTGATAAACGCGCATTTATCGGACACTTGTTTGTCATTTGTTGCTTTGAGGTGATTGGTATTATTGTTTTTGGAAAAGCTGAGGCCCAGCGTGATTTATGCTTGGCTGGTGGTGTGTAACGGTGACTAATGCTCGTGTGTAGGACCTATGTAATTTGCTTCATCAGTGATTGGGTCTGGCAGTGGAATATACCCATTATCCATGATTACTTATATTTGAATCATGTTTCACGGAGGAAAAGTCAAAAGAATATGTGCAATGCCTGTTTTTCAAGGCATTGAATGAAATCGTTTTCTTACACAAGATATATAAAACATACGGCGTTTATTTTCTTTTTATAATGAATTTAGCCCATAAAAACAACACATCTGATCAAACTTATTAGCAGGCAGGATTGATGTTTTGATAAAAGACAGACAAACAAATAAACCAATGCATTAACACAACAAAAACAAACAACCCAGTCTTTAGTTACATGAAAAAAACTAAGCGTTACAGTGCATGGTGTTGGTCTTCAGCGTGTCTCCTTCCAAGGCCGTGCGCGCGCGACAATACACAGTCCACGTAGCGCTCCCAGAAGACCTGCGCGAGCCTCATGAACAGCTCCTGGTGCTGCGGCCGCGGGGACGCGCTCAGGCGCGTTAGAGAGTCCCAGAGCGCCGCCACGTTGTCGTGCGCGACCAGCGCTCCCGACGCGGCGTCCCAGCACCCGGTGTCGATCTCGTCCAGGCCGCGCGGAGGCGCGCTCCCGACGCCGACCAACGTCCCCGCGTCCAACTTTGATTTCGGAGCCGGGACGAGGCAGCACGACGCGGTAGCGAGCGCGAGCACGCACACGCACCTGAGGATCAATCCTGCTGTTCGGTCCAGGCTCGAGGGCTTCATCCCTGGAGGAATTAGTGAAATTAATCTGAAAGCACAAAACAAACAAACAAACAAACAAACAAAAAAAAAACAAATAATAATAGTTTTTGGTGCGTTTTTTTTTGCAGCATCTTCCATTTCTTATTTTAAGAAAGATGAGAAAACATTGCGACGTCACCTGTTGCACAAAAATCCTAATCTACAAATTCATTTAAAGAAGACAATAAATCGTTATTAGTCTACCTGTAATACAAATAATCTGTAAGAGTAAATAAAGAGCAACTCGCCCCGGTTTACCTGCACGAGCGCAACAGAAGCGACAGTAAATAGGCTTTATAATATAGTTACCCCACTTCTGAAGCGTCACGCGCACACGACTCCAACGTCACTGCACTAAACAGCGCGTGCAGTTCAATTCTCCCTTTCGTGCAAATTAAACCGACAATAGTCTAAAAGGCTTCTGTGTCCAAAAATTCCCCCAAACACCATAAAATATTATACAGCATAAAAAATACATGAATTCAATTGGCCTTAAACTGTGACAGATTCTTTAAAGCAGCATTTATTAGGATGTATAATTCAAATTTCACAAGTAAAGCAAAACAAACAAACATTGAGATGACCTGAATAATCTGGCATTTGGTACTATATAGAGTACTAGTCAATTGTTTGGACACACCTTCTCCTTTAGTGTTTTTCTCTTTATTTTTATTATTTTCACCATTGCACTTTATTAACAAAGACAGCCAAACTACAAAATAAAACTTATAAAATGCATAATATTCTCTGATCATATTTATAAGATACTCACATGAAATGGTTTACAGGTTTGGTCTTGACAAAAATTAATTTGCGATTATTTTTGTATTTGAAAATAACGTCCAGTTTTGTGTCCAAACTTTTATCTTGTACTACATATATTGTAATTGGTATGGGATTGTAATTTGCACTATATGGTACTGGTGTTTAAACTTTGAAACGCTGCCCTCTAGGGTTCAGCACAGGAATTTCAATAGAGTTAAGCATGTAATGGAAAATGTTTAAGTATGTACAGTATATGGATTTCATGTTTATATTTGTTTTAATCTTGGAATTGAATTACCGCTCACAAATACTACCTTTCAAATCTTCTTCTTCTTCTTCTCAACAACAACAACAACAACAACAACAACACCTATAATACTAATAATTATACTACTACTACTACTACTACTACTACTACTACTACTGATAATATTAATAATAATATAAGCATGAGCCAATTAACACATGAACCTGTATTTAAAACAAACAAACAAACAAACAAACAAAACAACAGTACCACGACCACTACCCCAGCACCTCCACCACGATTAATAATAATAATAATAATAATAATAATAATAATAATAATAATAATAATAATAATAATAACATAAACAACATGAGCCAATTGACAGAGTAATCTGGATTTGGAAAAATCTGTGGTATGGGGTGAGATACACTTAATACCACACTTGTGTAACTAATATTATATCTAACTGTATATTATATATAATATTAAAGTTGTTTTTTACATCTTTCAAAATATAATTGATATATAGGGTTGACATATAAACAGCTATATATATATATATATATATATATATATATATATATATATATATATATATATATATATATATATATATATATATATATATATATATATATATATATATATATATATAATGGCTGCAATAGGACATTATAGCCATGATAAATTATGTACTTTGGATGCTTAATAAATTTGAAGGCAAATAATTTTGTACTTTTACTTAAGTACATAGTTTGTGTACTTCGTCCTCCACCGTGTATATGAGACATTCTATATTTGCGTATACAAATATCTTTTTGCCAACAAAAACACTCTTAATTTACGGTAAAAAGGCGGACATGGCAACATGTCTCAAGAGCCTGAGCGAAATGTAATTGACTGCTATATGAGCCAATCAGAAGAGAGTCTGGAGCCAATCACAGTAAACCAGTACATGTTGTACTTCCGTGTTGGAGGAGTCGCTGTTAGTGTACACATGGCTGCAGGTCGAATCCGAGTTTGCTGATCTGCTCTGTGTTTTTGTTCAGGATTTTTATTAGGTAGTTTCCTGTTCTTGTCTGGACATGGTGTGGATTAGCAGAGTGTGTTGCCGAAAGGTTAGTAACTCACCATCATCATGATCATCATCATGATCATCATCATCATCATCATCATCATGATCTTCATCATGCACCAAAAAATCCCAACTTTTCAGAGTTTACAGTAAAAGACATTAATGCTGTAATGTAATGATGGCGAGACCGAACTTAAAAAAAAAACTAAACAACAACAACAACAACAACAATACCTATAATACTAATAATTATACTACTAATAATAATATACGCATGAGCCAATTAACACATTAACCTGTATTTAAACAAACAAACAAACAAACAAACAAACAAAACAACAGTAACACCAGTTACACGACCACTACCACCAGCATCTCCACCACTAATAATAATAATAATAATAATAATAATAATAATAATAATAATATAAACATGAGCTAATTGAAAGAGTAACCTGGATTGGACTGTTTATAGCAAATCATGTGACTCTGGATTAGATGACAGCACTGCATGTCAAAGTCAGAACAGAAGGTAAATATGAATAGCCAGGAAAGTGCCCATCATCATCATCATGTCCATATATACTGGTGAACTCTAAAACAATGATATTATAATAATTTACAGGCGCATTAAAGCCTGTGATTCGTGTCCATTTGCATTGCATTTACATCTATTGCATTTTGGCAGACCCCCTTTTAAAGAACGACTTCTGTATAATTTATGTAATAATATACAATTATTTCATTTATACAACTGAGCAGTTGGAAGTTAAGGGCTTTGCCTCAAAGGTTCCAGCAGTGGCAGCTTTGGTGGTGCTTGGAACTCACAACCCTCCGATCAGAAAGTCTAACATCTTATTTACCGCCCATTCCAGGTCCAGTCCTGGAGTGCAAATGTCCAGCCCAGATTTCATGATTTTCATGTATACTGATTCCTGCTTTAGTTGTGCTTGAACACAAAAGTCAGCAAACTTTGTGAAAAATAATTTTAAGAATGAATGCTGAAGAATGCTTTCTTTCTCTCTGCAGTACGGGAACTTTGTGGATAAACTGCGGCTGTATGTAAGAGGCGGGAGCGGTGGCATGGGCCTACCTCGAATGGGAGGACTAGGTGGAAACGGAGGAGACGTGTGGGTGGTGGCTAAAAAAGACCTCAACCTGAAACGAATCAGAGACAAATTTCCTAATAAACGCTTCATCGCCGGTGTGGGCTACAACAGCAGGTGTGTATATCGAGTCACAAACACTGGATGTCATTGTGACAGGCATATTTGGTGTATTTTATGACTTATTTTGTGTTATGACCCATTTGGCGTATACCGATCAGATGTAACATTCTGAAATTATAACACCATGAACACTGATTATCTCTATGTAATGGCTGCTGTTAGTGTGAGGGTTTTATTAGGTGAACATTTTGTTCTCAAAGTTGACGTGTTAGAAGTAGGAAAAATGGGGTACGGGTAGGAGCGAGTTTGACAAGAGCCAAGTTGTGGGTCAGAGCAGCTCCAAAACTGCAGCTCTTGTGGTGTTTCCAGTCTGCAGTAGCCAGTATCTATCAGAAGCGGTCCAAGAAAAGAATAGTGGTGAGCTGAGACCGGAGACCAAGCCAAGGCTCGTTAATGTACGTGCGAAGCGAAGGCTGGTCCGTGTGATCCGATCCAAAGGATGAGCTCCTGTAGTTTAAATTGCTGAAGAAGTTAATGCTGTTAATGCTCGATAGGTCAGAACTGTTTTAGCAGCAAAACACAATATTAGACATGTGGCCATAATGCTATGCCTGATCGGTGTGTTTATGAACATCTGGCGATGTGGCATGGTGCTATTTGTCTAACTGGATGAAGTTGATAGATTAGTTTTGATTCAATTTGAAATTGGATTGGAAGTTGTAGTTTAGGAGATTATTCATGTGATTATTATCATTTAAAATGAATTACAATTGTTTTTTTGTTTTTTTATTTAAGTCCAATGACTAAACGGTTTTATATTGTGCCAATAACATGCATCTGTGTTTTCAACAACATGCACCTGCTTTTCAGTATCCGTGCACTCAAAGGCGCAAAAGGGGCTGATCTGGAAATCTCTGCTCCTGTTGGAATCTGCTTGACCGCGGACGATGGGAAAACTTTAGGTAACGTAACACGAGTTTAGAAATGACTTGGCTCCTGCGAACGGGTCGTATTCAGAGAAACATCAACCGCTTTTAGTATTTGCATTAGTGCAATACAATGATGAAATTTCCTATATTCCTATGACATTGTGATTTCATGCCCTTGGTTTGGTGTCCTGTCTACATTGTGATGTGCACAATGCAAAGAGAAAAAAAAAAAAAAAAAACACCTCACGATTCTTTCAAGACCAAAATTCAAGTTGCAGTTAAGAATTAAGTTTCCCAGGAATACTGCTACAAGGCCAAACATCACCACCTGCAAGACTTTACACCAAATGCTGCTCATGAAACGCAAAAAGGGTTTTGCGAGAGAAAGTTTACTCTAGAACCAGGAATGATTTTGTCATTCTCTTGCGTATTAATTTGATTTGTGATAGCTCATTGGGCGTGCTTTGGTTTTCTGTAGGGGAGTTAAATCAGGAAGGAGAAAGGGTTCTAGTAGCTAAAGGTGGCACCGGTGGATCCCTTCACTCAGAGTTTTTACCCAGTAAAGGACAGGCCCGACACATCCGTCTGGATCTCCGCCTCATCGCAGACCTGGGTCTAGTAGGGTGAGAGAAACAGCATATGTCACAAATCTCACATTATCCATCAAATTAAATTTCTGATTTTGTATGTGGTTACGGTATGTGATTTCAAGTCATCTAAATGCAGCATTGGAAAATATTCATTTAGATTGTGTTATCGAATTCTGCGAAAATCTTCATACAGATTGTTAAATATTTAATGTTTGTGCAGCAGATTTGGGAAGCAATTTGTGAACCAAGTGAGGCAGCATTATATAGTATTAGATGGCTTATAGGATTAGATAGTATTAGAATTAAATCAATATTAGTTTATTTGATAATTGTATTAAGTTTTTATTTATTTTATTTACATATATTTGATTGATTTCTTTATTTGAAAGGTTTCCTAATGCAGGGAAATCTTCTTTACTGACGGCCCTGTCTCACGCCACACCTCAGATTGCCAGCTACCCATGTGAGTACTGACCACCAGTACTGACCACCGCCCTTTTAGCCTTTTTCAAGGAGCAAAACCAGTAATACAAATTCTGATTTATTACTGTATGGTAGCAAGTAATGCTAGTTGGTAGGGTTTACTGGGTTTCACTGATTTTTTTTTGTTATTGGCTACTAGAATGCATAAAAATTTGGGAATCTCATTCACTAATGCCAAAATACTGCTGGAAATTGGATTTGAAGACAACTTTAAGGCCAATCTCATGAAAATCATAAGTCACTTAGCCATATTTGAGTAAATATTTGAGTAAAATTTGCTAAATCTGGTACAGTCAGGTGAGTGAATGAGATGTAGGACATATGTAGAAAAGAATAAATATAATATGATGCATATGATTCCTGACTTTTCGGACACCCTCGTAGAAGCTGTCGAAGGTATTGTCTGTGACTTCTGCATTCATTTGGTTAAATAACTGGCGTTTTCCAAACTTGCGCCAACATATTTACGGAGAAAAATGTCACACATTAGATTTTATTTAAGTGCATGCAGACATGTTTTCACGCTCTTTATATGTGACAGTAAATGCGATAATACAGCATGCGTTATGTTATTTTTTCATTACTCTGGCCTTTGTTTTCAGTTAGCACATCAATGCGTTCACATTATGCTTTCTTACAGTCACAACTCTGAGACCTGAGATAGGCAAGGTGATGTATGATGACCATAAGCAGGTAAAGAGATTCTTTAGTGCATAAAATTAGCAAAATAATACATTTTGTTTAATTATTTTTTTCTAAAAAGATTTTATATATATATATATGTATGTATGTAAATATATATATGTATGTATATATGTATACATACATATAGTGTGAATTTCTTCTTCCTGATTTCTTATTTCTTTGCATGTTTGTCACACTTCAATGTTTTACATCATCAAACTAATTTAAATATTAGTAAAAGATAACACAAGTGAACACAACATGCAGTTTTTAAATGAAGGTTTTTATTATTGAGGGAAAACTAAATCCAAAAATACAACGTCAGTGTGAAAAAGTGTTTGCCCCCCTGTTAAGTGAGAGCCATTATTTACAAATGGCAAAAACATGGAACAGTGAAGAACCTTCCCAGGAGTGGCCAGCCGACCAAAATTATCAAGAGCACAGCGACAACTCATCCAAGAGCTCACAAAAGACCCCACAATAACATCCAAAGAACTGCAGGCCGCACTTGCCTCAGTGAAGGTCAGTGTTCATGACTCCACCATAAGAAAGAGACTGGGCAACAATGGTCCATGATGAAAACCACTGCTGACCAAAAAGAACATACAGGCTCGTCTCAGTTTTGCCAGAAAACATCTTGATGAGCCCCAAGACTTTTGGGAAAATACTCTGTGGACTGACAAGACAAAAGTTGGAACTTTTTGGAAGGTGTGTGTCCCATTACGTCTGGTGTAAAAGTAACACTGCATTTCAGAAAAAGAACATCACACCAACAGTAAAATATGGTGGTGGTAGTGTGATGGTCTGGGGCTGTTTTGCTGCTTCAGGAGCTGGAAGACTTGCTGTGATAAATGGATCATAAAGTCTGCTGTTTACCAAAAAATACTTAAGGAAAATGTCCTGCCATCTGTTTATGACCTTAAGCTGAAGTGAACTTGGCATCTGCAGCAGGACAATGATCCAAAACACACCAGCAAGTCCACCTCTGAATGGCTGAAGAAAAACAGAATTAAGACTTGGGAGTGGCCTAGTCAAAGTCCTGACCTGAATCCTATGGAGATGCTGTGACATGACCTTTAAAAAGGTGGTTTATGCTCAAAAACCCTCCAATGTGGCTGAATTACAACAATTCTGCATAGATGAGTGACCAAAATTCCTCCACAGTGTAATGTAAATAAATAAGCTGTGTCTTCATTCTTCTCATTTCTATTTTGAACAATCGTCAACAAATAGTCAGTATGTATCGTATGCATTGTCAATTTTTTACATGTTATTATTTGATTTAAATGATCTCACACGGTCGTCTTAAGAATCTGCTGTGACTACTTGTAATCTCCTAGTCACAGTAGAAATTATATGAAATATGACTATATACTTATTGGCTCACATATGAAGGTCACCATACTGTAATACTGTATATTTTGACCATGATATGTCTGGTTGCTTGCTTGAGATCAGAATTGACACCATTGTTAAACTGTATTATAAGTATAATAGATAGTATCATGTTCTGTTTTAGGTCCTGCATTTTTTCCCCCTGTGTCCCTCTGCCTTATATTAAACTCTTTGAGCATACAATCTACAAGCATAGTATACCATGGTCAAGCTGAATTCTCGATTCTGATTGACTGGAAGGAGGGTGTGAGTTCAAACCGTTAAACGCACTGGTAGTTCCGGAGATTTCAGTCAACTGTAAATGAATGGCGTGTTGTGTTCTGTTATGTTATAAACAACTTTAACCATAGTAACATGCAGTTCCAGTCCCATACAAAGTGAAAAACCGTAGTAAAGCAGCAGAGGCACACAATATTCACACACACAACTTTAACTCATCAGTGCTGGGAAAAGACCATGGTAGAACCATGATAATCCATGGCTAGGTGTGTGTTACCCCATTTCAATACACTTTGTGGAAGCTAAGCCTCTTCCCCTCGTCGTGTAACGCCACCTAACTATGGATTATACATTACATAGTAGGGATACCTTCTGCACTCATTAACCCATCACTTGACATGCAGTGTTCCTGTAGCCTGCAAGAGCGTCTGTGTGATCAACCATGTCTTCGTTGTTTGCTGTTCCAGGTGTCGGTAGCAGATTTGCCCGGTTTGATCGAGGGTGCTCACATGAACAGAGGCATGGGCCACAAGTTCCTAAAACATGTGGAAAGAACAAAACAGCTCATGTTTGTGGTGCGTGGTATTGTAGTATAAACATTCTTGTTGACTTCAATGACTTCACCATTAACTTCATGAGCCCAGAATATATTTATATGTTTTGTTTTCCGATGTCTCAGGTTGACGTCTGTGGCTTTCAGCTGGCCACGAATACACCGTTCAGGTCTGCGTTTGAAGCAGTGCAGCTTCTGACCAAGGTACAGCCCTAGTGATAATGAACAAAAATGGGAAAGAGTGATTTGTCACATTTAGAAAACAATGCAATATGCAAAACTGCCTGAGATGGTATGAGAAAGAACCCCTTAAGAGAAACCAGACTCGAAAGAATTCAACTTTTTTTTTTAAAGACAATGTAAATAACAATAGGGGTCACTAAATTCTCACAGAATGACATTTATTTAAAATGTAAAGGCTTTAATCCCAGACCCCTGCGAGCATGTAAATTTCAAGTGCAAATCTTAGCCTGGATTTTGTCTTCCATGTCCAGGAACTGGAGTTGTATAAGGAGGAGCTGCTGTCCAAGCCAGCCATCTTGGTGGTTAACAAGATGGACCTGCCTGAGGCTGAGGAGAAGCTCGGAGAGCTCCAGAACCAGCTTGAGAATCAGGAGGGTGAGTAATGCTGTTACAACTTCATCCATTAAGTGTATTGGTGCTCCATTCTTTTTATGTGGTCCATTCTTCTGATTTTTAAGAACCAAATTGCATGCTGTCGAAGTCAGCATAACAAGTTTTAGAGTCAGACCTTACCAAGAAAATGGTCATTGGTATTTAAGACAAGAAAATGGCTGACTCTTTTCTTCGATAGAGATTCGTGAAGCTGTGGTGATTAAGCTCTATTTCTTTTTTTAAGTCTAAAGAGTGCAGGCTTCTAAACTTTCTGCTTTTTTGTCCTTCATTCAGAATTGAGTCAGCTCCTCCCAGAGGACATGGTACCCAAGAGCTTCCTTCATTTTAAACACACCGTTCCTGTTTCTTCCCTGACTGGCCTCGGGCTTCCTCATCTTAAAGCAGTCATCCGTGAGTCCCTGGAAGAGCAAGAAGCCTTAGAATCAGAGAGACACCGTATAGAGAAGCTACAGGAGCTGAGACGGGAGATTCCGGTTGTTTGCAAGACCACTTGGGGGCAGTGTCGCTCCAAACCCTTGAATTGAAACTGAATTTATGAGGTCATTATTGGCACCAAATGGCCACACATTCATTAGAACTATATGGTACTTCTTTAGTGCTGCACACTGGAATTGACTGATGTCAATGATTTTGTGTCTCGTTTCAAATCGATCTCGTCTTAGATCTACAGGCTTTGCCACCTCTCCTTGTTGAATGGAATGAAGGACGAAGAAATATTTTTACAGTTGTGTACTATATGTGTATTGTAAATAAAATTGTTCTTCTTTGTTCCACACTTTTTTTTTTCTTTTTATCTTTTTCTGTCTCTGAGAAACCTTTTGGTCTTTATACATTTCAACCCTTTAGCAATAAAGCAGCTATTCAACAGTAAAGCACTGTAACATTCTTTGAGATTTTAATCCTAAACCCTGGTTCTAGTGTGCATTTTAAATAAAATGATAAATGATATTATTTTCCATGCCCTGAGCACACCTGTTTTAAAACTTAATAAAACATTGATAAGCTAATAAACTGAATTTGGTAAACCTGTGGGTCATGGCATGAAAACATTGCTATTAGCATGTTAATGTTGTACTGTTGTATTGTCTGTAAAGGTTAATAGCAACATATTGCATTCCTGCATAAAGGTTTTTCATTCATTTTGTGGTTCCAGCACAAAAAAATTTACCTTTTGACCTTTTCCACATGTAGTGTAACAGTCTTGAACTGTAATGGACCTAAGTGGGATTATATGCTCACTGGCATCACTTATACATATTCATGCATGCATATTCATGATCTCATGTGACAACAATACAATTAATATAAGATTTCAGACTCAAGAGAATGGGGGGAAATGTGACGTGATTTCAGTAAGCTTGTTTTTGAATGAGCGCTTGAAAGAAAGATGGGTGAAAAATAAATCAGGTCAATTGTGGTGCACATATCTTGCTGGTGAGGATTTATTAATCTTAATTTTTTTGTCTGACCCACTTAAGATTACATTAAATGCAACAAGAAGGCACCTCAGGTCCAGCGTGATGAAGAGTATAGCCTGTTACTGAAAACGTTCGATTTAAAGACTGTATTTACCTGTAGTACCAGATTCCGACAGCAAGATGGTGCCACTAGATGTAATCACTCCACCCTACAGCAGTTTGTCAGTGAAAGCACCTAGCCAGATAACTATTATTGGTTAATAATCATTGCCATCATTTCAGAATTAAAACAAATGACACAGAAGCAACCACATCTTTTAATCTAATTAATCTAGACTAACTTTCAATCACTCCCTAAACAACTGATAGCCTGGAGAGCTATATATTAAAAATTTAGCTTAATCTAGATCTAATTTTTAAGTGAAGAGGCAAGTTGAACTTCAATTTAATGCTGGAAAAAGTACATATTATCTGAAGTATTTCAGTTAAACCCACCAGAGACCATCAGCCAAGATTTTCATGTTTTTTTTTTTTATACAGTGAGGAAAAGAAGTATTTGAACACCCTGCTATTTTGCAAGTTCTTCCACTTAGAAATCATGGAGGGGTCTGAAATTGTCATCGTAGGTGCATGTCCACTGTGAGAGACATAATCTAAAAAAAAAAAAAAAATCCAGAAATCACAATGTATTTATTTGTATGATACAGCTGCAAATAAGTATTTGAACACCTAAGAAAGTCATTTTAATATTTGGTACAGTAGCCTTTGTTTGCAATTACAGAGGTCAAACGTTTCCTGTAGTTTTTCACCAGGTTTGCACACACTCGCAATATATGGCCCTGGTCATCCTCTCCTTAATACAGTACAGTCTATATGGTTAGTAGCTCCTAGTTTTATGAGTTCAACATTTGTGATCATCAAAGATACAGCATCAGCTTCTCCACGCCAGAGCCTTTAAACACTCCAGGAGGTCCAATGTCAAAACCACACATGTAGCGGGATCCAATTGGCACTGGTAAGTCTCTAAATGGTTCGGGATGTTTGCGAGTTCGGCATCTACTTTTTCAAAGGTCCATAATCTTCATGAGGTGGGACATGACTGGAGCTGGCCAACCTCAGGATGCCTCGGGATGGGGAGAGAAAGAGAAGCAGTGGAGAGAAATTAGCGTAGCTGCATTTCATGATATCAACAGCACAAGTTAATAATGTGCATGTGATCAGATGTTCTGAAACACAAGGTTATGATGTGAGATGTATTTTATGTGTAGGCTTTGCTAAAAAGATAAGTTTTTAATCTGCACTTAAACTGGGAGAGTGTGTCTGAGCCCCGAACACTGTCAGGAAGACTATTCCAGAGTGTAGGAGCTAAATGTGAAAATGATCTACCGCCTTTAGTGGACTTTGCTATTCTAGGAACTACTAGAAGCCCAGAGTTTAGCGTGACGGATTGTAGCGTGTTAAAAGACTGTAAAGATACATGGGAGCCAAACCATTTAGTGCTTTATAAGTACATATATATCACATGCTGTAAATATGATACATGTTTAACACCTCCAAGCTGCCAGTTTTGGGCACCTGAGCAAGCCCTTAACTCACTACTGCTCATTTAGTAAATGAGATCATTAAGAGTCGCTCGGGATAAACACTTCCAACAGGAAGCTATCTTTGTCTCTCTATTTTCTCTGTCTAATTGTCTCTGTGTCTCTTAGTAAATGTCTTGGTCTCACTGTATATGTCTCTCTCTTGCTGTCTCTCTATTTGTTTCTCACTCTTTGTAAAGCTGTGTCTGTGTCTCTTTGTCTTTGTCTCTGTCTTTCCTTTATTTACATGTCTAACAAAGTTTTGAGTTTTGAAGTAATGCCATTAGCGATCTATGATGAAAGACTTCCCTGGTTCGATTCTTACCTCTAGTTTCATATTGAACATTATAAAAAGTTTTTAAAAACAGAAAAATGAAAGGTCATTAAAATTGGTTGCTGGTAAATCATGGTATATCAGTGGTGCAGGTGTTGGAGATGCGGTTCTTGTACCTGAGTCACTTCTCATAGACTTTGAGTAACTTAGAGAATGAACAGGAAGGAGAAGTTTTGACCCTCTACCATCATGATCTAAGAGAAAACAGTGGTCTCTTAACTATGGAAAACCAAGAGTCCAATAAGCAAAGCCTTGTTTGCCACCCCTTATGGTAGTGTAGTGGTTAGTGATGTGGTCTCTGCTATCTGACTCACCCGGTTCGATTCCTACTGCTTAGCTTTCCTTTAAATTGTTTTAAAAGTTTTAATAAAGAACTATGAAAGGTCCTAAAAATCAGGCTCTTGCGGGAGATCCTGTGGCTCAATTGGAAGAGCTTTGCCTCTGCCGCTTAGCTTTCCTTTAAATTGTTTAAAAAGTTTTAATAAAGAACTATAAAAGGTCCTAAAAATCAGGCTCTTGCAGGAGATCATGTGGCTCAATTGGAAGAGCTTTGCCTCTGGGTTGAGAGGTTGGATGTGGAAGGTTTTCGGAGGGTGTATCCTGGAGCAGGGGGGCAAATATCCGGGCATCTGCCCCCCCCAGTGTCTGAGAAGCTGAAAACAGGGGTTATGAAGCAAAAACGTCCAAAAAAGTATCGTCTTAGTTTTGCATATAGGGAAAAATTCTGCCAAAAACCTATCACCCTCACTTTTTCTGAGGCTATGAAGCAGCAGGTCTTCACAGCCTTTGTTCACAGTCAAACACTCCATTGCTCACCACATACTACTTTCCACACATCTTACCCAGTGTGGGGAGAAGCCAGATTCAAACCAGCAACCTCTGAGCTCAGAGGCAAGGCTTTTATCACAAAGCCATCAAGTTCCACAACACACCTTCTTTTTTTGGGGGGGGTTTATCTTTCGTTTCATGCTTCAAAACAAGAAATTAAGACCAGACAGAAACACAGAAAGCAGGATTCGAACCCTGAACCCCACCAACAACTAAATACCAGTCTTAACCCACTGAACCATCGGGAAGGACCGGCTGTAATGATTGTTTAGAGCAGTTCTATCTTTTCTTTCAAACCATCAACACAAGCATATAATGCTAAAGACAGACATAGGAAGCAAACCCATATCGTGACTAGCAGGTACAAAGCAGGATTCAAACCCTGATTCAAACCATTAGCACCAGCATTAACCCACTGAACCATCAGAAAGGACAAGCTGGAAAGCTTGTTTAGAGCAGGTCTATCTTTCTTTTTAACCCATCAAAACAAGAATATGAAGGAATCCGGAATTTAACCTACCTCATGACTAGCAGACAGAAAGCCAGGTTTGAACCCTGACCACCAACATTAGCAAAGTACTAGCCTTAACCCACTAAGCCATCAGAAAAAAACAGGATGGGAAGCTGGATTAGAGCGGGTCTATCTTTCTTTTCAAACCATCAACACAAGAATTTAACGCTAAAGAAAGATGTAGGAAGCGAAGACAGATGTAAGTAGCACAAGTTGAACCCACATTGTAAATGGCAGGAAGCAAGCAGGATTCAAACCCTGATCCTCACCATCAAGTGAAGTCAAGTCAAGAGGCTTTTATTGTCATTTCTACTATACACAGTGGTACACAGTACACAGTAAAAACGAGACAACGTTCCTCCGGAACCCTGGTGCTACGCTAAACAACAACAAGCTACATAAAGTGCATCGAGTGCAACCTAGTGCAAACAGTGCAGACAAAAAACACTGTACAGACAGACTGCAGACAGAAAACACAAGACAACACAAAACAAGGCACAAAACCTGAGATAGTGCCAACTAGTAAACCTACAGTATACTCTGAATATACTGTATACTGAATATTACCTGTACTGTATGAGGTAACTGTAAAAACTATACCCGGGAGTGAATATAAACAGACACAATGTAATGCAAAAAACAGCAGCAGTCAAGAGGTGCAAAAGACAGCATGTAAACAGTATAGTATAATAACAGTATAGTGTAATAAGAAACAGTAAATGTGCAAAAAACTGCATATAAACGGTATAATAGAGTCAAAGGTGCAAAAAACAGCATGTAAACAGTGTAGTACGGTAGAGTATAAATAATAAAAAATAAATGATGGTGGAATGGGCTGAGATGAGTAATGAGTGTGTCGAGTGTTAAGTCTAGGACTTCAACGAGGCACCAGCCTAAACCCATTGAACCATGGAAGAGATCAGACTGGGAAGAATGTTTAGATGAGGCACAAGCCTTAAACCACTGAGCGACCACTGCTGAAAAGCATGTGTTCTTTTTGGAGGGTTCATACTTTTCATGCCAGCGCAGTAAGAAAGAAGGCATGTAGGACTGGCTTTAAAACCAGTCCTTTTTTTGGTGGAGTTATCTTTCATTAAAGACCAGGAACTCAAGAAATTAATCCAACACAGAAAGGACAGAATTGAAATGTTTTCAGAGGGGACAAGGTCCAGAAGTTTTATTTACCAACACAGCAACCAGTTCGACCAGGAATCAAACTCTCAAACTCATCCTCGTGGGGACCCTGACATTAACCCACTAGGCTATCACATCCATCCATCCATCCATCCATCCATCTATCTATCTATCTATCTATCTATCTATCTATCTATCTATCTATCTATCTATCTATCTATCTATCTATCTATCTATCTATCTATCTATCTATCTATCTATCTATCTATCTATCTATCTATCTATCTATCTATCTATCTATCTATCTATCTATCTATCTAATATGATGTGAGGTCCAGTTAACAGCTAAAACAGGTAAAAGTAATAACTACTTTTTACCTAAGGAACATGGCCAGTTAACAGCTAAAACAGGTAAAAGTAATAACTACTTTTTACTTAAGGAACATGTCAGAGCCAAAACTTCTTTACTTTCACTTGAGTAAAAAAGTATAATCAGTACTTCAACTTTTACCTGCGTATTTTAGAACATGAGTATCTGTACTTCTACTTAAGTAAAGGATGTGTGTACTTTTGCCACCTCTGTTGGTTAATAATCATTGCCATCATCTCAGAATTGAAACAAACGACACAAAAGCAACCACATATTTTTATCTAATTAATCTAATCTAGACTAACTTTCAATCAATCCCTAAACAACTGATAGCCTGGAGAGCTATATATTCAAAATTTTGCATAATCTAGATCTAATTTTTAAATGAAGAGGCAAGTTGAACTTCAATTTAATGCTGGAAAAAGGACATATTATTTGAAGTATTTCAGTTAAACCCAACAGAGACCGTCAGCCAAGATTTTCAGGTTTTTTAATTTTTTTAGATTAATCTAGCTCCAGTAAACAAATAGTATGAAATGAAGCTGTTTATGCAGATTGCAAGGCAGTGCATGATTACATGTTTATTTGAGATTGCAGCCCAGATAATCTACAAAATACGAATAAACAAATGTGGAAGTTCCAGAATTCCAGAATTGCCTGGCTGCCATCAAATACAACCAATCGATACAGAACTACCAGCGGTGCATGCAGACTTCATGAGTTGTAACTCATTATTTCTAATATTAATCTCCCATTAACCTATTCGAGGAGGCCACAATTAGATTTTGATTGGTGACAGTTGATATACAGCCTGCAACCTATGGGTTAACAACATATGACAAACCAGCAACCAGATATACTACATTTGCACTATTGATCTATTAGAGTGCATATATTTGCTGTTTGAAAGATTCACTTTCTCGCTTATGTAAAACTGCATTACGGTAAATGCAGTGCATTATATGTGAATTGTAATAATATATCCAATACTAATGATCTCTGCATCTGAACTGCTTAGTTGGCCTGCTTAGATTGCTGGCTCTCGTTCCTGTTCACAGATCATCAAAGTCATCGAAGAGCTCTATTTGCAGATCCCATGAAATTCCCCTATTGGTACATGCATTGAGTAATATAAATGCTCCATAATAAATGATTACAAATGTATCAAGTCCATGACAAAGATATTACAGTTTTTCTCAACTGCTTTCAGTCATTTCTCAGATCAGAATTGAAGTTTGCAGATCTCCAAGTGCATTTCTCAAAACAACACGTACAAACTGCACAACATAGTGGATAACCTGAAAATACGCGTCAGCTGCTCAAAATGCTTTGTCTATCGTGCAAAAGCGTATTTTTTCATCAATCATTGTGTCAGAGGCAGCAGAATCCCATGTCATTTTTTTAACAATGTGAACGTGACAGGCAAAATTATTAGTCATGTTGTCAGTAGAACATCATACTCAGTTTTAGTTATTTAAATTATACTCAAGTCAGGTTTTGATGACTAGAAACTACTAAATTACCATACTGGTGTGTGTCATAATTTACAGTGTTCCTCTGGTAAAAAAAGAAGTTACTTTAGCAAACCATTATGCAACAACCAGGTGTTACAGTAATTTACTTGCTATGAATAGATAATTTTTCTGATTGATTCCATCTAACCTCAGTTAACCAATCAACATCGACCCACGTAACAGTATATGGAAGAATCGAAACAAAAGATCACACTGTATTAAAATTTTTACTGTACTGTCAATAGTGGTACTTACATACAGAAAACTAAGGAAACTACACATAGGCTATTTACCGACAAATGAAAACCTGAAAAAGACAAAGTGGGGAAAACTATACATGTACAGAAGGTAAAGGTGAAATTATATGGCAGTTTTCCTACGCGTCATGTCGGTCCTCTCTGTTGGGCCACAGATTCTCATCCACATCACAACATATATTTTCCCTTGCTATGCACGGTGGAAAGAATCTTCTTGAGTGCCTAATCCAGCCTCTGCATGCATCTGCTGAGATGTCCTCACATGCTGCATCCATGGCAGCCAGCAGTGTCATCGGCCTATGTGGCTGATGATCATAAACCTTCCACCTCCAAGCCGAGAAAAACTCTTCAATTGGGTTCAGGAACGGGGAGTATAGTGGAAGGAATTCAATCAGCATCCTGCGGTGGTGGACAAACCACTGCCTGATGTTGTCAGAGTGATGGAAACTGACATTGTCACAAATTACTACATACTTTGGTAGATCATCTCGATTGAGGTCCCTCTCATCTTCAGGAATGACATTTCTATAGAGATTGTCTAAGAATGTAAGGAGATGCTGTGTGTTGTACATAATATGAATATGAACTAGCACACCTTGGTCTGAAATAGCAGCACACATAGTGATTTCCTCCACGTTGGCCTGGGACATCAACAGTAGCTCTCTGGCCGATTAGATTTCTACCACGCCTTCTGCCTTTGGCCACGTTGAAGCCAGCCTCATCCAAGTATATGAAGTTGTGAGGTGGTTCTCTTGATTCCATTTACATTATGCGCTATATACCAGAAAAACACAGTGTGCATATATTACTGTATTTGTCTTCATTGTTTACAGCTACATCAAATGTAAAGATCTATGAAGTTCCATAAATATCAAATGTGTAGAAGTTACTCTTACAGTATAGTTGGTACACAACATACCTGTACAAACTGGAGTCGTAGCTCTTTCACTCTGTCAGCATTTCTTTCAAAGGGTACATTGTACAGCTGCTTCATGGTGATTACATGTCTTTTCAAGACCCTGTCTATAGTTGAAATGCTCACAGATTGTATATTTTCAAAGATACTGTTGTCTTCAACAATAGCACTTTGTATCTCCCTTAGTCTTATGGCATTGTTAGACATAACCATGTTGCAAATTGCTTCCTCCTGCTGCGGTGTGAAAAGGGGCCCTCTGCCACTCCTGCGAGGTTGTCTTGCAGTCCTACATGAGAAAATATATTGTAAATTATAGAAGTATAGGGATCACAGGATTTTGATTCATACAGTAAATAACTAAGAATACTGTATGCATGGAAAACCTAAGGCGTGTTACAGTATATGTAACAGTAAGTCTACAGTATTACTTTACTATACAGTACATTACATACCTGTTCTCTCTCTACGAAATGTTTGAATTATTGATGACACAGTTGTTCTTCCAACATTTGTCTTCACCCTTCGACCAGCCTCTTCCACTGTAAGGCCATGATTGATAACGTGATCCACCAGTGTGGCCCTGATTTCATCTGGAATCGCTGTGTATCTTTGGCATCTTATACCCCTTCCTCTTCTGTGTCTCTATAATCTTCCACCACGCAGTCTTAATCCTCTTCTTCTTCCTTCAGCTTCCATTATCAGAAAGGGGAACACTTGTGTTGTGCACTATATATATGTCATATATATATATGTGACCCTGCCAAATCAGTCTTCATGATTTGCACCTCTGAGCTGTTTCACAGAACTGGTTGATCATTGGTTAGTCTAGAGTTGCAAATGTTATACAATTCATAGTATAACACAATAGAGTTGCAATGTTATACAATTCAGACATACAATTCTGAGAACATGTTCACTCATTTTGATAGTACAGACTTCCAACCTGAGAAAAAGACTAACTGGTTTGGTGGTTGTGACATTTTAGCTGAGAACCAGGACAAGTTATTTTGCACAGCAGGACAAAAGCAACAAGAATTGTCAAAAGCAGCTGACAGATGTACAGAACCATTTGCATGTTGTCCAAAAGCAATTGCAAATTGATGAAAACAACAAGACATTGCTGATATGATGTGAAGAACTGACAACAGGTTCTGACGGTGGGACGAGTAGTTTTGAGAAATGCAGTTCTGTTGTGAGAAATGACTGAAAGCAGTTGAGAAAAACTGTAATATGCATAGCCTGACCTTGATCTACAGATTTGAGGTATTTTGTTTAAATTAGGTAATGTAAGATACATATTTTCAGTAGCAACTAACTGACATCTTTTTCTTTCATTGGTGCATTTATATACAGTCTATGGAATCCCTAAAAGACAATTTTGCATCACTATGCAGAAAACACTCTGTTCTACTATACTATGAAATTCTTACAAGAAATAACTGACAAAAAATTCCTGCAAAAATGTATATGCATATATGCATTTTGTATATAAACATTATATTTAATGTCTTGTTTTAAATTCAACCAATGTATAGACCAGAATATGTAAGGGTGTACTACTTTAGAGAAAAAAAATATATAATCAATTTAATAATCAAGTCTTTTCATGTGGAATTGTTACACTCATTGTTACACTAATTTGTTTATCACGTATTTTGCAACAAGAAGGCAACTCAGGTCCAGCGAGATGAAGAATAAGCAGGTAAAAAGTTATCTATCTGTTTGTGTGCATCAGTAATCGTTTGCCAAATGAACACACAAGTTGTCTGGGATGAGATAAGAATATTCAGGCCAACATCAACTGCTGATATGCTCATTAAGTTAAACAGTGTCGGCTTTGTATCACCGCCAGCAATGAGACAATGTTGTAGTTAATACCATGTAAACCAAAACCAAGTCAAAACCACAACCAGAATGTGTTGAGGCCAAGACAGACCAGTTATCTTCAAATTCATCCACATAACATTAACCCAATCATAGTAAAATAATATCAATAAAAATTCATTACAGAGGTGAATTTTTCCTTTGGTTTTTCCTTTGTTTTCTTCAAAGCAAACAAGTACAAACACTGAAGAGCTATAATTGACATTTATTCATCACCTATTTTGCACCAAATACATCATTTTTGTCCAAGCAAAAATGACAAACATTCAATATTTAATATGGAAAGGACCTGTGAATACCCAAGATATTCTGAAGTCTATGGACTGTCAATTAAACAATAATAGAATAATAATAGAAGTATCAATAATATAATAATTATGTATGTGGACTATTAATGCTCATAAATAGCATTAAGAATGTGAACTACAGACAAGAGTTTTTACTGTTTTAAAGAAATGCACAACAGTTCTGCTCTGGATTTGTTAGGAACTATTTTCATTGCCAAAATCGGGCAAAAACTTTAGCATTGTGCATAAAAATTTAATCATATTACCTTTTTTTTTGTATTGGACCTTATAAAATCACTATTACATTTGAACTCATGCTCATATTCGTGAAGAGCAGAACAGTCCTCTTGCTTGTTAATAATATAAGAAAACAAGATCTTATAAAAGTATCCATTATTAAATATTTTCAATTTTGTGCACATTTCTATTAGTTATTGTTGACACTTCTTTTGACAACACCTGCAAGTTCTAAACACATTAATTATTTTAACAATTAAATAAGTCAATGCACTAGCAATTTTAGTGATAACCCTGCAGTTCAGGGGTCTATTGTCATATGCACAGGAAACAGACTGTTACACCATACAATGAAATTCTTACTCTGTGAATCCTTCAAGCAACCTATGACATAAATTACTGACATAAGGAAAATAAGACACAAGACATACAGTAAATAACAAATGTACAAAGTTTAGAGGTCCATGTTGATTTTCTTACTGTAAAGGGGTGTACATGTGTGCAAGATATGCAAGAATAGTCTGGGGTCAATGTTGATATTTGCATTGTGTTGTATGTATGCATATGTATGTGTGTGTGTGTGTGTGTGTGTGTGTGTGTCTTAGTGGTCTGTGTCTAAAACGCTGTTCTTTAAAACTACTTAAGGCTTAATTACAAGTTTAAAATTCATTTTGTGGCATAATTAAGTTGCATACACTAAATATTAATGTGTTTAAAATGTTTCTGTTAAACAAACATAGAAAATGTTGAATATCAGGCCCAATATCTGATATTCACAACAATAAAAGATAATTACGTTTTGAAATAACATTTACAGTTTCTTTATCAAGGAATAGTTAATAGGGATGATATGCGATACAGTATACTGTACCATATAATGCATATTGAGGCATATTGAGTCTGTTGTTTGTTTCAGTATGATTCAGAATAAGAGAACCACATTGTGTGTTGTCAGTGAACTCTGTACCTCCACGCTGGCATTTGATTAAAGTTTGGTGGGGAGGAGGGACGTTTCCAGTAGTGTGATCAGACACATGTAGACAGTCAGTCTATCAATAAGTGACCAAATGCCAATGCAATTAAACATTTTGGCAGGACTTTAATATGATATGCCTAGTACTTTCCCTGTAGAGTGTAGCTCTCATTGAATTTTCTCTCTGCGCTCTCCAGTAGGGGTGTTTTCTATATATATTAGGCTTTAATCAGGTCAAGTAAAGTAGAATTTATTGTTATTTCAACCATATACAATGCAGTACAAGGTGAAACGAAACAATGTTTCCCCAGGACCAAGGTACCACCGAACTACACAGAACTCTTAAAATAAACAACACAACTAACAAACATAAGAAAAAAATAAATAAGACAACAGACAAAAGGCAACATGAGACAAGGAAAAACAGTAGCACAGTAGTGCCGACCAGTACAGTACAAAAGGTTACACAAATCAAAAAATAAATGCTGTATTTTTAAACTTTAGGCTCAACAGAAAAAAAGAGTTGTTGTTTTTTACATTGATTGTGTGGATCAGTCCAGGTCCTTCATGTTGAGGAGTTTGATGGCCTGTGGTAAAAAACTGTCTGGATGTAAGGCCCGAATGCTTCTGTACTTCTTTCCAGATGGCAGGAGTTTGAAGAGTGTGTGTGAGGGGTGGGTCAGCCACAATGCTGGTGGCTTTACAGATTCTGCGTGGGGGGAAAAAATCCATGATGGAAGGAAGAGAGACCCTGATGAGCTTCTCAGCCATCTTCACTATCCGCTGTAGGGTCATGCGATCCGTAACAACGCATTTCCCAAACCACGCAGTAATGCAGCTGCTCAGGATGTTGTCGATGGCCCCTTTGTAGTAGGTTGTGGGGATGTGTGGTGAGGTGAGGATGTTTCTCAGAAGGTAGAGACTCTTCTGGGCTTTCCTTATTACAGACCCAGTGTTGAAGGACCAGGTGAAGTTCTCCATCAGCTGAACACAAAGGTATTTGATGTTCTCCACAATCTCCACGGAGGAGCCATTGAAGTTTAGCAGGGCACGGCCAATTTATGTCTTCCTGACATTAACAACCATCTCTGTTTTGTTTTCTCTAAGTTCAGAGACAGGTTGTTGGCTTTAGACCAGTCCCTTAACCTCTGCACCTACTCTCTGTATGCTGACTCATCGCTCTTGCTGATGACACCTATCGCAGTTGTGTCATCAGCAAACTTAAGTATATATATATATATATATATATATATATATATATATATATATATATATATATATATATATATATATATATATATATATATATATATATATATATATACACACAGTACAGACCAAAAGTTTGGACACACCTTCTCATTCAAAGGATGAGACAAATGGACAACAGTTCTGCTCTGGATTTGTTTAGAACCATTTTTCTTCACCAAAATAGACCCAAAACTTTAACCTATATTCAAAAATTTTAAGTCACTTCATATCACCTTCTTGTTTATTGAACCTTTGTATAAAATCAATATCAAATTTGCAATTGTGCTTATATTCATGGAAAAGGCTCTCATATAAAACAAGAGCTCATCTAATTCAAGAAGGGGGGGTTCATTTTGGTGACATTTTTGACACAATCCCCACAACAACCGAAATCTAGTTAGAAATCAGATATTGATTGCATTAGAAGAAGGAAGTTTAGCTTCTGAATGTTAAGAATTAAATCAGACAGTGCTAAGACAAAGCTAAAATGGAATCAATATCTGCTTTCTAATTAGATTTCTGTTGTTGTTTTTTAGTGTGTGGAGGCATATACAGTACAGACCAAAAGTTTGGACACACCTTCTCATTCAAAGAGTTTTCTTTATTTTCATGACTATGAAAATTGTAGATTCACACTGAAGGCATCAAAACTATGAATTAACACATGTGGAATTATATATGGAATTATATACATAACAAAAAAGTGTGAAACAACTGAAAAATGTCAAATTCTAGGTTCTTCAAAGTAGCCACCTTTTGCTTTGATTACTGCTTTGCACACTCTTGGCATTCTCTTGATGAGCTTCAAGAGGTAGTCACCTGAAATGGTCTTCCAACAGTCTTGAAGGAGTTCCCCGAGAGATGCTTGGCACTTGTTGGCCCTTTTGCCTTCACTCTGCGGTCCAGCTCACCCCTAAACCATCTCGATTGGGTTCAGGTCCGGTGACTGTGGAGGCCAGGTCATCTGGCGCAGCATCACATCACTCTCCTTCTTGGTCAAATAGCCCTTGATGCCTTCAGTGTGACTCTACAATTTTCATAGTCATGAAAAAAAAGAAAACTATTTTTTATTATATAACTCTGAATGAGAAGGTGTGTCCAAACTTTTGGTCTGTACTGTATATGCCTCCACACACTAAAAAACAACAACAGAAATCTAATTAGAAAGCAGATATTGATTCCATTTTAGCTTTGTCTTAGCACTGTCTGATTTAATTCTTAACATTCAAAAAGCTAAACTTCCTTCTTCTAATGCAATCAATATCTGATTTCTAATTAGATTTCGGTTGTTGTGGGGGATTGTGTCAAAAATGTCACCAAAATGAAAAAAGAAAACCCACAAAAATTAATTTCAAGATTCTTGAATTAGATGAGCTCTTGTTTTATATGAGAGCCTTTTCCATGAATATAAGCACAATTGCAAATGTGATATTGATTTTATACAAAGGTTCAATAAACAAGAAGGTGATATGAAGTGACTTCAAATTTTTGAATATAGGTTAAAGTTTTGGGTCTATTTTGGTGAAGAAACGGTTCCAAACAAAGCCAGAGCAGAACTGTTGTCCATTTCTTAATATTCAACATACAGTAGAATGATTACTATATTAATACTTCTATTATTATCCTATTATTATTTTATTAAAAGTTCTTCAATAAACGGTATCTTGGGTATACACAGATTTTCTGCATTTTAAATGTTGGTTTTGTTTTTTTCTTGCATAAAAAGTGTTCCGTGGTGATAAAACCTGGAAAATAAATGTTACTTTTAGCTCCTGAGGGTTTGTTTATGAATTGAGTTGCAATTCATAATGCAAAATGTAAAAAGTCTACACACTGATTTCCCTCAAAATTCTAGATATATTATTTGCCTACTTATGCAGAATGATTAACATCAATGTAAAAATCGCTATGATCTGCGAAAAAATTGATATAGAGAACTAAAAGCATTTTGGACACAGTGCTTTACTATGATTTTTTTAAAGGTTTATGCAAGAGTTTTGTACCAGACTGTAGTAGGTCCAAAATGTCCTCTGACATGTGACTAATAAAGCAAATAAAAAAAAAATTGGAATGGAACTGACAACTAGACAGCTACTTTTGGACTTTGGGGTTTGATATTCACTATTCACCTGCCTATTTATTAACAGTCCTGGCTACATTCACCTGCACACTGAACTAAGAAAACTTTCAGCAAAGAATATCTGCACAGAGGTAAACTGGAAACGACTAATAAAAAATGCTAACAGTTAATGGGGTGGAAGTTGAATATGTCTAATTTCTCTTTGTGTGTGTATTTGTGTGTTTATCTACAGACAACAAAAATGAAGGTTTTTCTGCTGCTTGTCATTGTGGCATTTACAGGTAAATGTTTTATGATTTCTATGAATTGCATATCTCCATTAATCAATTTTTCTGAAGTTTTTTTATATGTAATGTAATAATTTTCCTCAGTGGCATTTATTTTCCCATGTAATGATTAAGTATATATTGATTTAGACTCACACAGAGGCTTTATGCTAGTCAGTTTAACCTTTATGTATTTATGTGTTCTCAGGTTGCCAAGCCAAGCAACCGATTGATGTTATCTGGGTATATTGGGCCAATGCAAAAGACACTGCTGAAGAAACAATGAAAACAATTGGAGAGTTTAAATTGGTACAGGAAGTCAAGTAAGTCTAAAGAACCATTTTACTTTCTTACTGTTGTAGCTTTAAGTTCTTTTTGGTTTAATATGCATACGTCTTTTTTATTGCATAGTGCTAGATTTACAGAAGGCGCAAACGTGGCCAAGACATACGCAGACATGCTTCGTGAACAAGTAAACCCTGTGGTCCAGGACGTCATAACTAAAATTAACAAGGAGGCTGAGGTTCTAAAGTTGAGTCTTGAGCAAGACTTGACAACTGTGAGAGACAAACTGGAGCCCTATACTGGGGATATTAAAGCTCAAATTCAGGAAACAGTGGAAGAGCTGAGAGAAGCTGTGGCTCCCTACACTGAGCCTCTTGACATTGAAGCACTGAAAACCACCGTGCTGCAGAAGACAGAGGAAATCAGGGGAAATATGGAGTCCCTGAATGAACGCCTCATCTCTCTGTACAAGTCCATCACTAAGACCGAATAAACACTACAATGCTATTTCTCCCACAAACAACCTGAAATACTAAACATCAAATACTCAGAAATAACGAGTGCTTATCACAAGAAAACATCCCAAACAATGGACTGTGTCAGCTTGCTAATGATTCAGTAAAGCTCTCCTAACAAGCATTAGCATAAAAAAAAAAAAAATTTCTTTTATTTACCTATTGCTGCTAAGGAGTGATGTATTCTCTGCCAATCTTTTTTTGGCTGATTTTTATTTCTTTGTTAAAGAAGAAGTAAAATAGAAGAATGTATGATTATCTTTATAAGAATTGCTTCTTAAAAACTGTCTCTAATGTTCCTTCCTGCAGTGTCTCTGTAAGAAAATAAAATCATAAACAAGCGAACACAATCAAGATTCGAAATAGAGTTTTATTATGACAATGAAAGACCTGGCCAAACAATTACATTATATATAAAAAATACATTTAACCAACTGATTAACCAACTAGTTTGTCAAACTGATGGTTTACAAAGGCTCAAGAAACATGCATGCCTTTAAAGATGAGCTCCTTCAGATAAGATACTCATAATGGCAGATGAACATGCCATGCACATCTGGAATCTGGACATTGTGCAAGCCTTACACATAATAATTCTGATCAAATATTGGATGATACAGTGATCAGGCAGTCATGGTGATAGCTGACATGTTTCTGGTAGCTTCTTCTTGACATATTTTTCTCTTTTTAAAATGCAGAAAATACTATACTGATGTACATAATAAAGTCATATGATTCTCATGAGACTAATGTAATATTATGCAGTTAGGAGGTGTGAGACACAATCTGCATCTTACCACACTGGGATTGGGGGTATATACAATATACAGTATACACACACACACACACACACACACACACACACACACACATATATATATATATATATATATATATATATATATATATATATATATATATATATATATATATATATATATACAGTGAGGAAAATAAGTATTTGAACACCCTGCTATTTTGCGACTTCTCCCACTTAGAAATCATGGAGGGGTCTGAAATTGTCATCGTAGGTGCATGTCCACTGTGAGAGACATAATCTAAAAAAAAAAAATCCAGAAATCACAATGTATGATTTTTAAACTATTTATTTGTATGATACAGCTGCAAATAAGTATTTGAACACCTGTCTATCAGCTAGAATTCTGACCCTCAAAGACCTGTTAGTCTGCCTTTAAAATGTCCACCGAAGTATTGGGTCACCTGACCTTTCCTGCTGTATGTGGCTCATTTCCAAACTATTACAGGACAAGCATCTTTAGATGCTCTATAATAAATTTTGCATCCACTTGAACTTGGAAACCCAAACCTGTTCCAGCATGGCAAAAACCCCTGTGCACAAAGTAAGCTCCTTGAAGATCTGGTTTACATTCTTTGTAGAGAAAGATCTTGAGTGATCTGCTATAGAGCTCTAATCTCATCCCTACTGAACACCTATGGGATGAATTAAAATGCTGACTGCACCCCAGGCCTCCTCACCTACATCAGTACCTGCCTTTCATAATACCCTTGTGGCTGATGAACACAAATATCCATAAGCACACTCCAAAATCTAGTGGAACACCTTCCCAGAAGAATGGAGGAAATTATAAGAGCAAATTGGGACTAAATGTGGAATGCAATGCTCAAAAATCACATACCATACTTATGACCAGGTGACCCAATACTTTACAATAGTGCATATTGCATATGTTAACTGTATTATAATGATAGTGTCATAGGACACTGTTTTCAGATGTACTGCAGAGTTCATTCAGATCTCAGACTGGTTCCATGCCATGATTCTTTCTCAGCATGGTCCCTACTGATATAATTACTTTTTTATTAGTGTCAGATTGTTTGATTTTTCTTTTGGTGATCTCCATGTCTGTCCCTGACACGTTTCTGTATTTAGTCTCTGTCTCAGTTTAGTCTCTGTCTATGTTTCCGCCCTACTCCAGACACCCTACTCTATCACTGATTTGCTGAAGCCATGTCCCTGGCATGGTTTTCCATGTTTATAATAATTACAGTCCATATCCTCCAAGTCTATCTTTATGGTTCTTTAGTTGACACACATGAATCTGTTAAGTAGCTGGTGTATGCTGTAAAACTTCAGGCTAGCAATGAGATTTATTCAAGTAGAATGTTTGATAGGATGATCACTAGATGCCATGGAGTTGGCTAAGGACTGTTTTATACGTCTGTGCATTCTCAGTTAAAAAAAAACGTGAGGAGGACAAAGAAATTGCCAACCCTACACTAGCATGCAGTAACATATATAACATTATATTATTCATATGGAACAAACTAGGAAAAGGGCAAAAACACATAAGAACTGACTGAAAGACAGTCGAACAGTATTGTGGAATGGCCTGCCCAGTCACCACACCTAAATCTAATGGAACTGCTCTGGAATGAACTGGTCAGAGGCAAGGCAAGTTTTACAAGAGGCATGGCAAAGTATTTCAGCTAAGTTTGGAAAAACAAATTGTCTGGATGCCAAGAATGTGTAAAGTTGTTATTCAACTAAGCTCAGGTAGGGTTTTCAATAAGAAATAAAGTGTAACATCTGCACATTTATATATTTGTCATACCGTTACATTACCTAGTTTGCTGCATATAAACAGTAGAAACATGCATGTGTTTCTCAACAAGAGTGGGTGTTTCCAGACTTTTGACAGACACTGTATGACAGCTATTCTCTCTCTCTCTCTCTCTCTCTCTCTCTCTCTCTCTTTCTCTCTCTCTCTCTCTCTCTCTCTCTCTCTCTCTTTCATTGATTTGAATTTAATTGAAATCACATCTAAGTTGGAATACATTTATATTGAATAGCATCATCAGATATACCACAGATAAGTCAGATCAAGTGAAATGTATTTAAATTATGTATTAAAAGGTATATGTAAAATAGTGTAACTTTTATGTGTGATTTTTACAGAACACAGGAAAAAGATTTTATGGAAAATATTTTGCATTTTATATATATATATATATATATATATATATATATATATATATATATATATATATATATATATATATATATATATATATATATATATATATTTTTTTGGTAATGTTGGAATAACTTTTAACTGGTGATTAATTAAATTATTAATTGCTACATTTTAATGCATTTTATCTGTAAAACATTAGTGACAATCCAATTGTTTGGTCAGGGACTATTACAACCCTGACCAAACAATATTTTATCTAAGTCTTCACCATTAGCATTAGTTATCTACATTAGTCACATTTAGATGTAAATCATAGCAATAATAGCAATAATAAAAAGTAAATAAATACATTACAACAAAAAACAACAATATAAAGCATTTCTTTAACACAGAGAGGTTGCAGGTTAATGTCCGGTATTACGTTATGTCTCCATATCACCTCGACTTTGCTTCAACACTACGGTCAGACTATCAGTGTGTTACCTGAACTTTAGGCTCAGTGGTAATTGACTCTCCAATAAGGACATTGTGATGTGGAGTAGTGTTGACAGCAAGGCACTACCTTCTGGACTTTGGCATTTCAATACAACACACACCACCCTACTGTATATATACTGACTTCTAAACAGACACACACGCACACGCAGCTGGCATCTGACAGAGCAAACAGGTAAAAGAAAAGGCTTTATTCTAAAAACTGTCTCTATATACATTTATTTTAATGTTTAAAATGTGTAAAAATGTTTTATTTGTTCATAGTATCAGATCAAAGTAAGAGCCATGAGGGTGCTTGTGGTACTTGTGCTGGCTGTAGCCACAGGTATAACTTTCGGTTATTTTAAAAGCATAAAAAGAAGATAGTATTCCTTAAACCAACTTAAACTCTTTGGTTCTTTCACCAGGCTGCCAAGCCAACTTGTTCTATGCTGATGAGCCCAAACCACAGCTGGAACAATTGACTGATGCTTTCTGGGACTATGTTGCCAAGGCAACACACACTGCAGAGGACACAGTGAAAACAATTAGAGAGTCTCAACTTGGCCAGGAAGTCAAGTAAGTTAAAATAATTATGTTTACTTTTATAATTGTTATTTTAAAGTAAACTATTTACATTTATAATCATGTTTTTTTTGTTTTTACTCCATAGTGCCAGATTTACAGATGGCGCTAATATGGCCAGTGAGTATGCAGTCACTCTCCAGAAACAAGTGAGCCCTATAGCCCAGGACATCATGACCAAGATCTTCCAGGAGGCTGAGGTTTTGAAGGAGCGTCTTCAGCAGGATCTGACCACTGTGAAGGGCAAACTGGAGCCCTATTCTGATGATCTGAAGACCCAAATTCAGCAGAAAGTGGAGGAGCTGAGAGTAGCTGTGGCTCCCTATGCTGAGTCCATTGACACTGAAGCTCTGAAAGCCACCATGCTGCAGAAGACAGACGAGCTCAGAGGAAGTTTGGAGGAGAAAGTGAAGGAGCTGCAGTCCCAGATGGAGCCCTATGCCGATCAACTCAGACAGAAAGTAGATCAGCACATGCAGGAATTCCAAAACGCTGTGGCCCCTCTGACTGACGATCTTCAGACCAAGGTTGCTGAGAGAGCCGCTTTGGTTCAGCAGGGTCTGGCTCCTTATGCTGAGGATCTGAGAGAGAAACTGGACCCCTATGCCCAGAATCTGAAGGACCAGCTTACCTCTCTGTATGAGTCCTTCACCAAGACCAACTAAATACACCAAACCACAGTTTACTCTTACACCCATGAATGAAAACGACCAAAATAGAATAGCAGACATCAAACATCCAACTCTTTTCAACATTCAACTCTTTTAACCTTGTACTGTTATGGAGTTGTGTTCTTCGTAAATGTCATACTGGTATGTGATGCAAAACTTCCACTTGATTATATTATAATAAACCTGCTATGAAAACAACTGATTCTGAAAGTTTACTGTTTTAAAGTATAAAAGCTACTTCCAACCAAAAATGACCACTGTCAGACAAAAAATATATTTCAACAGATATTTGTCAGTTGTCTTAATTCAACAGATTTAATGGATACATTATCTACTGTAATTGAAATATAAATTAAATATAAATTAACACAAGTTTAATGAAATGTATATAATGATCCACGTTAGAAAATAAAGCACTGTGCACTTAAAAAATATAAATAAAAATAAAAAATAAAACAATGTGTAAGGACGGTCAGATCCTTTTATGATCCCAGACCCTGAGAACTGCCATGCAACAAAACAATAAACTTTCTAATCTGAGGAAAGGATCTCTTTAATCTGAGGAAAGAATGCAATCTGTTCAGTTGCCCTCTTACCCATCCTTGAGCCCCCTCTGTCCCTCCTGGGGAGACGACCAGGTCATGCAAAGGTGACAGAAGTTCCCGGAATTCAAGCTACTATACTTGCATAAGGTAATAATTACATTTTAGAAATGTATGCATTTCTCCTCCACGTGTTTGGTATCATTTTAAAGGTCTAAGTGTGATTGGAAATATGATCCCAGTCTCATATTAGTAGAACAGATTTCAGGTTTGGGGAAATTCTGTCCTACTGACATAAAGGTTGCCCCTGAGAAGATCAGGTGATGCTTTTACACTAGGTGACATTTGGTTTTTAGGTCACCTCCTGTCCCAAGAAAGGATTTGCAAAGCTTTTATCACTTTGAATTTACAAGTGTTTACAATGGTTTGGGTATTTAAGGAAATTTGGCGAAACACTCAGGGAAGCATTCTGTAGTTTACAATTCTTTAGTAAACTACATTGCTAAAATATTTGGTTTTATGCTGATGATGAAATCATTTATATCTAGTTGATTATGTAGCCTGGTGTTACCGCAAATCTATGACCAAGATATTACAAACTGAAGGAGAGCATAGAGTACAACGTCTGGGACTTTCTGATTTCTGATTAACTGATTCTGATTCTGATTGACTTAGTAAGTTAAACCTAAGTAGCTAAATGAATTATTCTTCATGAATATCAATCAATCAATCAATAAAATTTTATTTATAGAGCGCCTTACTACAACCAAAAGGAGCACAAGGCGCTTTTCAGTAAAACAACAATAGACAATAAAATATAAGAACACAATGTACATAAAATAGCAGTTGAATCAGGGGCTATGTGTTAAAAGCTTGTATTAATAAATGAGTTTTCAAATGCAATTTAAGGACACTCAGCACAGTGATGCTTCGTATGTGTGCTGGAAGTTTGTTCCACAGCTTTTGGTCCCTGGATGGCAAATGACCGGCCTCCACTTTTTATATTTGTACTTGGGAGTGACCAGAGAGGTATGTCTAGAGGAGTGGGGAGTTCTGGTTGGTTTGTAGACTGTTACTAATTCGGCGAGGTAGGCCGGGGCCAGACCATTGATGGCCTTGAACACAAACAGCAGGACCTTATACTCCACCCTGAACCACACCGGAATAAGCAAGCATTTAGGGGCCTACTTAAAGAATATTAGTTTATCATTATATCCTCTGAATAAGATTTGGATTGGCCAATGTGCCTCCGTAAGCAGGTGTCGTTAGCCAAGCACAAGATTCTAAGCGACTCCAGGTCCATAATATATGATTATTTGAAAAGACAGACTGTTTAGAATAATCTATTAAAATTAGAGAAGAAATAGCACCAATAAGGTGATCAGCTTGAATTAGATATATTCAAATTAAATCAGATTAGAAGATAAAAATTGGATTAATGCAACAAATTGATATCCATTTTAGTAATCGTTTACAGATGTGCGAGAAAGACTTACACGCAGAATACCTTCACCCACACCAGTGGATTCCGTCGTTGTGCCATTGGGTGTGCACCCTACAAATGTCACAGGAACCTGGATATAATTATACACATCTTTAATAATAATGTGTAGTTATTAGAGAAACAAAAAAAATAATCATAATATGTTACTTCCACATGTGGCCCCAAAATCTGAATTTAAACACTAAAGCAAGAGTTACCATGAAATTATTAATGGCCTTGTTTTTGTTTTTCTTGTCATCCTTGGAATGTTTATCAGTATACAAAAGGGCATTAAGATAACATGTTCATTTTGTGTGTCAAACTACAGTTAGCTTCCTTGTGTTCTATGGTTTTGTGTAGCACCTTATTTGTTTGTTTATATAATTTGTTAATAGAAGCCTAATAATGCAATTGTTTAGACCATGATAAATAAGAACATAGACTTGATGAAGGGTGTACTTTCTTTCTTACACTGTATATCTAATGAATTTTGTTTTCAATATGACACAATTGGAAGAAATAGTTCATTCATTTTATTTCCATCAATTTTAGAAAACTCTCATCATTCAGTTTAATATTTAAGAAGAATAATACATGGCATAAAAATGAATTAAACACTACAGCATGACTGAGTGATTCCACTCTCTGTTATCTGCTATATTGCTGCTTGACAGGATTATCACCTCTTACAGGCTCCATGGTAAACTGTACAATCTGATATGTTTTCATTGTCAGGAGCAAGACTGATCTTGTATCCCATCTTACATTTACACTGGCAACTCACCAGCCTATTGCAGTCCATGGGTGTACTTGCATTGTGTTATATCTTCACTGAGTCTGTGTCCTTCATATTGAATTGCTTGTTATAGATGTCTGTAATGCAGGGCCTTTTCTTCTGGCCTTTTCTAATGTCCTCACCACACTGGACAGTGACTTGGGTTTGGGTTTCTGTGGTACCTCTAAACCAGGCCAGAGCATTATAGATGATACCTTGTCACCAAGATGTTGGGTTCTTTAGAAGATGTCTATTGTGTGATAGTTACCAAGGTGTTTGAATAAGCGCTAAACAGCTCGCACAGTTTTTCACCCTCTCGACCAGTGTTGTGCTCGTTACTAAAAAATAGTAACTAGTTACAGTTACTCGTTACTTCATTCAAAAAGTAACTCAATTACTTTGTTGATTACTTACACCAGGGGTTTTCAATCGGTGGTCCGCGGCCCCCTGGTGGTCCGCGGCCCCCTGGTGGTCCGCGGCGGCATTGCATGTGGTCCGTGACAGCCTACATAATTTCACTATTAAAATGACTTTTTTTCCATAATTTATTTTTCCAAACATTTCCAGAATATTTGCACATTAGTGGGAAAACTTAATTTAATGAAAATATCTAAAATATTCAAACTGACACAGGATAGGCTAGCTTTGCACCTATCAGGCCTATGCTTTGCTTACGTTGTGTTTTGCGTCATATACGTACACATTCATCTTGCGCGTGAAATAGACCAGCATCTCGGAGTTTGGAAAACACATTATTCAGGTTTTATTGAATAGACGCTTAATAGTTTTGGTGAATTGAAATTTAGAGTGGAGCGGTTAGCTAACTTTTCTAACTAAGGTGAAGTTTGCTAGTCAGCACCAGCATGGATTGCTTTTTACAATAGTGGGCCACGGATTACTTGTTAGTCAGAATGGTGGTCCCTGGCACAGAACCAGTTGAAAACCCCTGACTTACACCAAAAAGTAATGCGTTACTGTTAAAAGTAACTTTTTAGTTTAGTGTACTTTTTTAAAGAACCTTCTTTAATGTTCCCATTAATGCGCTTTTATGTGTTATGGTCCTTACAAACACAAAACTGACAAACACAGAGTAATTTTTAAACACTATTTTATTAAAGTCAGACCAGCACAAACTGAATATATCACAAGGATTTCTGAAATAAATAACAAAACAAGCTGAATAATATAGTCACAATCAAAAACTAACGTGGCTTCTGCTGTTGTGTTGATCTCTTAAAAATGTTCCTTTCACAGCTGAAGTATGAAAACTATCAACAATGTAGAACAGAACACCGGGTTAGCTTCTAGCATGGAGGTCCTGGAGGAGCTTCAACACATTGGATCGCAGTAGATACGAAATTCGAACCAGAAAGACACAGCTTACATTTGACTTGTTTTTGTCTTTATACTCAACTAAAGTGAAATAATGAGCATATTTCCACTTTGAGAAACTCGTCTTGCTCTCGCCTCGAATCGCCATTACTGCCGCACAGACCTGAATAAACGGAGACACGCCCACAGCGTGTCTTCTTCCTGTTTACAGTGGTTCATCCACCAATCCTACAGTGCATCTTCTTCCTGTTTACAGTGGTTCATCCACCAATCCTACAGTGCATCTTCTTCCTGTTTACAGTGGTTCATCCACCAATCCTACAGTGCATCTTCTTCCTGTTTACAGTGGTTCATCCACCAATCCTACAGTGCATCTTCTTCCTGTTTACAGTGGTTCATCCACCAATCCTACAGTGCATCTTCTTCATGTTTACAGTGGTTCATCCACCAATCCTACAGTGCATCTTCTTCATGTTTACAGTGGTTTATCCACCAATCCTACAATGCGACGCTGCTGTAAGCAGGTTAGGCTGTAGTCTACACTTCGGCCGAAATGAATTCATTTATAAAAGTAATGGGTAACGCACCATACGGTAACGGAGTTACTTTATTTTTAAAGGTAACGCGTTACAGAATTAGTTACTGTCAAAAGTAACGCGTTACTGGTACCGGTACTAGTAACGCATTACTGCCCAACACTGCTGAAAGGTTTGATTGGATGGGGAATGTTGAAACTTTGGGCAGTTGGGGATTCAAATGCATCTGTTTCAATGCAAAAGGAGGCTTTAACTGCAGAGCTCATATATAACTAAATAATCGTGAATAGTGAAAAACTGAATTTCCACTATTACCATAAGAGTTTTTTATTTTTCAATTTCATTGGGTGAAATTATACATAAACATGGTATTCGCTTCGATTGCTATGCTGATGATACACAGTTGTATATTTCAGCAAAGACAGATGAGAGGGATCAGCTTAACAATGTTGAGAAGTGTTTAAAGGACATTAGACAGTGGATGCTTGATAACTTTTTCTGCTCAATCCAGATAAGACGGAAGTATTTTTTCTATAACCACATGCAGCTAGAAGCAAACTTTCCGATTGCGTAGCCTCTCTGGATGGTGTTTCTGTCTCAGTGTATACAGCAGTCAAAGATATTGGTGTTATTAATGACCCTAGTCCTTACCTTAAGGCTTATGTGAATAATATCACTAGGATCACCTTCTTTCACCTTAGAAATATTGCTAAAATTATAAATATGATGTCGTCACAGGATGCATAAAGATTTGTCCATGCTTTCGTTACATCTAGATTAGACTAATGTAACGCTTTACTGTCTGGGTGTGCGAGTGCATAAATGAGCTTTAGTTAGTTCAGAATGCAGCAGCAAGAGTCCTCACTAGATCTAGAAAATATGACCAGATCACTCCTGTTTTAATCAGTCTACATTGGCTCCAAATCAAATCTCTCATTGATTATAAAATACTACTACTGACGTATAAAGCACTTAACGGTCTCGCACCACAGTATCTGAGTGAACTTCTGTACCAGTATGATCCTCCATGCCTACTTAGATCAAAAGGTGCAGGCTATCTGTTGGTTCCTCAAATAATGAAGACTACAGCAGGGGGCAGATCTTTCTCTTATAAAGCCCCACACAGTTATGGAACAGCCTTCCAATTAGTGTTCGGGACTCAGACACAGTCTCAGTGTTCAAGTAGAGGTTAAAAACATATTTATTTAGTCAAGCCTTTTATCAGTAGATTTTTCTTAGGTAAAGGCTCAGATCTGGAGGAAACATGGATATAGAGTGTTTGGTGAACTGGGATATTTGTATGCTGTATGCCCTCACTCTCACACGTTCACTCAGGTTTGTTGACGTTGGGTTGGTGGGTCGTCTCTTATCCCAGAGATCCCTCATGTCTGTATTACCTTCTGGTTCTCCCTTTTAGTTATGCTGCCATAGCGAGTCTTGCCGGAGTCCAAACTGCACAGTGATATTAACACTTATACAACAAAAAGACACATAATAATCCAAACCCTTCTTTTCCTGTCACCTCTCTCTCTCTCTCTCTCTCTCTCGGTCGAGTTAAACATGCTCCTGAGGTTCCAGTGACCACTGTTCCTGCCCTCCCCCCTTGGTGGAGCTTCACACTTTGTCCAGGCCTGCCTCTGGATAGTGTTCTCTTTGACTGGAGGCCACTTTGTGCAGCTTGGGACGGTTTCTCATCAACGCCTTGGGTGGTTCCATGAAATTCCGGAGTAAGAACGGGTGCTTTGAGGATGGATTGGACTGTAGTTAATGTCAACAGTATGCTACATTGACTCAGGACTACTTTTCGCTTCTGATCATCACTGTACCCTGCAACATCGTTTATCTGCTATAAATGGGCATTTGGTGCAACCCAGATGAGGATGGGTTCCCTCTTGAGTCTGGTTCCTCTCAACGTTTCTTCCTTATGCCATCTCGGGGAGTTTTTCCTTGCCATAATCTCCACTGGCTTGCTCATCAGGGACAAACTTACTTATAAAGAACATATTCACTTTTAATCACCACATTATCTGTGTAAAGCTGCTTTGAGACTATGTTCATTGTTAAAAGCGCTATACAAATAAAAATTAATTAAATTTAATTGAATAAGACCTCAAGATACTCCAATATTATATTGAAATAAAATTGTAGTAGAAATCTATGTATTTTTAATAAAAACAATTTCTTTTGTAAACTTTTATTGATTTTTAAATGTATTTATATTGTATTCTGGGTTGTTGCTGTTTAATGTGTGAGTATCTGAGGCTTACCTGGACTTTAGGCTCTGTTGGAAATAAGGGCTTATTTAGGGCTGTCAGGGATCCACCAGCCACACTACCACCTATCACTCCAACCAGCTCTCCCACATACTAATCAGCTACACCTGGCCCTTATCAGCTTGCACTCTACTTAAACCCCGTTCTCCCACCAGTTCTTTGTCCGTTCTACAGCTTAGGCACAAGAACACTGTCGGACTATCCTAACACTCTGGTTCAGATAATTATTGGTAACAGGACTCTGTGTGTTTTGTCTGCCCATAGTTTTCACCAGGATTGTTGAACCTGGAGTTTTGTTGCGGTTTTGCCGTTTTCTGCCTTGCTCTTTATTTCTTCCATTAAAAACCTTTGTGGATTGCACTTCGGTTTTCCAGCACGTTCTTTCGCCTGACAAGGGCATTATGATGTGAAATATACTAAATAATGGACTTTGCCACCATCTGAGTCAACACAAACATAAACAAATGAAGAAAGCATGACTATAGCATTATAGACTAGACATACAAAAACCATGCTTAATTTGTCATACGTTTGTTAATTTATTCAAAACATTAAATGTGGATCAAAACAAGAACCATGAAGGTTTGTACCAGCTGTACCAACAATTATAACATTCATTTGTCACACAAAAAGTATTGTACTTGTAGTGGCCTCCTTAAAAATGAAAACTCCAAAAATGAAGCGAATCCTAATCTTTATTGTAAAATAATAAAAAAAAAAAAAAAAAAAAGAAAAATTCATTGGGAATTAATGTCAAAAAGTACATCACTTTCTGTTGAAGATTGCCCCAGGACACTGTCAAGGCAAATACAATTCATCCTATTTACAGCAAACTAAGAGACTGACACAAACTGTGTGACAATGTTACACTCCATATTTGCAACACAATGACTTACAGCAAACTTAAATAAAATTTATTATGTTTGTTTAATATATTGCACATTTTATGAGGTTAATATTGATGCTGCTGCAAGAGCTGAAGTATGCCGTTGGTGCAACTGTGGGTGCAGTGAAAGAAAACTTGCTGAATAATGTTAATTGGGTTTCTTGCTTTAGTATTGGCGTTCATTCTTACTGCATGAAATACCTGTCTGTGATGCAGCACTTTGTTATACTGTGTTTCCACATAATATTTGTTTCTAAAGCTGTACTTTTATATTGATGGTATTAAGGGATGGATTGCTTCAGGATTGCTACAGTAGGACACCACTGAAGGCCTAGGTCATGAAATGCATGACCTGACACTGCTTGAACTGCATATATGCTAGTTATCTAGGAATAACTGGGCAAATGCAGATTAAAGCAGATTTTAATAAAAACATAAACCTACAAAAACAGGCTGGACCAGAATACATAACTGGCAATAGAATAAGGTGATCAACAAACATATGAAGGGTCAAGAAAGAATTGTGAACAAGATACAAAAGCAGGTTAAGATGAATGTGACAACCAAATGTTGCACCGTGTTTCATGAAACTGGAAGCATTGTGTGTGTGTGTGTGTGTGTGTGTGTGTGTGTGTGTGTGTGTGTGTGTGTGTGTGGATGTGTGTGTGTATCTCCAGCATAACTCATTAACATTGTGAGTTTATGGTGTTATTCACGAGGTAAACTTGCTTGAGGGGTGGCTGTTGGCACATCCATGGTAAGAGGGCTGGAAGTTCTTTTTCTTTCGGCTGCTCCCATTAGGGGTTGCCACAGCGGATCATCCGTCTCCATACCAACCTTTTCCTCTACATCTGCCTCTTTCACACCAACTACCTGCATGTCTTCCCTCACCACATCCATAAACCTCCTTCTTGGCCTTCCTCTTTTCCTCCTTCCTGGTGGCTCCATCCTTAGCCTTCTTCTACCAATATACATTTACATTTACATTTACATTTGCGGCATTTAGCAGACGCCCTTATCCAGAGCGACGTACAAAAGTGCTTTAAATCTCTAGTAATGAATAAATCTACACTGGTATGCAAGATTACAAACTTAATATGAATATAATTTGAATTCTACAAACTTGGAAAGTGCTAATATAGGTATTTCAGAAAGAGGTAGGTCTTCAGTCGTCGCTTGAAGATAATCAGGGACTCTGCTGTACAAACATCTAGGGGAAGTTCATACCACCACCTCGGTGCCAGAACAGAGAAGAGCCTTGAAGTGTACTTACCTCTCATTCTGAGAGAAGTGGGTACCAGTCGAGCAGTGCTGGAGGATCTCAGATAGCGTGTTGCAGTGTGAGATGTGATGAGGTCACTGAGGTAAGGTGGTGCTGGTCCATTTTTGGCATTGTAGGCAAGCATCAGTGTTTTGAATCTGATACGTGCAGCTACTGGAAGCCAGTGAAGGGAGTGCAGCAGTGGGGTGGGGTGGGAAAACTTGGGCTGATTGAACACAAGTCATGCAGCTGCGTTTTGGATCATTTGCAGTGGACGAATAGCGTTCAGGGAAGACCTGCCAGCAGAAAGTTGCAGTAGTCAAGTCTTGAAATGACAAGAGACTGAACAAGCACCTGGGCAGCCTGTATGGACAGAAATGGTTAAATCCTTCGGATGTTATAGAGAAGAAATGGACAAGAATGAGCAAATTTAGTGACATGTGGGAAGAAAGACAGTTCATTGTCCATAGTTACCCCAAGGTTACGAGCAGAGTCATGAAGTGATATTTGGAGATCTTGACCTGGAGATGAATCACCTAGGATGACCAGCAGTTCTGTTTTGCTGGGGTTGAGTTTTAGTTGGTGAGCACTCATCCATGAAGATATGTCTGACAAGCATGCTGAGATACGAGCAGAAGCTGTGGTATCTGATGGAGGGAAAGAAAAGATGAGTTGAGTGTCATCTGCATAGCATTGATATGAAAACCCATGTGAGGATATGACTTCACCAATGGAGTGGGTATAGAGGGAGAAAAGAAGGGGACCAAGTACAGAGCCTTGTGGGACACCAGTGGTGAGTCTGCACGGGGCAGATGTGGATCCCCTTCCAGGTAGGAAGCAAACCATTCCCATGCTGTTCCGCAGATACCAATGCTCTTGAGGGTTGACAAAAGTGTCTTGTGGTTGACTGTGTCAAATGCTGCTGAAAGGTCCAGGAAGATAAGTACAGATGAGAGCTTGGCTGACCGAGCAGCATGCAGTTTCTCAGAAACAGCCAAAAGGGCCGTCTCTGTGGAATGTGCCGCTTTGAACCCAGACTGGTTCGGATCATGGATGTTGTTCTGTGAGAGATAGACAGACAGTTGGTTAAAAACAGTGCGTTCCAGAGATTTAGAAAGAAAGGAGAGAAGTGATACCGGTCTGTAGTTGTTGATGTCTGATGGATCCAGAGCAGGTTTCTTCAAAATGGGAATGACCCTTGCTTGCTTGAAGGTAGTAGGTACATAGCCAGATGTTAATGACCCATTGATGATTTTGGAGATGAAGGGCAGGAGATCTTGCGTGATGGTCTGAAGCATAGTTGAAGGGATTGGATACAGAGGACAGATGGTGGAATTGCAAGATCAGATGACTTGCAGTATCTCATCTTCTGTTATGGTTGAAAAGCTTGACAGAGACGTAGTGGATTGTTGGCTGTGTTGTGTAGTCATTGTTGGAGAGGAAGTGAAGGTCTGGCAGATATGTCTGAAGGTATATCTGAAGGTCTGGCAGATATATCTGGGAGATATATATAACTCATGTCCCTCCTCTGCACATGTCCAGACCATCTCAATCTCGCCTCCCTCACCTTGTCCCCAACACGTCCGACATGTGCTGTCCCTCTAATAAACTAATTTCTAATCTTGTTCATCCTCGTCCCCCCCAACGAAAACCTTAACATCTTCAGCTCTGCTACCTCCAGCTTCGCCTCCTGCCTCCTACTCCATGCCACTGTCTCTAATCCATACAACATTGCAGGTCTCACCACAGTCCTATAAACTTTCCCTTTCATTCTTGCAGATACCCTTCTATCACAAATCACTCCTGTCACTCTTCTCCACCCACTCCACCCTGCCTGCATTTTTTTCTTCACTTCTCTAACACACTCTCCATTACTTTGCACTGTTGACCCCAGGTACCTGAACTTCTCAACCTTCTCCACCTCTTCTCCCTGCAACCGCACCCCTCCACTGCCCTACCTCTCATTCACACACATGTACTCTGTCTTACTTCTACTGACTTTCATCCACCTCTCTCCAACGTGTACCTCCACCTCTCCAGGCTCTTTTCAACCTGCTCACTACTCTCACCACAAATCACAATATCATCCGCAAACATCATAGTCCATGGGGACTCCTGTCTGACCTTGTCCGTCAACCTGTCCATCACCACTGCAAACAGGAAAGGGCTCAGGGCCGATCCTTGATACAATCCAACCTTCACCTTAAACCAGTCTGTCGTTCCTACTGCACACTTCACTGCTGTCACACTGTCCTCATACATGTCCTGCACCACCCTCACATACTTCTCTGACACACCTGACTTCCTCATACAATACCACAACTCCTCTCTTGGCACTGTCGTACGCTTTTTCTAATCCAGAAATACACAATGCAATTCCTTCTGTCCTTCTCTACTTCTCTAGCATACTTCTCTATAAATATTTCAAAGCAAATAAGGCATCTATGGTGCTCTTCCTCGGCATGAAACTATACTGTTGCTCACAGATGGTCACCTCTTCTCTTAGCATGGCTTCCACTACTATTTCTCATAACTTCATGGTGTGACTGATCAACTTAATTCCCCTGTAGTTACTCCAGTATTGCCTACAAAAGCCACTTCGGTCAGGCCGGGGGTTGCCTCCCCATGATAAGTGTGTTGCAGGCATACCAGGCTGACCTGCTATGAGAAATGGATGAGGGCTTCAGCTCTGGGGCTGACAATTAGGAGTTACGTCGCGCTGCGACCTAACCCTCAGAGTCACCTAGGTACGGCGCAAACTCCCCTTTCAGCCTAGTACTCTCACCCCGCACCTTCACAAAGTCCATGAATGTGGCTCTAGCCCCGCTATGGCTTCAGGGCCTTACCATTCTGAACTATATCGATGATTGGTTGATATTAACTCGATCAGAGCTTCAGGCGGTCCCGCATCGAGAGATCGTTCTCGCCTGCATGAAGGGGCTGGGGTTAAGACTGACCGCAGAGAAGAGTGTGCTTTCTCTGTTGCAGAGACCCCCTTCTTGGGCGTGGTGTGGGACTCGACCGCGTTGCAGGCAGACTTGTCACCACCCAGATCGCAGCCATGCTCACAACAGTTGGGAGAGTGAGAGAAGGCCAACCACTCACTGTGAAGCAATTCCAGAGATTGCTTGATCTCATTGCGGCAATGTCCAACGTTATTTTACTTGGCCTCCTCCATATGAAACTCATCCAGTGGTGGCTCAGAGACCGAGGGTTTTCCCAAGGGGGCATCCCACGCCGTACTATAAAGGTTTTGAGGTGAGCTCTTCGTACCTTATATATATGGAGGGAACACACATTCCTGTCTCAAGGCCCCATCCTGGGAGCGCCTTGTCATCATGCTAACGACGGACGCATCCCCATGTGGACAACACATCTGTGGTCTCATACATCAACCGCCAGGGGGTCTCTAATCTTGCCCCTGTACAGGCTGGCGCGGCAGATCCTCCTGTGGTCCCAGGGAAAACTCCTCTCACTGAAAGCAGTTGACAACCCTGAGGTGGTGGAGCAGATATGGCAGAGCTATTACAGAGCCCAGGAAGATCTGTTTGCGACTCGGGAGACCTCGCACAATCCCCCTTTGGTTCTCTCTCTCTTACCCACTGGGGCTGGATGCTATGGTGCAGATGTGGCCAAGGCTACGTCTGTACGCCTTCCCTCCCATCGCGCTGCTCCTTGGAGTTCTGGAGATAATCCACCAGAAAGGGGTAATTTTTTTTCCTGGTGGCACCTCGTTGGCCAGGCAGACAGTGGTTTGCGGACCTGCTGTCCCTTCTCGAGGGACCTCTTTGGGAAATTCCCACCAATGATGTCACGACTTGACTTCGGATTTTAAACGTGATTCAGAGCGAGGACAAGGTTTTGACGCAGCGTCTCGTTCCCTCAGAGAACTAGGGTTACATACTGTGACAAATAAAAGCTCCCTGACTGAAAACCAGACTTTTGCCTAATGTTTGCTATGTTGAAAAATTGTGTAGTGGTTCTGATTGGTTTAGCATTTGCCCTTCACCTATATTTATTTTATCCTGTTTACCAACAAATTTACAGGCAAAACTCTTGGTTGAAACCAATAATAAAAAAATTCAGAACTAACAATTAATGTAACAGAGCACATCTGGGTATCAAGAAACATCTGTCAATCACATTTTGTGATTTTATAACCTTCTATGTTTAGTTCTATGACTAAAACTAACAGGGTATTTGGGTTACTTGGGTTAATAACCATAGGCCAATAATGAAAATGACAGTGTGGAATGGAGACTGGATTATATAGATAGATTGAACAGACAAGCTGGTCCATTCAAGTATGAGGTCTGTGTGTATACAGACACAGATAGTTGAAATCTTCTGACTAAGGAATAAACATTTAATTCAATTAAATTATATTTCTGTTCCACTTTCATTAATGGATATTGTCACAAAGTGGCTTTACAGTAATACAAATATTAAGAAATACAAAGTTCAATAGTAACACCACTACTCCAGCTCTTAACACTCATATGGAATCCCACAGGAGATATTTTAAAAGTTGATCTGTTGTAGCGTAATGATTACATTTTACCCATGCCTGTATGTTATCTGTGCTTTTATTACATGACATACAGATGTTTATTGGCACACTAATTGAACCTCAGACTCTGTAGCAACCGATGATTCACTTAGGAAGTTATGATGTGGAGGGTTGTCAGCACTGCACTACGTCCTGGACTTTGAGTTTTCAATACAACTCACACCTTTCTACAGTATATATACTGACGACTAAGGCAGTATTGCATACATACAGCTGGTGTTTTATAGAGCAGGTAAGAAAAAGCTTAAACTGACTGTAATTGTTGTTATACATTGATGTTAATGTCTACATATTTATTCAGTTTATTAACTGCAGTAGTTAATTAGCTTTTTTGTTTTTTCAGAATCAAAGCAAGAAACATGAAGGTCTTTTTTGTACTGGCTCTGGCTGTATTTACAGGTACGATCATTTCAGGCCTTGTAAACTAATATAGCCTGCAATGTTAATATCTCTACTGAAATTACACCATCCTACAGCCTTAAGAACTCATTGTAAAAACGTTGTACCTGTAAGTGTTTGGTTCTTTCAGCAGGCGGCCATGCCAACTTGTTCTATGCTGATGAGCCCAAACCACAGCTGGAACAATTGACTGATGCTTTCTGGGATTATGTTGCCAAGGCAACACACACTGCTGAGGACACACTGAAAACAATTAGAGAGTCTCAACTTGGCCAGGAAGTCAAGTAAGTTAAAAACTGTGTTTACTGTTCAGATTGTATCTAAAGTTATCTTATCTTATATAATCATGATTCTTGTTTTTACTTCATAGTGCTAGATTTACAGATGGCACTAATATGGCCAGTGAGTATGCTGTCACTCTTCAGAAACAAGTGAGCCCTATGGCCCAGGACATCATGACCAAGATCTTCCAGGAGGCTGAGGTTCTGAAGGAACGTCTTGAGCAGGACTTGACCACTGTGAAGGGCAAACTGGAGCCCTATTCTGATGATATGAAGACCCAAATTCAGCAGAAAATGGAGGAGCTGAGAGTAGCTGTAGCTCCCTATGCTGAGTCCATTGACACTGAAGCTCTGAAAACCACTGTGCTGCAGAAGACAGACGAGCTCAGAGGAAGTTTGGAGGAGAAAGTAAAGGAGCTGCAGTCCCAGATGGAGCCCTTTGCCGAACAACTCAGACAGAAAGTAGATCAGCACATGCAAGAATTCCAAAACGCTGTGGCCCCTCTTACTGACGATCTTCAGACCAAGGTTGCTGAGCGAGCTGCTTTGGTTCAGCAGGGTCTGGCTCCTTATTCTGAAGATCTGAGAGAGAAACTGGACCCTTACACGCAGAATCTGAAGGACCAACTCACCTCTCTGTATGAGTCCTTCAGCAAGACCAACTAAATACCCCATACACCATTGTGCTTACTGAACTGTTTTCTATACATGGAAACTCATACTAAAATATAAGACATCAAATATTTAATCGTATATTTCATGTATTATTATTCACCCAAACTGTAAGCTTTTTCAATATTGTACCATGAACCTCGGAATTTTCCTTTGTTAAAAACATTGCCATGTAAATGCATCTGGTATGCATTCATGTAAAGCTGCTAAGTTGTTTGTTGTAAATATTCATAATCTTCACAATTATAAAAGCTGAAAAACCAAAACCTATTTCATTTCTTGTTTTTTTGTATTGGAAAAATGTGGCATGCACATACTAATTTAAAGTGAAATGGCCCTTAGACATTACATGGTTCTCAAAAATGACACCAAAAAGAGAGAGATTTAGATAGACCACTAGACAGATATTTTATTTTAACAATGTTTAAACAAAAACAGCCAATTATGAGGTTGATAAGAATCAGGTGTATTGGCTAAGTGTGTTGACACACAAAGGGAATTTCGTTCCAGCTGTTAGTGACTCTCAAAGTACAGACATAAATAAAAACTATACATTCAGCTTGGACTATACAATACAAAACAGACAAGACAATACAGACAATGTGAGGCAATATAGACAGTATGATTAATAAATACAGATGCAGATTATTTGACAGATCAGTAATGTACATAAAGTGTGAGTGCATGGTAGTGCAAATTACAGTATTGTGCATCAGGTATGATAAATAGTTATATTGTAAACTCTTTATCATACCTGATGCACAATACTGTCATTATATTAAAGACAGATTGCTTTCCCTGAGCAATCAACCTCATTAACAACTGACCATAATTATATTCCCTGCTTCATATCTATAATTATGGTCAGTTGTTAATGAGGCTGATTGCTTGAGGAAGGAAACTGTTCCTGTGTCTGGCAGTTTTGGTGAACAAAGTTTTGTAGCATCTGCCAGAAGGGAGGAGCTGAAAGACGTGTCTAGGGTGCGAAAGGTCAGTAGTGATTTTATCTCCCCGGTTTCTGGTTCTTGTATGGTACAAGTCCTGGAGAGTGGGCAGGGGAGCACCAAGATTTTTTCTGCTGTTTTAACTGTTTTCTGCAGTCTGTTCCTGTCCTGTTTTGTTGCTGCACCAAACCAGATGGTTATTGATGTGCACAGGACAGATTAAATTACTGCAATGTAGAAATGTATCAACAGCTCCTGTGGCATATTTACACTGGCGATCAAAATTAGAGAACAATTTATAAACAATTGAACAATTCTGAAATAATGTCATCTTCACTGTTCAACAGTTGAGGGAGTTTTTGTCCTGTCTATCCCATGCTACCAGAACACCTTTCCACAAATTAACTAAGGCATTTCCAAAAAAAACAATATTCTCCAGAAAACACACTGATCAAAATTAGAGAACACTTTCAGATACCTCCCAGTTATTGGTGTTAATTTGGTACCTAGTGCTAATTTCCTTGATTATCTGTCAACCCCTATTTAACTGGCAGCCTAACTTCCAGTTTCACTGACTCTGCAAAATTGTGGGCCGTTCTAAAGTGACTAAAAGCCTCCGGCAGCAGGTTGTCCAGATAAAGGCCAAAGGGATGACCCTATCAACCATAGCAAGACAAGTTGGTCATTCCAAATCTGTGATTTCAAGAATATTGAATCTTTACAACATCACAAACTCATTCAAGTCCGCCAAGAAGGCTGGTCGTTCACGGAAGACAAATACAAGAGAGGACAGGATAATGGGCAATCGTTACCACACTGCAGCTGGAATTGCTCACCAGTTCAGCGCTGAACAGGGTAAGGATCTGTCTCGTCATACAGTGTCTCAACGTTTAAGAGCATTTGGACTCAAAGTCCACTCTGCAGTAATCAAACCTCTCATTAGCTAAAGGAATCAAAAGGCTAGACTAAGCTTTGCTGAGGAACATGTTGTGTGGACAGAGGAGAACTGGTCCAAAGTTCACTTCAGTGATAAAAGCAAGTTAAATTTATTTGGGTCCGATGGGAAACATTATGTTCCCCTTCAGGAACTCGAGCTGCGTCAAAGCGCCATGGGAACTGCGCTCTGAACCATGTGTGTAATCTGACCAATAGGCGTTTGGAACGTGACGTCATCAGCGGGCGACGTTGCATGAACAGGAAGCTACAAATGGCTGCGAGATGGACCAGATGCTAGCTTCAACTCGTTCAGGTAAGTGCTGTTTCGCTGTGTTTTTCTGATTGAGTGATGGCTGGCAGTCAGATTTACCGCAAGTGTGTTCATCCATGTCCGCGTTTCATTACCGGTAAGGATTCACATGATCGGTGTGTTGTTTGCCTGGGAGTGGAGCATGCACAATCGTCTCTCGAGGGAGTCGATTGCTCGAATTGTACCCGCATGGCTATGCGCACGCTTCACTCCCGGAAGAGCTCTCTCCCTCGCGGCTCTGGTCCCGCTCTCGCTGAGGCAAAGCGCGCAGGTGCTCGTGGGGCTCGCAGGCCGATTTAGCGCCGGGGTTGGAGTCGGATGAGTCCGCTTCAGCTTCGTCTAGTGAATCGAGGTTCTGCTCTCTCGGAGAAGCAGGCCCGATGGCTGCTTCTTCTCCCGGTGCGAGCAGCGTGGCATTACATGCCTCTTCTTTCGAGTAAGGTGAGCTGATGGATGCTAGCGAGCCTGTGGATTCCTCACAGCCTGTCCTGCATGAGGAATTCCTCGAGGTCGTAGACGCGAGCCGCTGCTAAGCTGGATCTAGCTTGGCCGGTGGAGCAGCCGGGGCCTGCCGTTTTTTCCCGATCTGCACACCGAGGTACGCATACTTTTTCTTACCACTTCTCACTCTACGCGAACGTGGTTGGGGCTAAGGCGTGCGGCTATGGGGCGATGCCGCGTGTTGAAGAGACGCTAGCCAGCTATCTCTCTCCTAGCGTAGCATCGTCACTGAAGGCGCCGGTGTTCCCTACTAAGCCGCTACGTGCTATGTCGGCTTTGGTGGGGAAGTCTTACACCATGGGTGTGTTACAGGCATACCAGGCTGACCTGCTACTAAGTTGGATGAGGGACTTAGCTCCGGGGCTGATGATATTAAGGAGTTGCGTTGCGCTGCCGACTTAACCCTTCAGGCAACGAAACACACGGCGTGGGCCGTTGGTCGGGGCTTGGTGGCCCTGGTGGCCACAGAGAGGCATCTGTGGCTCACCTTGTCTGACCTCCCAGACAAGGATCGAGCTATGCTCTTGAACGCACCGATGGCTCCTCCTGGCCTGCTTGGTGAAGCTGTGAAGGCGGGCTTGAACAGGTTTTAGGATTCTAAAAAGCAGTCGGCTGCGTTTCAGCAGTACCTCCCTCGCCGATCTCGTGGGGCTGGTTGGCGGCAGCCCCAGCCTGGTCCTTCCGGGCACCGCGAAGCCCAGAAACAGAGCGTCGCCACCCGATCTCCGCGGGCAGGGCCTAAGGGTCCGAGCCGTTGTTCTAGGCCCAAAAAGGAGCAGAATGACCTGAGGGTTACCCTCGCCTCCAGCAAACGGGCTGTGGTGCGGAGATCCTGACGATCTACGGTCGAGGGAGCGGTGTACACCTCACGCTACGGTGCCCATCCCTCCCCTGCACCACCAGGAGGCCGGGCCGCTCGTTCTATGCGTCTCCCTCCACTTCCGCCCAAAGTCTCGGTACAGATGGGGGAGACCCGCCGCCTCTCACGAGGTGTCATCAGCTGCAAATTACGGTTACGTGATTCAGTTCGTGTCCTCTCCTCCCCATTTCAACGGGATGTGTCCCACCCTGGTGGGAACTGAGCAGGCTCTGGTCCTGGAACAAGAAGTGCACACACTCCTGTGGAAAGGGGCCATCGAGGTGGTTCCCTCCTCGGTTTAAGATTCAGGCTTCTACCGCTCGTCCTTCGTCGTTCCGAAGAAGGATGGTGGGTTGCGTCCCATTCTAGATCTTTGCTCCTTAAACCACTCTCTCAGGAGGCTCAGGTTCAGGATGCTCACCCTCAAGCGGGTCGTTACTCAGATCAGGTCCGGGGCCTGGTTTGTCACTATAGATCTGAAGGACGCATACTTTCACATCTCCATCCTTCCTGCACACAGGAGGTTCCTGAGGTTTGCTTTCGGGGGGCATAGCATACCAATATCGGGTCCTCTCGTTTGGCCTGGCACTCTCACCCCGCACCTTCACGAAATGCGTAGATGCAGCACTGACTCCGTTGCGGCTCCAGGGCATCCGCGTTTTGAATTACATCGACGATTGTTTGATCCTGGCTCATTCGGAGCACCAGGCGATTCGGCATTGAGATGTCGTCCTAGCCTGCATGAAGGTGCTTGGGTTTCGGCTAAACGCCAGCAAAAGCATGCTTTCTCCAGCACAGAGAACCACCTTTTTAGGCGTAGTATGGGACGCGGCCAGGATGCAGGCACGGTTTTTGCCTGCTGGGGTCGAGGCAGTTCCAGAGGTGTTCATGCAGGAAACGCTCCATGTCATACAGCAAAACGGCTAAACTGTTCCTTGAAACTGAAAACATTGAAATAATGACATGGCCTGCCCAGAGTCCTAATCTCAACCCAATAGAGAACCTCTGAAAAATCCTTGCCGACAAAGTTATGGCCAAGAAACCCACTACAGTCACCGAACTGTGGAGGAGACTGGAAGAAGAGTGGACCAAAATCACACCAGAGCAGTGTGAGAGACTAGTGCTGTCCTGTGGCCGCAGCTGTGCTGAAGTCATTCAGAGCAGAGGCCTGTACACTTCCTACTAATTGCTGACTGTTGTACCCTTTAGAAAATTTTGTTCTAATCTTTTTTCATGCTACAGTCATTGTTGTTCTCAAATTTTGATCAGTGTGTTACCAGTGTGGTATAGAGAGGACAAAAACTCCTTCAACTGTTGAGCAGTGAAGACGACATTATTTCAGAATTGTTCAATTGTTTATAAATTGTTCTCTAATTTTGATCGGCAGTGTATATATATATATATCTGTCAGTACATGCTAAATAAATGGACAAACAGGAAACTGTCTTTAATATAACAATCAGAATCAGATTTAGAATCATGTTTATTGGCCAATTGTGTTGGCACACACAAGGAATTTGATTCCAGACATTTGTGACTCTCAAAAGTACAGACATAAATAACAAAACACATTTAGCTTGGACTATACCAGGCAAAACAGACAAGACAAGACAAGACAAAACATGCTATACAATACAATATAGCCAATGTAAGACAATATAGACAGTATGAGTATTAAATAGTACAGTATACAGTATTAACAGTATACAGTATTAAAAACAATGTTATTATTGTTCGAAGGTTTCTCATGTAAGTGACCTTTCAAGACAGTTCAAGTAACTAAAGGTGCTTTAAAATTGCTAATAAAAAAAAAAGAAATAAAACCAATTTATTAGTATTTATTTTGCAATAAAGATATGAGAAGATTTGAGATCAGAAGATGAATCTGAGATGATTGGTCAGAATTTCACCTCTCATTTTCTTATATTTCTCTTTAGATGTGTTATACTTACCACAGGCTCCCTTTCATAACAGCACCCAATTTTAAGATGAGCTAAAGTATAGGTATGAAGGTATACATTTATATATAGATAAAAAAATAAAATAAAAATAAAAAAACGCTATTTGGTTGCCTTTGCTTTGCTTACAGTAACTAAATCAATTCCCTGGCATTACAAAATGAATTGAATTTCCTTTTTATTCAGCTTTAAATTTGCTTGCATTTATCCCATAGACACCTTTCTGGTCTGTTTAATTCAATTCAACTAATTTTGACCTCATCACATCTCGCACTGAGAACACGCAGTCTGAGATCCTCCAGCACTGCTCGACTGGTACCACCTTCTCTCAGAATGAGAGGTAAGTACACTTCGAGGCTCTTCTCTGTTCTGGCACCAAGGTGGTGGAATGAACTTCCCCTAGATGTCCGTACAGCGGAGTCCCTGGCTATCTTCAAGCGCGACTGAAGACCTACCTTTTCCTGAAACACTTAAATTAGCACTTTCCAAGTTTGTAGAATTCTAGGGTTATTTTTTAAATTAAGTTTGTAATCTTGCGTACCAGTGTAGATTTATTTATTACTAGAGACTCAAAGCACTTTTGTACTTCGCTCTGGATAAGGGCGTCTGCTAAATGACGCAAATGTAAATGTAAATGTAAATGATTTTTATTTGTATAGCACTTTAATAAATGGACATTGTCTCAAAGCAGCTTCATACAGATAAGGCGGTAATGAAGTTATAATAAATAATGTATAAGGTTAGTGCTTATAAGTTTGTTCCTTATAATTGTAAGTTTATTACTAATGAGCAATCCAGTGGTGACTGTGACAAATTAAAGCTTTCTGACTAAAAACCAGACTGGTGCATAATGTTTGCTATGACGAATGCTGGTGCAGTGGTTCTGATTGGCTTTCCATTTGGGTATCAAGAAACATCTGTCAATCACATTTTGTGATTTTATAACCTTCCTGGTGGTCAAAAACACAAGTATCTACAACAGAAGTATTTATATCTAACTGCAGGTATATGAATAAAACTAACAGGGTATTTCTTGGGTTGATAACCATAGGCAAAGAATGAAAATGACAGTGTCAAATGGAGACTGGATTATATGGATGGATTGTATAGTCAAGTTGATTAATTAAAGTATGAGGACTGTGTATACAGATGCAAATAGTTGTAAGCTTCTGACTAAGGTATACACATTTAATTCAATTATATTTTGTTTCTGTTCCACCTTTAACAATGGATATTGTCACAAAGTGGCTTTACAGTAATAAAAATATTAAGACATACGCAGTTCAATAGTAACACCACTACTCCAGCTCATAACACTCATATGGAATCCCACAGGACATATTTGAAAAGTTGCTCTGTTGAAGCATAATGATTACATTTTTCCCATGCCTGTATGTTATCTGTGCTTTTATTACATGACATTCAGATGTTTATTAGCACACTACTTGAAGCTCAGACTGTGTGGTAACCGATGGTCCACTTAGGAAGTTATGATGTGGAGGGTTGTCAGCACTGCACTACCTCTTGGACTTTGAGTTTTCAAAACAACTCACACCTCTCTACAGTATATATACTGGCGACTAAGGTAGTCTTGCATACATACAGCTGGTGTTTTATAGAGCAGGTAAGAAAAAGCTTGTACTGACTGTAATTGTTGTTATACATTGTTGTTAATGTCTACATATTTATTCAGTTTACTAACTGCAATAGTTCATTTGCTTATTTGTTTTTTTCAGAATCAAAGCAAGAAACATGAAGGTCTTTCTGGTACTGGCTCTGGTTGTATTCACAGGTACGATCATTTCAGTCCTTGTAAGCTAATGTAACCTGCAATGTTAATAACCATATTGAAATACACAATCCTACAGCCTTAAGAAGGCATTGTGAAAATTTTGTAACTAAAGTGTTTGGTTCTTTCAGCAGGCTGCCAAGCCAACTTGCTCTATGCTGATGAGCCCAAACCACAGATGGAACAATTGACTGATGCTTTCTGGGACTATGTTGCCAAGGCAACACATACTGCTGAGGACACACTGAAAACAATTAGAGAGTCTCAACTTGGCCAGGAAGTCAAGTAAGTAAAAAAACGTGTTTACTGTTTAGATTGTATTTGAAGTTATCTTATCTTATATAATCATGATTCTTGTTTTTACTTTATAGTGCTAGATTTACAGATGGCACTAATATGGCCAGTGAGTATGCTGTCACTCTTCAAAAACAAGTGAGCCCAATGGCCCAGGACATCATGACCAAGATCTTCCAGGAGGCTGAGGTTCTGAAGGAACGTCTTGAGCAGGACTTGACCACTGTGAAGAGCAAACTGGAGCCCTATTCTGATGATATGAAGACCCAAATTCAGCAGAAAATGGAGGAGCTGAGAGTAGCTGTGGCTCCCTATGCTGACTCCATTGACACTGAAGCTCTGAAAACCACTGTGCTGCAGAAGACAAAGGAGCTCAGGGGAAATCTGGAGGAGAAAGTGAAGGAGCTGCAGTCCCAGCTGGATCCCTACACTGAAGATATCAGACAGAAAGTAGATCAGCACCTGCAGGAATTCCAGAAGACCTTGGCCCCTCTGACTGAGGATCTTCAAGCCAAGGTTGCTGAGCGAGCTGCTTTGGTTCAGCAGGGTCTGGCTCCTTATTCTGAAGATCTGAGAGATAAACTGGACCCTTACACCCAGAACCTGAAGGACCAACTCACCTCTCTGTATGAGTCCTTCACCAAGACCAACTAAATACTCCAAACACCATTTTGCTTACTGAACTGTTTTCTATACATGGAAACTCATACTAAAATATAAGACATCAAATATTTTATTGTATATTTCATGCATTATTGAAGAATAATTCGCCCAAACTGTAAGCTTTATCAATATTGTACGATGAACCTGTGAATTCTCCTGTGTTAAAAACATTGCTATTCAAATGCATCTGGTATGCATTCATGTAAAGCTGCTAAGTTGTTTGTTGTAAATATTCATAATTTAAATTCTAAATGCTGAAAAACCAAAACCTATTTTATTTCTTGTTTTTGTATTTGAAAAACGTGGCATGCACATACTAATTTAAAGTGAAACTGCCTCTAGACATTACATGATTTTTACAAATGACACCAAAAAGTGAAAGATTTAGATAGACCACTAGACAGATCTTTAATTTTAACAATGTTTAAACAAAAACAGCCAATTATAAGGTTGCTGTATCTGTCAGTACATGCAAAATAAATGGCCAAACAGGAAACTGTCTTTAATATAAGAATCAGAATTAGATTTAGAATAAGGTTTATTGGCCAATTGTGTTGACACACACAAGGAATTTGGGTCCAGCCATTTGTGACTCTCAACAGTACAGACATAAATAACAAAACACATTTAGCTTGGACTAAACCAGACAAAAGAGACAAGACAAGACAAAACAGGCTATACATTACAATATAGACAATGTAAGACAATATGGACAATATGAGTATTAAATAGTACAGTATACAGTATTAACAGTATACAGTAAAACACCGTTGTACGAGCAACCTATAGTACGAGCAAACAGAGAAACGAGCAAACTCGCTCGCAAAATTTTACCCATTTTCACGAGCAAATTTCGACAGCGCGAGCAAACTCACGCTGCCGGTTCCCCGTTTTCGGCGGAGGGTCGCATCAGTCACTTAGTTGATGACGTATCACTCGGTCGCTCTCGTTGTTCAGTGCAGCAAAAATATAATTTTTTTTAGTTTTATATTTTTATTTCACTAGAAATCTTGAAGAATTTCTTCCAATAAAATTAGTGATGGTGCTGTGAAAACAAAAGTAAATAGAATTACCATGGAAACCAAGGAGGTTATGAGCGTGGTGCGGGTCTCACACTCGCAATCAACCACTATCACATGAGTAAGTGTTATATTATATTTACATTACGGTAATTTGCGGTGTATTTGTTTGTTAAAACAGGCTACAAATACTTTATAAGTGCAGAAATAAGCGATCGGATGAGATCTCGGAACGAATTAAATCACTTTTACATTCATTCTTATGGGGAAAATCAGTTCGAACGTAAGAGCAAATGGACCTACGAGCAATTTTCAAGAACAAATTATGCTCGTACAACGGTTATCCACTGTACAGTATTAAAAACAACGTTATTATTGTTCTAAAGTTTCTCATGTAAGTGACCTTTCAAGACAGTTCATTTAACTAAAGGTGCTTTAAAATTGCTGGAAAAATAAAGCCAATTTAGAAGTATTTACTTTGCAATAAAGATATTTGGGTTTGAGATCAGAAGATGAATCTGAGATGATTGGTCAGAATTTCACCTCTCATTTTCTAATATTTCTTTTCAGATGTGTTATACTTATCACAGGCTCCCTTCGGTAACAGCACCCAATTTTAAGACTTTAAGATGAGATTAAGTATAGGTACAATGGTATACATATATTTATGTAAATGTATTTTAAAACAACACTTAGTATTTCGTTGCCTTTGCTTTGATTACAGTAACTAAATCACACCCTCGGCATGACAAATGTTTATTTCTTAACAACTTTCACACTTTTTCTGTCATGAAGTCTTCTTGGCCAACATTCACACCAGTAGACGGTTAGTTTTTTTATTACATTCCATAAAAATAGCTGTTTTGACAATCCCTAGTGATTGGGCACTCACTTTAATTGATTTTTTATTTTTTCTCAGCTTTAAAATTGCTTGCATTTATTCCCTAGACACCGCTCTGGTCTATTCATTTCAATTCAACTAATTTGTATAGCACATTAAATAATGGACAAAGCCTGAAAGCAGCTTTATAGGGATAAGGCGGTTATAAAGTTTTATTAAATAATATAAGTTTGTTCCTTATAATTGTTAGATTATTACTAATGAGCGATTCAGCGGTGACTGTGACAAATAAAAGCTTTCTGACTGAAAACCAGACTGGTGCATAATGATTGCTATGACGAATGCTTCTGCAGTGGTTCTGATTGATTTTTCATTTTCCCTTCACTTATATTCATTTGATCTTGTTCACCAACAAATTTAAAGGCAAAACTCTGGGTTTAAACCAATATTGGAAAATTCAGAACTAACAATCAATGTAACAGAGCACATCTGGGTATCAAGAAACATCTGTCAATCACATTTTGTGATTTTATAACCTTCCTGGTGGTCAAAAACACAAGTATCTACAACAGAATTATTTATATCTAACTGCAGGTATATGAATAAAACTAACAAGGTATTTGGGTTACTTTGGTTAATAACCATAGGCAAATAATGAAAATGACAGTGTGAAATGGAGAATGGATTATATACATGGATTGTATAGTCAAGTTGAATAATTAAAGAATGAGGATTGTGTGTATACAGATGCAAATAGTTAAAAGCTAATGAATAGGGTATAAACATTTCATTGAATTATATTATATTTCTGTTCCACTTTAAACAATGGATATTGCCACAGTTGCTTTACAGTAATAAAAATATTAAGAAATACACAGCTCAATAGTAACACCACTACTTCAGCTCTTAACACTCATATGGAATCCCACAGGACATATTTGAAAAGTTGCTCTGTTGAAGCATAATGATTAAATTTTTCCAAGTTATGATGTGGAGGGTTGTCAACACTGCACTACCTCCTGGACTTTGAGTTTTCAATACAACTCACACCTCTCTACAGTATATTAATGACGACTAAGGCAGTATTGCATACATACAGCTGGTGTTTTATAGAGCAGGTAAGAAAAAGCTTGAACTGACTGTAATTGTTGTTATACATTGATGTTAATGTCTACATATTTATTCAGTTTATTAACTGCAGTAGTTAATTAGCTTTTTTGTTTTTTCAGAATCAAAGCAAGAAACATGAAGGTCTTTTTTGTACTGGCTCTGGCTGTATTTACAGGTACGATCATTTCAGTCCTTGTAAACTAATATAGCCTGCAATGTTAATATCTCTACTGAAATTACACCATCCTACAGCCTTAAGAACTCATTGTAAAAACGTTGTACCTGTAAGTGTTTGGTTCTTTCAGCAGGCGGCCATGCCAACTTGTTCTATGCTGATGAGCCCAAACCACAGCTGGAACAATTGACTGATGCTTTCTGGGACTATGTTGCAAAGGCAACACACACTGCTGAGGACACACTGAAAAACAATTAGAGAGTCTCAACTTGGCCAGGAAGTCAAGTAAGTAAAAAACTGTGTTTACTGTTTAGATTGTATCTAAAGTTATTTTCTCTTATATAATCATGATTCTTGTTTTTACTTCATAGTGCTAGATTTACAGATGGCACTAATATGGCCAGTGAGTATGCTGTCACTCTCCAGAAACAAGTGAGCCCTATGGCCCAGGACATCATGACCAAGATCTTCCAGGAGGCGGAGGTTCTGAAGGAACGTCTTGAGCAGGACTTGACCACTGTGAAGGGCAAACTGGAGCCCTATTCTGATGATATGAAGACCCAAATTCAGCAGAAAATGGAGGAGCTGAGAGTAGCTGTGGCTCCCTATGCTGACTCCATTGACACTGAAGCTCTGAAAACCACTGTGCTGCAGAAGACAGAGGAGCTTAGGGGAAATCTGGAGGAGAAAGTGAAGGAGCTGCAGTCCCAGCTGGATCCCTACACTGAAGATATCAGACAGAAAGTAGATCAGCACCTGCAGGAATTCCAGAAGACCTTGGCCCCTCTGACTGAGGATCTTCAAGCCAAGGTTGCTGAGCGAGCTGCTTTGGTTCAGCAGGGTCTGGCTCCTTATTCTGAAGATCTGAGAAAGAAACTGGACCCTTACACCCAGAACCTGAAGGACCAACTCACCTCTCTGTATGAGTCCTTCACCAATACCAACTAAATACTCCAAACACCATTTTGCTTACTGAACTGTTTTCTATACATGGAAACTCATACTAAAATATAAGACATCAAATATTTTATTGTATATTTTATGCATTATTAAACAGTAATTTCCCCAAAACTGTAAACTTTTTAATATTGTACTATGAACCTGGGATTTCTCCTGTGTTAAAAACATTGTGATTCAAATGCATCTGGTATGCATTCATGTAAAGCTGCTAAGTTGTTTGTTGTAAATGTTAATAAACTTTACAATTAAAAACGCTGTAAAACCAAAACCTATTTTATTTCTTGTTTTTGTATTGGCGAAACGTGCCATGCATACTAATTTAAAGTGAAACTGCCTCTAGACATTACATGATTCTCATAAATGACACCAAAAAGAGAAAGATTTAGATAGACCACTTGACAGATCTATAATTTTAACAATGTTTAAACAAAAACAGCAAATTATGAGGTTAATATATCTGTCAGTACATGCAAAATAAAAGGCCAAACAGGAATCTGTCTTTAATATAAGAATCAGAATCAGATTTAGAATCAGGTTTATTGGGAAATTGTGTTGACACACACAAAGAATTTCGTTCCACCTATTAGTGACTCTCAAAAGTACAGACATAAATAACAAAACACATTTAGCTTGGACTAAACCAGACAAAACAAACAAGACAAGATAAAACAGGCTATACAATACAATATAGAATGTAAGTCAATATAGACAGTATGAGTATTAAATAGTACAGTATACAGTATTAACAGTATACATTATTAACAACAATATTATTATTGTTTTAAAGTTTCTGCTGTAAGTGACCTTTCAAGACAGTTCAAGTAACTAAAGGTGCTTTAAAATTGCTGGATGTCACTCTTCAAAAACAAGTGAGCCCTATGGCCCAGGACATCATGACCAAGATATTCCAGGAGGCTGAGGTTCTGAAGGAACGTCTTGAGCAGGACTTGACCACTGTGAAGGGCAAACTGGAGCCCTATTCTGATGATATGAAGACCCAAATTTAGCAGAAAATGGAGGATCTAAGAGTAGCTGTGGCTCCCTATGCTGACTCCATTGACACTGAAGCTCTGAAAACCACTGTGCTGCAGAAGACAGAGGAGCTCAGGGGAAATCTGGAGGAGAAAGTGAAGGAGCTGCAGTCCCAGCTGGATCCCTACACTGAAGATATCAGACAGAAAGTAGATCAGCACCTGCAGGAATTCCAGAAGACCTTGGCCCCTCTGACTGAGGATCTTCAAGCCAAGGTTGCTGAGCGAGCTGCTTTGGTTCAGCAGGGTCTGGCTCCTTATTCTGAAGATCTGAGAGAGAAACTGGACCCTTACACCCAGAACCTGAAGGACCAACTCACCTCTCTGTATGAGTCCTTCACCAATACCAACTAAATACTCCAAACACCATTTTGCTTACTGAACTGTTTTCTATACATGGAAACTCATACTAAAATATAAGACATCAAATATTTTATTGTATATTTCATGCATTATTGAAGAATAATTCGCCCAAACTGTAAGCTTTATCAATATTGTACGATGAACCTGTGAATTCTCCTGTGTTAAAAACATTGCTATTCAAATGCATCTGGTATGCATTCCTGTAAAGCTGCTAAGTTGTTTGTTGTAAATATTCATAATTTAAATTCTAAATGCTGAAAAACCAAAACCTGTTTTATTTCTTGTTTTTGTATTTAAAAAACGTGGCATGCACGTACTAATTTAAAGTGAAACTGCCTCTAGACATTACATGATTTTTACAAATGACACCAAAAAGTGAAAGATTTAGATAGACCACTAGACAGATCTTTAATTTTAACAATGTTTAAACAAAAACAGCCAATTATAAGGTTGCTGTATCTGTCAGTACATGCAAAATAAATGGCCAAACAGGAAACTGTCTTTAATATAAGAATCAGAATTAGATTTAGAATCAGGTTTATTGGCCAATTGTGTTGACACACACAAGGAATTTGCGTCCAGCCATTTGTGACTCTCAACAGTACAGACATAAATAACAAAACACATTTAGCTTGGACTAAACCAGACAAAAGAGACAAGACAAGACAAAACATGCTATACATTACAATAAAGACAATGTAAGACAATATGGACAATATGAGTATTAAATAGTACAGTACACAGTATTAACAGTATACAGTAAAACCCCGTTGTACGAGCAACCTATAGTACGAGCAAACAGAGAAACGAGCAAACTCGCTCGCAAAATTTTATCCATTTTCACGAGCAAATTTCGACAGCGCGAGCAAACTCACGCTGCCGGTTCCCCGTTTTCGGCGGAGGGTCGCATCAGTCACTTAGTTGATGACGTATCACTCCGTCGCTCTCGTTGTTCAGTGCAGCAAAAACATAATTTTTTTAGTTTTATATTTTTATTTCACTAGAAATCTTGAAGAATTTCTCCCAATAAAATCAGTGATGGTGCTGTGAAAACAAAAGTAAATAGAATTACCATGGAAACCGAGGAGGTTATGAGCGTGGTGCGGGTCTCACACTCGCAATCAACCACTATCACATGAGTAAGTGTTATATTATATTTACATTACGGTAATTTGCGGTGTATTTGTTTGTTAAAACAGGCTACAAATACTTTATAAGTGCAGAAATAAGCGATCGGATGAGATCTCGGAACGGATTAAATCACTTTTACATTCATTCTTATGGGGAAAATCAGTTCGAACGTAAGAGCAAATGGACCTACGAGCAATTTTCAAGAACAAATTATGCTCGTACAACGGTTATCCACTGTACAGTATTAAAAACAACGTTATTATTGTTCTAAAGTTTCTCATGTAAGTGACCTTTCAAGACAGTTCATTTAACTAAAGGTGCTTTAAAATTGCTGGAAAAATAAAGCCAATTTAGAAGTATTTACTTTGCAATGAAGATATTTGGGTTTGAGATCAGAAGATGAATCTGAGATGATTGGTCAGAATTTCACCTCTCATTTTCTAATATTTCTTTTCAGATGTGTTATACTTATCACAGGCTCCCTTCGGTAACAGCACCCAATTTTAAAACTTTAAGATGAGATTAAGTATAGGTACAATGGTATACATATATTTATGTAAATGTATTTTAAAACAACACTTAGTATTTCGTTGCCTTTGCTTTGATTACAGTAACTAAATCACACCCTCGGCATGACAAATGTTTATTTCTTAACAACTTTCACACTTTTTCTGTCATGAAGTCTTCTTGGCCAACATTCACACCAGTAGACGGTTAGTTTTTTTATTACATTCCATAAAAATAGCTGTTTTGACAATCCCTAGTGATTGGGCACTCACTTTAATTGATTTTTTATTTTTTCTCAGCTTTAAAATTGCTTGCATTTATTCCATAGACACCGCTCTGGTCTATTCAATTCAATTCAACTAATTTGTATAGCACATTAAATAATGGACAAAGCCTGAAAGCAGCTTTATAGGGATAAGGCGGTTATAAAGTTTTATTAAATAATATAAGTTTGTTCCTTATAATTGTTAGATTATTACTAATGAGCAATCCAGTGGTGACTGTGACAAATTAAAGCTTTCTGACTAAAAACCAGACTGGTGCATAATGTTTGCTATGACGAATGCTGGTGCAGTGGTTCTGATTGGCTTTCCATTTGGGTATCAAGAAACATCTGTCAATCACATTTTGTGATTTTATAACCTTCCTGGTGGTCAAAAACACAAGTATCTACAACAGAATTATTTATATCTAACTGCAGGTATATGAATAAAACTAACAAGGTATTTGGGTTACTTTGGTTAATAACCATAGGCAAATAATGAAAATGACAGTGTGAAATGGAGAATGGATTATATACATGGATTGTATAGTCAAGTTGAATAATTAAAGAATGAGGATTGTGTGTATACAGATGCAAATAGTTAAAAGCTAATGAATAGGGTATACACATTTCATTGAATTATATTATATTTCTGTTCCACTTTAAACAATGGATATTGCCACAGTTGCTTTACAGTAATAAAAATATTAAGAAATACACAGCTCAATAGTAACACCACTACTTCAGCTCTTAACACTCATATGGAATCCCACAGGACATATTTGAAAAGTTGCTCTGTTGAAGCATAATGATTAAATTTTTCCAAGTTATGATGTGGAGGGTTGTCAACACTGCACTACCTCCTGGACTTTGAGTTTTCAATACAACTCACACCTCTCTACAGTATATTAATGACGACTAAGGCAGTATTGCATACATACAGCTGGTGTTTTATAGAGCAGGTAAGAAAAAGCTTGAACTGACTGTAATTGTTGTTATACATTGATGTTAATGTCTACATATTTATTCAGTTTATTAACTGCAGTAGTTAATTAGCTTTTTTGTTTTTTCAGAATCAAAGCAAGAAACATGAAGGTCTTTTTTGTACTGGCTCTGGCTGTATTTACAGGTACGATCATTTCAGTCCTTGTAAACTAATATAGCCTGCAATGTTAATATCTCTACTGAAATTACACCATCCGACAGCCTTAAGAACTCATTGTAAAAACGTTGTACCTGTAAGTGTTTGGTTCTTTCAGCAGGCGGCCATGCCAACTTGTTCTATGCTGATGAGCCCAAACCACAGCTGGAACAATTGACTGATGCTTTCTGGGACTATGTTGCAAAGGCAACACACACTGCTGAGGACACACTGAAAAACAATTAGAGAGTCTCAACTTGGCCAGGAAGTCAAGTAAGTAAAAAACTGTGTTTACTGTTTAGATTGTATCTAAAGTTATTTTCTCTTATATAATCATGATTCTTGTTTTTACTTCATAGTGCTAGATTTACAGATGGCACTAATATGGCCAGTGAGTATGCTGTCACTCTCCAGAAACAAGTGAGCCCTATGGCCCAGGACATCATGACCAAGATCTTCCAGGAGGCGGAGGTTCTGAAGGAACGTCTTGAGCAGGACTTGGCCACTGTGAAGGGCAAACTGGAGCCCTATTCTGATGATATGAAGACCCAAATTCAGCAGAAAATGGAGGAGCTGAGAGTAGCTGTGGCTCCCTATGCTGACTCCATTGACACTGAAGCTCTGAAAACCACTGTGCTGCAGAAGACAGAGGAGCTTAGGGGAAATCTGGAGGAGAAAGTGAAGGAGCTGCAGTCCCAGCTGGATCCCTACACTGAAGATATCAGACAGAAAGTAGATCAGCACCTGCAGGAATTCCAGAAGACCTTGGCCCCTCTGACTGAGGATCTTCAAGCCAAGGTTGCTGAGCGAGCTGCTTTGGTTCAGCAGGGTCTGGCTCCTTATTCTGAAGATCTGAGAAAGAAACTGGACCCTTACACCCAGAACCTGAAGGACCAACTCACCTCTCTGTATGAGTCCTTCACCAATACCAACTAAATACTCCAAACACCATTTTGCTTACTGAACTGTTTTCTATACATGGAAACTCATACTAAAATATAAGACATCAAATATTTTATTGTATATTTTATGCATTATTAAACAGTAATTTCCCCAAAACTGTAAACTTTTTAATATTGTACTATGAACCTGGGATTTCTCCTGTGTTAAAAACATTGCGATTCAAATGCATCTGGTATGCATTCATGTAAAGCTGCTAAGTTGTTTGTTGTAAATGTTAATAAACTTTACAATTAAAAACGCTGTAAAACCAAAACCTATTTTATTTCTTGTTTTTGTATTGGCAAAACGTGCCATGCATACTAATTTAAAGTGAAACTGCCTCTAGACATTACATGATTCTCATAAATGACACCAAAAAGAGAAAGATTTAGATAGACCACTTGACAGATCTATAATTTTAACAATGTTTAAACAAAAACAGCAAATTATGAGGTTAATATATCTGTCAGTACATGCAAAATAAAAGGCCAAACAGGAATCTGTCTTTAATATAAGAATCAGAATCAGATTTAGAATCAGGTTTATTGGGAAATTGTGTTGACACACACAAAGAATTTCGTTCCACCTATTAGTGACTCTCAAAAGTACAGACATAAATAACAAAACACATTTAGCTTGGACTAAACCAGACAAAACAAACAAGACAAGATAAAACAGGCTATACAATACAATATAGAATGTAAGTCAATATAGACAGTATGAGTATTAAATAGTACAGTATACAGTAAACAGTATACATTATTAACAACAATATTATTATTGTTCTAAAGTTTCTGCTGTAAGTGACCTTTCAAGACAGTTCAAGTAACTAAAGGTGCTTTAAAATTGCTGGAAAAATAAAGCCAATTTATTAGTATTTACTTTACAATGAAGATATTTGGGTTTGAGATCAGAAGATGAATCTGAGATGATTGGTCAGAATTTCACCTCTCATTTTCTAATATTTCTCTTTAGATGTGTTATACATATCACAGGCTCCCTTTCATAACAGCAGTCGATTTTAAGATGAGCTAAAGTATAAGTATGAAGGTATACATTCATGTATTCATTTTTTTTTTTTTTTAAACAACACTAAGTATTTGGTTGCCTTTGCTTTGCTTACAGTAACTAAATCAATTCCCTGGCATTACAAAATTAATTGAATTTCCTTTTTAATCCGCTTTAAAATTGCTTGCATTTATCCCATAGACACCTTTCTGGTCTATTTAATTCAATTCAACTCATTTTTATTTGTATAGCACTTTAGGAAATGGACATTGTCTCAAAGCAGCTTCATACAGATAAGGCGGTAATGAAGTTATAATAAATAATGTATAGGTTTAGTGCTTATAAGTTTGTTCCTTATAATTGTAAGTTTATCACTAATGAGCGATCCAGTGGTGACTGTGACAAATAAAAGCTTTCTGACTGAAAACCAGACTGGTGCATAATGTTTGCTATGAAGAATGCTTGTGCAGTGGTTCTGATTGGCTTTCCATTTGCCCTTCACTTATATTTATTTTTATCCTGTTTATAGACAAATTTACAGGCAAAACTCTGGGTTTAAACCAATATTGGAAAATTCAGAACTAACAATCAATGTACAGCACATTTGGGTATCATGAAACATCTGTCAATCACATTTTGTGATTTTATAACCTTCCTGGTGGTCAAAAACACAAGTATCTACAACAGAAGTATTTATATCTAACTGCAGGTATATGAATAAAACTAACAAGGTATTTGGGTTACTTGGGTTGATAACCATAGGCAAATAATGAAAATGACAGTCTGGAATGGAGACTGGATTATATAGATGGATTGTATAGTCAAGTTAATTAATTAAAGTATTAAAACTGTGTGTATACAGATACAAATAGCTGTAAGCTTCTGGCTAAGGTATACACATTTAATTCAATTCAATATATTTTGTTTCTGTTCCACCTTTAACAATGGATATTGTCACAAAGTGGCTATACAGTAATAAAAATATTGAGACATACACAGTTCATTAGTAACACCACTACTCAAGTTTTTAACACTCATATGGAATCCCACAGGACATATTTTAAAAGTTGCTCTGTTAAAAACTTAATGATTACATTTTTCCCATACCTGTATGTTATCTGTGCTTTTGTTACATGACATTCGGACGTTTATTAGCACACTACTTGAAGCTCAGACTGTGTGGTAACCGATGGTCCACTTAGGAAGTTATGATGTGGAGGGTTGTCAGCACTGCACTACCTCCTGGACTTTGAGTTTTCAATACAACTTACACCTCTCTACAGTATATATACTGGCGACTAAAGCAGTCTTGCATACATACAGCTGGTGTTTTATAGAGCAGGTTAGAAAAATCTTGTACTGACTGAAATTGTTGTTATACATTGTTGTTAATGTCTACATAATTATTCAGTTTATTAACTGCAATAGTTAATTTGCTTCTTTGTTTTTTCAGAATCAAAGCAAGAAACATGAAGGCCATTTTGGTCCTGGCTCTGGTTGTATTCACAGGTACGATTATTTCAGTCCTTGTAAGCTAATGTAACCTGCAATGTTAATAACCATATTGAAATACACAATCCTACAGCCTTAAGAAGTCATTGTAAAAACTTTGTAACTAAAGTGTTTGGTTCTTTCAGCAGGCTGCCAAGCCAACTTGTTCTATGCTGATGAGCCCAAACCACAGATGGAACAATTGACTGATGCTTTCTGGGACTATGTTGCCAAGGCAACACATACTGCTGAGGACACACTGAAAACAATTAGAGAGTCTCAACTTGGCCAGGAAGTCAAGTAAGTAAAAAAACGTGTTTACTGTTTAGATTGTATTTGAAGTTATCTTATCTTATATAATCATGATTCTTGTTTTTACTTCATAGTGCTAGATTTACAGATAGCACTAATATGGCCAGTAAATATGCTGTCACTCTTCAAAAACAAGTGAGCCCTATGGCCCAGGACATCATGACCAAGATATTCCAGGAGGCTGAGGTTCTGAAGGAACGTCTTGAGCAGGACTTGACCACTGTGAAGGGCAAACTGGAGCCCTATTCTGATGATATGAAGACCCAAATTTAGCAGAAAATGGAGGAGCTAAGAGTAGCTGTGGCTCCCTATGCTGACTCCATTGACACTGAAGCTCTGAAAACCACTGTGCTGCAGAAGACAGAGGAGCTCAGGGGAAATCTGGAGGAGAAAGTGAAGGAGCTGCAGTCCCATCTGGATCCCTACACTGAAGATATCAGACAGAAAGTAGATCAGCACCTGCAGGAATTCCAGAAGACCTTGGCCCCTCTGACTGAGGATCTTCAAGCCAAGGTTGCTGAGCGAGCTGCTTTGGTTCAGCAGGGTCTGGCTCCTTATTCTGAAGATCTGAGAGAGAAACTGGACCCTTACACCCAGAACCTGAAGGACCAACTCACCTCTCTGTATGAGTCCTTCACCAATACCAACTAAATACTCCAAACACCATTTTGCTTACTGAACTGTTTTCTATACATGGAAACTCATACTAAAATATAAGACATCAAATATTTTATTGTATATTTCATGCATTATTGAAGAATAATTCGCCCAAACTGTAAGCTTTATCAATATTGTACGATGAACCTGTGAATTCTCCTGTGTTAAAAACATTGCTATTCAAATGCATCTGGTATGCATTCCTGTAAAGCTGCTAAGTTGTTTGTTGTAAATATTCATAATTTAAATTCTAAATGCTGAAAAACCAAAACCTGTTTTATTTCTTGTTTTTGTATTTAAAAAACGTGGCATGCACGTACTAATTTAAAGTGAAACTGCCTCTAGACATTACATGATTTTTACAAATGACACCAAAAAGTGAAAGATTTAGATAGACCACTAGACAGATCTTTAATTTTAACAATGTTTAAACAAAAACAGCCAATTATAAGGTTGCTGTATCTGTCAGTACATGCAAAATAAATGGCCAAACAGGAAACTGTCTTTAATATAAGAATCAGAATTAGATTTAGAATCAGGTTTATTGGCCAATTGTGTTGACACACACAAGGAATTTGCGTCCAGCCATTTGTGACTCTCAACAGTACAGACATAAATAACAAAACACATTTAGCTTGGACTAAACCAGACAAAAGAGACAAGACAAGACAAAACATGCTATACATTACAATAAAGACAATGTAAGACAATATGGACAATATGAGTATTAAATAGTACAGTATACAGTATTAACAGTATACAGTAAAACCCCGTTGTACGAGCAACCTATAGTACGAGCAAACAGAGAAACGAGCAAACTCGCTCGCAAAATTTTATCCATTTTCACGAGCAAATTTCGACAGCGCGAGCAAACTCACGCTGCCGGTTCCCCGTTTTCGGCGGAGGGTCGCATCAGTCACTTAGTTGATGACGTATCACTCCGTCGCTCTCGTTGTTCAGTGCAGCAAAAACATAATTTTTTTAGTTTTATATTTTTATTTCACTAGAAATCTTGAAGAATTTCTCCCAATAAAATCAGTGATGGTGCTGTGAAAACAAAAGTAAATAGAATTACCATGGAAACCGAGGAGGTTATGAGCGTGGTGCGGGTCTCACACTCGCAATCAACCACTATCACATGAGTAAGTGTTATATTATATTTACATTACGGTAATTTGCGGTGTATTTGTTTGTTAAAACAGGCTACAAATACTTTATAAGTGCAGAAATAAGCGATCGGATGAGATCTCGGAACGGATTAAATCACTTTTACATTCATTCTTATGGGGAAAATCAGTTCAAACGTAAGAGCAAATGGACCTACGAGCAATTTTCAAGAACAAATTATGCTCGTACAACGGTTATCCACTGTACAGTATTAAAAACAACGTTATTATTGTTCTAAAGTTTCTCATGTAAGTGACCTTTCAAGACAGTTCATTTAACTAAAGGTGCTTTAAAATTGCTGAAAAAATAAAGCCAATTTAGAAGTATTTACTTTGCAATGAAGATATTTGGGTTTGAGATCAGAAGATGAATCTGAGATGATTGGTCAGAATTTCACCTCTCATTTTCTAATATTTCTCTTCAGATGTGTTATACTTATCACAGGCTCTCTTCGGTAACTTTAGGTTACTTACGTAACCCCGGTTCTCTGATAACAGGAGTGAGGTATCTCACTATGGGAATCGCCTCGGGCGTGACCAATCCTGGAAGCATCAATCACACCACGTCTGTCGGCTGACAGACCAATCACGACAGTGATGCGGGAGTCCCGCCTCCCTATATACACCGCTGCCGGCAGTCCCTGCCTCATTCTCACGTATCTCTTCTCCGTGCACTGCAAGGAGGGAAGTGTGGTGAGATACCTCACTCCTGTTATCAGAGAACCGGGGTTACGTAAGTAACCTAAAGCTTTCAAACATTCGTTCGGTATCTCACTATGGGATATAGACAACTCCCGTATTGCAGATATGCTGTCCGAAGCAGGTGTGAACCAACTCAGTGATGTGATAAAAAGAGATAACCCCTCTCACTGAAGAGAGTGGAAAGTGAGAGAAATGACAAACAACCGATCCACGATGTTACCATCATCCGTTGTCATTATATATATATATATATATATATATACATACATACATACATACATACATACATATACACACATACAAAATATATACATATATGTATTACACGCTCAGGACGGAATGAGCCAGCGACGGCTCCGTGACATCCAGCCTATAAAAACAGACAAAAGTGTGCGGCGAAGCCCAGCATGCTGCCGTACAGATGTCCTGAATCGAAACACCCTTAAAAAGCGCCCACGAAGCGGCCAAGCCTCGGGTACTATGAGCCCTCAGTCCTTCCGGAGGGTTAAGACCCACGCTATTATAACTCATTATAATAGCCTCCACGAGCCAATGGGACAGGCGCTGCCGGGAAACGGGACTTCCCTCACAGGAATCAGCCCATGAAACAAACAGCTGATTACTCCGTCTCAATCCCTTCATCCTGTCAACATAGTGACGTAACGCACGGACAGGACACAGACATTGAAGCCACTCCTCCTCCGCTGAGGAAAAAGGAGGCGGATGAAAAGCCATTAAATCCACCTGTCTGCAGGCGAAAGCTGACTCGCTCACCTTAGGGATAAAAGCCGGATTATTCTTGAGAGCCACTCACCAGAAATCCAAAGCAAAATGCATACAGGAGTTATGAACAGACAAAGCATGAAGTTCACTAACCCGCCTCGCGGTAGAAAGAGCCAATAACAAAGCAACCTTAAGCGACAGGAGCTTTAAATCAATACTCCCTATCGGCTCAAAGGGAGACTGAGAGAGCGCGCTCAGGACCACGGACAGATCCCATGCCGGAACCAGCGGCTTTGAGAACGTGCTCAGGCGCCGCGCCCCCTTCATAAACCTGCACACGAGCGGGTGATGACCGATGGTATTACCGTCAATCCCTATGTGGCATGCAAAAACAGCGGCGAGATAAACCTTAACGGTTGAAAAAGCCCTGCCCTTATCCAAAAGTTCCTGCAAAAAGCACATCTGCCACAGAACAGTGAAAAGGGACGATATGTCTCTGAGCACACCATAGTTCAAACACATTCCATTTTCTATCATATGCAGAGCGCGTCGAAGCTGCTCTCGCATTCTGATTCGTCTCAATCACCCTCGGAGGCAAACCAGCGACACTAAGATTCATCCTCTCACGGGCCAGGCCCAGAGAGCCACTCTGTCCGGTGTCGGGTGAAAAATCTCTTTGCGCGCTTGCGAGAGGAGATCCCTGCGCAACGGGAGAGGCCAGGGTCGATCGTGCAGGAGTTGGAATATACTCTTACTCTTTGTAGAGTCAGCACGATCAGACTTAGTGGAGGAAATGCGTAAAGCAGAACGTTTGGCCACGGGTGGGCTAACGCATCCACACCGGTGCACCGTTTCTCGCCAGAGAAATGAACAGAGGGCAATGAGTGTTTTCGTGCGAGACGAAGAGATCTACGGCGGCCCGGCCGAATCTCTCCTATAACAGGTTCACCACCTGAGGATAGAGAGACCACTCCCCGTACAGGGGATCTCCCCTGGACAAGAGATCCACCCCCGCATTCAGCACTCCCGGCACATGAGTCGCTCGCAGCGACAGGAAATGCTCCATGCCCCACACCATGAGATCTCGTGCCAGACGGTAAAGTCGAGGAGAGCGCGACTCCGAAGAAACTGCACGAAATGTTTCAAAGCTAGAAACACTGTGAACAGCTCCAGAAAGTTTACGTGCGCGCACCGAAGAGAAACGGGCCATTTCCCTTTCGCCATCCTGCCTGCGAACACCGCACCCCAACCTGCGAGTGACGCATCCGTCATCACTACTTTTCCCAGGGAAACAACCCCCAGTGGGGTTCCCGACTCGAGAAAATCGTGATTTCTCCAGTGATGGAGAGCGCGTAAGCACAGTGACATCACCATCACCTTGCGATTGAGGTGGCGCTTCGGACATAAGCGATGTGCCGTAACCCAGCACTGAAACTCTCATTCGCAACAGTCCCAGCGGTATGACAGACACTGACGAAGCCATCAGCCCCAGCAGGCGTAAACAGAGTCTGAATGGAACTGTCCTTCCTCTCTGAAAAAGAGAGAGACAACTGCGAATCGACCTGATGCGCTCTTCTGATAATAAAGCATGATACAGGTCTGAGTTCAATCTGAGACCCAGGTATATTATTTCCTGTGTGGGCACCAAGCAGCTTTTTGTCTCGTTTATTCTGAAACCTAAGCCAGTCAGGTGAGACAGAAGCACACCCGTATCCACCTCCGCTTGCTGCCGTGACATGGCGCAGAGGAGGAGATCATCCAAATACGCTGACACTCTTAAACCCGTCGTTCTCAACGGAGACAGTGCAGCTTCGACACATTTGGTAAAGATCCGCGGAGCTAGAGCTAGCCCGAATGGAACCGCCAAATATTCGTAGGCTGTGCCCTGATAGGCAAAGCGTAGGAATTTCCTGTGTGCCGGATAAATGCTTATGTGGTAATACGCGTCCTTCAGATCCACTGACGTAAACCAGTCTCTGGGACGAATAACACTGTACAAAGCTTTCAACGTGAGCATCTTGAACTTGTACTTCCTGAGGTGTTCGTTGAGGTTCCGTAAATCCAGAATGGGACGGAGACCCCCCCCTTTCTTGGGAACGACAAAGTACCGGGAATAAAAGCCGAGCTGGCTGCCTTCTCGCGGCACCGATCGAATTACCCCTTTGCTCAGTAAGGAGATTATTTCGTCCTCCAAAACCTGAGCAGATTCGCCCTCTGCTGTCGACCAAATCACGCCGCTGAAAAGCGGCGATCTCACGGCAAACTGCAGGCGATATCCCCGCTGTATTGTAGAATACACCCAATGATGAACTGCACATGCGCGCCAACTCTCCACGCGAGCAGAGAGCGGACCTCTGTGGCTCTCGCTTACAGACGGCGCGGTGGCACGATCTGGCTCCGGAGCCGGGGGTTGCAACTCTGATTCGAGGTCTTTTATTGTGTGTGGATTTTTTCACTTTTCCCTTTATTACACACATCTGTGCCCTCGGCCCACTGCCTGGATGCACAGAACAAATCTTTAATATTTTTGAACGAACATGGAACATTCTGCTCTCTCCCTTGCATAACCCCGCAGGTGGAGAGGGGAGAAGTAACTTTCCGGGCACTGGGGGAACTGGTGCCAACACTCCAACCGGAGAAAACTTGTTCGTCGAACACAGTCTTTGAAACGCTCCCCAACGCCTTTTCGCTGGAGGGGGAGGACAAGACTCCTGAGATGAGTCGAGGGGTGCTACAGAAACTCAGAGAGTGCTGCCACCTCTCTTTTGACCCAAAATCAGACCACAAGTTAGGTCGCCCGCCTTTTCTTCCCTCCCTGAGGGTCCGCTGGGCAATGCCTAGCAGCTGCTGCTGCAAAAGAGGTCTTGTTCCTGGGCTGAGGCTGTTTCTGGCAAGCCTCCCCGTGCATTGAGTGCTGGTGTGGGGGTTGCCTAGGGGCCCTGAAACCAGGCTGTATCTCCCTGGGTGCAGGGGCAAAATATGAACGTGCGGGTTGGGGAGGGCGAGCAGGAGGCTTCCTTGGGAGGCATGCCTCAAACGCTTCACCGTCCTTCTTGCAAAGGTCGCATTGCTGGCGCATATTCGCCACAGCAGCCCCGAAAAGGGCTTTCGGCTCTATCAGGGCATCAAGGAACTCCACCTTCTCCCTTTCCGATAAGCCCGTCAACCCCAACCACAGGGCTCTTTCGCCTACCACAGCGAGGCCCATGCTGTGGCCGCAGCTCTGGACCGCTCCTCTAGAAGAGCGTAGGTTGAGATCTGCAATGACGCAGATTTCTTCCCACAAGGCTGAATCTGGTGACCCAGCATCAATCTGCCTCCCCATTTCCTCCATGAGCTCTGCCTGGTAAGCCGTGCGCATTGAGGTGGCATTCAGAGCTCTAACCGCCAGGGCCAAGGAGCGGTAGATCTTTTGGAAAAGGGAGGCGGACAGCCTTTCTGTACGTCCTGGCAGAGAAGGGGAGGAGGACGATAAAGCAGCTCGTCGATTTGGGTGGAGGTGGCTAGCCACCGACAGCTCTACGGGGGGGGGCCTTAACAGGCACTCAATGCGAGAAGGGCTTGTACCAAAAACGACGAATTTCTGTGAAACACGCCGGTACAGCAGGAATCAGCTGCTTAACTGGGGAAGTGTGTGATGGCAGCCTCTTCCCATCATATAAATCCCTCTCAGCGTCCTGATGCACCTGCTGAGATGGCCTTTCAATGGAAAGTTTCTTGGCTCTTCTACACACCTCCACGAGGTCCAGCTCACCTGGCATGGGGAGGCCCTTCCAGGCCTGGAGAGAAGATCAGGAGGAAGGATAGCATCCTCCTCGTCGTCCTCCAAATCTTCCTCCAAAAAATTAGCGACCTCATCATCTTCCTCTCCCTCACCCTTGTTATCCAGTAGAGAGTTAGATTCGAAGAGTGAAGAAAGGACAGGAGAAACCTCGTCCATCAACTCTCCCCAGCTGCACTGTGCTTGCGAAGCAGCTTCGTCCCTCTCTGCGGGCAGCGGAGAGAGACATGGGTCCCCTTTATTCGCGGCCGCGACTCGCAGGCGGCGCTCCCGAACCCTTGACGGGAAAAAAGCGCAGTGCGGGCAGCACTCGGGGTTAGCGGGCACGGTTTGAGCACACGATGCACAGGGGATGAGAGTCTTTTGCCGAGATCGTAGACCTGCATGCACACGGTCGGGATTGAACTTTCCCTGCCGTGCACCCAGATGAACTCGCAGTCGCCATAACGGAGGTGCAATCACCGGAAAAAAGGAAACAACGAGATCACCACAACGTGCTTCTCGAAACGGGTCTCGAACGATATTCTAATACTCGCTTGATGCGATGTGAAAAGAAAATAAGGAAAGAAACAGCAGAAGGGAATATCCGCTTTGACAGTGGATATTCTCCTCAAGAAGCAGCCGCGCTCGGAGACGTACCTTAACGGCCTGTCTGTGAACAGTTAACTGACCGCCCCCAGAGGATCTGCTGAGGATAGCTTCCTAAAAGGATCTTCCCGGGGAAGAGAACGAGAATGAGGCGGGGACCGCCGGCAGCGGTGTATATAGGGAGGCGGGACTCCCGCATCACTGTCGTGATTGGTCCATCAGCCGACAGACGTGGTGTGATTGATGCTTCCAGGATTGGTCACGCCCGAGGCGATTCCCATAGTGAGATACCGAACGAATGTTTGAAAGAGAACAGCACCCAATTTTAAGACTTTAAGATGAGCTAAAGTATAGGTACAATGGTATACATATATTTATGTAAATGTATTTTAAAACAACACTTAGTATTTGGTTGCCTTTGCTTTGATTACAGTAACTAAATCAAACCCTCGGCATGACAAAATGTTTATTTCTTAACAACTTTCACACTTTTTCTGTCATGAAGTCTTCTTGGCCAACATTCACACCAGTAGTTGGTTAGTTTTTTTTATTACATTCCATAAAAATAGCTGTTTTGACAATCCCTAGTGATTGGGCACTCACGTTAATTGATTATTTCTTTTTTCTCAGCTTTAAAATTGCTTGCATTTATTCTATAGACACCGCTCTGGTCTATTCAATTCAATTCAACTCATTTGTATAGCACTTTAAATAATGGACAAAGCCTGAAAGCAGCTTTATAGGGATAAAGCGGTTATAAAGTTTTATTAAATAATATAAGTTTAGTGCCTATAAATTTGTTCCTTATAATTGTTAGGTTATTACTAATGAGCGATTCAGCGGTGACTGTGACCAATTAAAGCCTTCTGACTGAAAACCAGACTGGTGCATAATGATTGCTATGACGAATGCTTGTGCAGTGGTTCTGATTGGTTTTTCATTTTCCCTTCACTTATATTTATTTGATCTTGTTCACCAACAAATTTAAAGGCAAAACTCTGGGTTTAAACCAATATTGGAAAATTCAGAACTAACAATCAATGTAACAGAGCACATCTTGGTATCAAGAAACATCTGTCAATCACATTTTGTGATTTTATAACCTTCCTGGTGGTCAAAAACACAAGTATCTACAAAAGAAGTATTTATATCTAACTGCAGGTATATGAATAAAACTAACAAGGTATTTGGGTTACTTTGGTTGATAACCATAGGCAAATAATGAAAATGACAGTGTGAAATGGAGAATGGATTATATAGATGGATTGTATAGTCAAGTTGAATAATTAAAGAATGAGGATTGTGTGTATACAGATGCAAATATTTAAAAGCTAATGAATAGGGTATACACATTTCATTGAATTATATTATATTTCTGTTCCACTTTAAACAATGGATATTGCCACAGTTGCTTTACAGTAATAAAAATATTAAGAAATACACAGCTCAATAGAAACACCACTACTTCAGCTCTTAACACTCACAAGGAATCCCACAGGACATATTTTAAAAGTTGCTCTGTTGAAGCATAATGATTCAATTTTTCCCATGCCTGTATGTTATCTGTGCTTTTATTACAAGACATTCAGATGTTTATTAGCACACTACTTGAAGCTCTGACTGTGTGGTAACCAATGGTCCACTTAGGAAGTTATGATGTGGAGGGTTGTCAACACTGCACTACCTCCTGGACTTTGAGTTTTCAATACAACTCACACCTCTCTACAGTATATATACCGGCGACTAAGGTAGTCTTGTATACATACAGCTGGTGTTTTATAGAGCAGGTACGAAAAAGCTTGTACTGATTGTAATGTTTGTTATACATTGTTGTTAATGTCTACATATTAATTCAGTTTATTAACTGCAACAATTTATTTGCTTATTTGTTTTATTTTTAGAATCTAAGCAAGAAACATGAAGGCCATTTTGGTACTGGCTCTGGCTGTATTCACAGGTACGATCATTTCAGTCCTTGTAAGCTAATGTAGCCTGCAATGTTAATATCCATATTGAAATACACAATCCTACAGTCTTAAGAACTCATTGTAAAAACTTTGTAACTAAAGTGTTTGGTTCTTTCAACAGACTGCCAAGCCAACTTGCTCTATGCTGATGAGCCCAAACCACAGCTGGAACAATTGACTGATGCTTTCTGGGACTATGTTGCAAAGGCAACACACACTGCTGAGGACACACTGAAAACAATTAGAGAGTCTCAACTTGGCCAGGAAGTCAAGTAAGTAAAAAACTGTGTTTACTGTTTAGATTGTATCTAAAGTTATTTTCTCTTATATAATCATGATTCTTGTTTTTACTTCATAGTGCTAGATTTACAGATGGCACTAATATGGCCAGTGAGTATGCTGTCACTCTCCAGAAACAAGTGAGCCCTATGGCCCAGGACATCATGACCAAGATCTTCCAGGAGGCGGAGGTTCTAAAGGAACGTGTGGAGCAGGACTTGACCACTGTGAAGGGCAAACTGGAGCCCTATTCTGATGATATGAAGACCCAAATTCAGCAGAAAGTGGAGGAGCTGAGAGTAGCTGTGGCTCCCTATGCTGACTCCATTGACATTGAAGCTCTGAAAACCACTGTGCTGCAGAAGACAGAGGAGCTCAGGGGAAATCTGGAGGAGAAAGTGAAGGAGCTGCAGTCCCAGCTGGATCCCTACACTGAAAATATCAGACAGAAAGTAGATCAGCACCTGCAGGAATTCCAGAAGACCTTGGCCCCTCTGACTGAGGATCTTCAAGCCAAGTTTGCTGAGAGAGCTGCTTTGGTTCAGCAGGGTCTGGCTCCTTATTCTGAAGATCTGAGAGAGAAACTGGACCCTTATACCCAGAACCTGAAGGACCAACTCACCTCTCTGTATGAGTCCTTCACCAATACCAACTAAATACTCCAAACACCATTTTGCTTACTGAACTGTTTTCTATACATGGAAACTTATACTAAAATATAAGACATCAAATATTTAATTGTATATTTTATGCATTATTAAACAGTAATTTCCCCAAAACTGTAAGCTTTTTAATATTGTACCATGAACCTGGGATTTCTCCTGTGTTAAAAACATTGCGATTCAAATGCATCTGGTATGCATTCACTTATAAAGCTGCTAAGTTGTTTGTTGTAAATGTTAATAAACTTTACAATTAAAAACGCTGTAAAACCAAAACCTATTTTATTTCTTGTTTTTGTATTGGCAAAACGTGCCACGCATACTAATTTAAAGTGAAACTGCCTCTAGACATTACATGATTCTCATAAATGACACCAAAAAGAGAAAGATTTAGATAGACCACTTGACAGATCTATAATTCTAACAATGTTTAAACAAAAACAGCAAATTATAAGGTTAATATATCTGTCAGTACATGCAAAATAAAAGGCCAAACAGGAATCTGGCTTTAATATAAGAATCAGAATCAGATTTAGAATCAGGTTTATTGGCCAATTGTGTTGACACACACAAAGAATTTGGTTCCACCCATTTGTGACTCTCAAAAGTACAGACATAAATAAAAAAACACATTTAGCTTGGACTAAACCAGACAAAACAGACAAGACAAGATAAAACAGGCTATACAATACAATATAGAATGTAAGACAATATAGACAGTATGAGTATTAAATAGTACAGTATACAGTATTAACAGTATACAGTATTAACAACAATATTATTATTGTTCTAAAGTTTCTGCTGTAAGTGACCTTTCAAGACAGTTCAAGTAACTAAAGGTGCCTTAAAATTGCTGGGAAAATAAAGCCAATTTATTAGTATTTACTTTGCAATGAAGATATTTGGGTTTGAGATCAGAAGATGAATCTGAGATGATTAATCAGAATTTCACCTCTCATTTTCTAATATTTCTCTTCAGATGTGTTATACATATCACAGGCTCCCTTTCATAACAGCAGTCGATTTTAAGATGAGCTAAAGTATAGGTATGAAGGTATACATTCATGTATTAATTTTTTTTTTTAAACAACACTTAGTGTTTGGTTGCCTTTGCTTTGCTTACAGTAACTAAATCAATTCCCTGGCATTACAAAATTAATTGAATTTCCTTTTTAATCCGCTTTAAAATTGCTTGCATTTATCCCATAGACACCTTTCTGGTCTATTTAATTCAATTCAACTCATTTTTATTTGTATAGCACTTTAGGAAATGGACATTGTCTCAAAGCAGCTTCATACAGATAAGGCGGTTTTGAAGTTCTAATAATTAATGTATAAGTTTAGTGCTTATAAGTTTGTTCCTTATAATTGTAAGTTTATCACTAATGAGCGATCCAGTGGTGACTGTGACAAATAAAAGCTTTCTGACTGAAAACCAGACTGGTGCATAATGTTTGCTATGAAGAATGCTTGTGCAGTGGTTCTGATTGGCTTTCCATTTGCCCTTTACTTATATTTATTTTATCCTGTTTATAGACAGATTTACAGGCAAAACTCTGGGTTTAAACCAATATTGGAAAATTCAGAACTAACAATCAATGTAACAGCACATTTGGGTATCAAGAAACATCTGTCAATCACATTTTGTGATTTTATAACCTTTCTGGTGGTCAAAAACACAAGTATCTACAACAGAAGTATTTATATCTAACTGCAGGTATATGACTAAAACTAACAGGGTATTTGGGTTACTTGGGTTAATAACCATAGGCAAATAATGAAAATGACAGTCTGGAATGGAGACTGGATTATATAGATGGATTGTATAGTCAAGTTAATTAATTAAAGTATGAAAACTGTGTGTATACAGATACAAATAGCTGTAAGCTTCTGGCTAAGGTATACACATTTAATTCAATTCAATATATTTTTTTTCTGTTCCACCTTTAACAATGGATATTGTCACAAAGTGGCTATACAGTAATAAAAATATTAAGACATACACAGTTCATTAGTAACACCACTACTCAAGTTCTTAACACTCATATGGAATCCCACAGGACATATTTTAAAAGTTGCTCTGTTGAAACATAATGATTACATTTTTCCCATGCCTGTATGTTATCTGTGCTTTTGTTACATGACATTCAGATGTTTATTAGCACACTACTTGAAGCTCAGACTGTGTGGTAACCGATGGTCCACTTAGGAAGTTATGATGTGGAGGGTTGTCAACACTGCACTACCTCCTGGACTTTGAGTTTTCAATACAACTCACACCTCTCTACAGTATATATACTGGCGACTAAGGCAGTCTTGCATACATACAGCTGGTGTTTTATAGAGCAGGTAAGAAAAATCTTGTACTGACTGAAATTGTTGTTATACATTGTTGTTAATGTCTACATATTTATTCAGTTTATTAACTGCAATAATTAATTTGCTTCTTTCTTTTTTCAGAATCAAAGCAAGAAACATGAAGGCCTTTTTGGTACTGGCTCTCGCTGTATTCACAGGTACGATCATTTCAGTCCTTGTAAGCTAATGTAGCCTGCAATGTTAATATCCATATTAAAAAACACAATTCTACAGTCTTAAGAACTCATTGTAAAAACTTTGTAACTAAATTGTTTGGTTCTTTCAACAGGCTGCCAAGCCAACTTGTTCTATGCTGATGAGCCCAAACCACAGCTGGAACAATTGACTGATGCTTTCTGGGACTATGTTGCAAAGGCAACACACACTGCTGAGGACACACTGAAAACAATTAGAGAGTCTCAACTTGGCCAGGAAGTCAAGTAAGTTAAAAAACAATGCTTACTGTTTAGATTGTATCTAAAGTTATTTTCTCTTATATAATCATGATTCTTGTTTTTACTTCATAGTGCTAGATTTACAGATGGCACTAATATGGCCAGTGAGTATGCTGTCACTCTCCAGAAACAAGTGAGCCCTATGGCCCAGGACATCATGACCAAGATTTTCCAGGAGGCTGAGGTTCTGAAGGAACGTCTTGAGCAGGACTTGACCACTGTGAAGGGCAAACTGGAGCCCTATGCTGATGATATGAAGACCCAAATTCAGCAGAAAGTGGAGGAGCTCAGAGTAGCTGTGGCTCCCTATGCTGAGTCCATTGACACTGAAGCTCTGAAAGCCACCATGCTGCAGAAGACAGATGAGCTAAGAGGAAGTTTGGAGGAGAAAGTGAAGGAGCTGCAGTCCCAGATGGAGCCCTATGCCGATCAACTCAGACAGAAAGTAGATCAGCACATGCAAGAATTCCAAAACGCTGTGGCCCCTCTGACTGACGATCTTCAGACCAAGGTTGCTGAGCGAGCTGCTTTGGTTCAGCAGGGTCTGGCTCCTTATTCTGAAGATCTGAGAGAGAAACTGGACCCTTACACCCAGAACCTGAAGGACCAACTCACCTCTCTGTATGAGTCCTTCACCAAGACCAACTAAATACTCCAAACACCATTTTGCTTACTGAACTGTTTTCTATGCATGGAAACTCATACTAAAATATAAAACATTAAATATTTAATTGTATATTTTATGCATTATTGAACATTATTTTCCCCAAAACTGTAAGCTTTTTAATATTGTACCATGAACCTGGGATTTCTCCTGTGTTAAAAACATTGCCATTCAAATGCATCTGGTATGCATTCATGTAAAGCTGCTAAGTTGTTTGTTGTAAATGCTAATAATCTTTACAATTAAAAATGCTGTTAAACCAAAACCAAAATTTTATTTCTTGTTTTTGTATTGAAAAACATGGCATGCACATACTAATTTAAAGTAAAACTGCCTCTAGACATTACATGATTCTCACAAATGACACCAAAAACAGAGAGATTTCGATAGACCACTAGACAGATCTTTAATTTTAACAATGTTTAAACAAAAACAGCCAATTATAAGGTTGATGTATCTGTCAGTAGATGCAAAATAAATGGCCAAACAGGCATCTCAGAATCTTTAATATAAAAATCAGAATCAGATTTAGAATCAAGTTTATTGGCCAATTGTGTTGACACACACAAGGTATTTGGGTCCAGCCATTTGTGACTCTTAAAAGTACAGACATAAATAACAAAACACATTTAGCTTGGACTATACCAGACAAGACAAAACAAGACAAGACAAGACAAGACAAAACAGGCTATACAATACAATATAGAATGTAAGACAATATGGACAGTATGAGTATTAAATAGTACAGTATACAGTATTAACAGTATACAGTATTAACAACAATATTATTATTGTTCTAAAGTTTCTGCTGTAAGTGACCTTTCAAGACAGTTCAAGTAACTAAAGGTGCTTTAAAATTGCTGGAAAAATAAAGCCAATTTATAAGTATTTACTTTGCAATGAAGATATTTGGGTTTGAGATCAGAAGATGAATTTGAGATGATTGGTCAGAATTTCACCTCTCATTTTCTAATATTTCCCTTTAGATGTGTTATACATATCACAGTCTCCCTTTGGTAACAGCACTCAATTTTAAGGTGAGCTAAAGTATAGGTATTGTTAGGGAGCACCCTGCGTCTTCACCCGCACCAGCCCTGCCCGCACGGAACTGCTCGCCTGATTACTAACAAGGTGCACCTGATCTCCATCAACCACACACATATAAGCAGCCTATGTTCACTTCCACTCTGTCCGTTATTGTGTTCACCACGTTTCCCGCTGTCTGCACCACGAATCCCTGCTGCTGCCAGCTTACCCCAACACGGACTTGTTGATACTACATACAAACTGCCGTTTGCTGTCACAGGATTATACTGCTTCACTGCCAGTGTGTATATCTCCTGTCTATTTTTTGTTATTAAAGACTTTGTGTGCGTATACTTCGGCTTCCGCCTCATTCTCGCATCACAGGTATGTAGGTATACATATATTAAATCAAATGTATTTATTTATTATTTAAAACAACACTCAGTTGCCTTTGCCTTTCTCACAGTAACCATTCCATTTGCCCTTCATCTATATTGATTTTAACCTGTTTACCAACAAATTTACATGCAAAATTTCGGGTTCAAACCAAGAGTGAAAAATTTTGAACTAACAATCAATGTAACAGAGCACATCTTGGTTTCAAGAAACACCTGTCAATCACATTTTGTTATTTCATAACCTTCCTGGTAGTCCAAAACAGAAGTATCTACAACAGAAGTATTTATATCTAACTGCAGATATATGACGAAAACCAGTGGTGGGCTGTCGGGGACAGCAAGGCCTTCTCTGTTTCCCTAAACTCTATCAGAAGCACTGACCTACATTTACAACCTTAATTCTAATATTTGTTGCATGAAAGTGTATCAATTTATTCCCAACAGTTTATTCTCTTCGTTTTATAGCGTTTCTCTTGGCTGCACTGTTTTTAGTACGCGTATTTGGATGTTAAATTTTTTGTCCGAACAGATTTTAGCCTCTATGTGCTTCCATGTCAGTCTAATCTGCCCAGGGCCTTCACAATTAGTAGTGCTGGCCAATGTAACTTAAACTATATTAGCAATTGGTCTGTTTCTTTAACCAGTCAGATTTCAAATTCGCCTCACAGAATTGCACCAGATTTTTCCGTCCTCTGATTGGTTGGTCAGATGGAAACTGTTACAGCTAAGTTCAACTAGCAAAACACATATGTAGCGATCTGCAGACATTAATACATCAGATTTAGACTTTTTTACGCCCACAATGGTTGATGGAGGAAGCAAAATTAATTTTGGTCTCGGACATACTTAAAAATATATTTTCAAGAAAAGCTACACATCGTGAGGAGAGGTTGGCCCACCCCGAAGCTAGCTAGCTTGTCTCAGCCTGGGAAAGGGTTTGTTCTCCACTTCCAGACCAGTGCCTACGAACCGTTCCACTGGATTACAGCCTCTGAAGAATATTGCAAATTATGCATTTTGACGATGCATCTCTGGTGACTAGGTTGTATTTTATTGACAATGTTTATGTTATTGTCATGTTATTAGACAAATATTGATTCTGAACTGCTCCAGATGATGTAGGTGGCACAGTTGCAGTTGTAGTGTAGAGGTTTGGAGCTTGCTTTAGTAAAATGGTATTCACCCTGCATATGCAAAATGCCTCTCTCTCTCTGTAATGTCACGCATTGTCATATTGCCTTTTGTACAGTATTGATGGTTTCTATAATTGCGACACGATAGTGGTGGTATTAAGAGGTGGACTAAGTCGGGGAAGTCCCCACTGAAGGCCCAGGTACCAAATGCATGGCCCACCACTGACTAAAACTAACAGGGTAAGTGGGTTACTTGGGTTAATAACAATAGGCAAAGAATGAATATGACAGTGTGGAATGGAGACTGGATTATATAGATGGATTGTATAGACAAGCTGATATTATATTTCTGTTCCACTTTTAATTCAATTTAATTCAATTCAATTTTCATTTTTTTTTTGTATAGCGCTTTTAACAATGAACATTGTCTCAAAGCAGCTTTACACAGATAATGTGGTGATTAAAAGTAAATATGTTCTTTGTAAGTACGTTTGTCCCTGATGAGCAACTGTGGCAAGGAAAAACTCCCCGAGATGGCATAAGGAAGAAACCTTGAGAGGAACCAGACTCAAGAGGGAACACATCCTCATCTGGGTTGCACCGAATGTCCATTTGAAGCAGATATACAATGTTGCAGGGTACAGTGATGTTGATCAGAAGCGAACTGTATCCTGATTCAGTGTAGCAGACTGTTGACATTAACTACAGTCCAATCCATCCTCAAAGCGCCCGTTCTTACTCCGGAATTTCATGGAACCACTCAAGGTGTTGATGAGAAACCGTCCCAAGCTGCACAGAGTAGCCTCCAGTCGAACACTATCCAGAGGCAGGCCTGGACGAAGTGGGAAGATCCATGGAGGGGAGAGGGGCAGGAACAGTGGTCACTGGAGCCTCAGGAGCAAGTTTAACTCGACCGAGAGAGAGAGAGAGAGAGAGAGAGAGAGAGAGAGAGAGAGAGAGAGAGAGAGAGAGAGAGAGAGAGAGAGAGAAGAGGGGTGACGGGAAGAGAAGGATATGGATTATTAAGTGTCCTTATTGTTGTATGAAAGTTAATGTCCTGTGGAATTCATGTGGAATTCCACAGGACATATTTTAAAAGTTGCTTTGTTAAAACATAATGAATGAACTTTTACCCATGCCTATGTATGTTATCTGTGCTTTTATTACATGAGATTTAGATGTTTATTGGCACATTACTTTAACCTCAGACTCTTTGAAGTTATGACGTGGAGGGTTGTCAACACTGCACTACCTCCTGGACTTTGGGTTTTTAATACAACTCACACCTCTCTACAGTATATATGCTGACGATTTAGACTGATTTGCATACATACAGCTGGTGTTTTACAGAGCAGGTAAGAAAAAACTTGTACTGACTGTAATGTTTGGTATATACTGTAGTTAATGTCTACATATTGATTCAGTTTGTTAACTGCAATAATTTGCTCATTTGTTTTTCTCAGAATCAAAGCAAGAAACATGAAGGTCTTTTTGGTACTGGCTCTGGCTGTATTCACAGGTATGATACTTTCTGTCCTTGTAAGCTAATGTAGCCTGCAATGTTAATATCCATATTGAAATACAAAATCCTACAGCCTTAAGAACTCACTGTAAAAACTTTGTAACTAAAGTGTTTGATTTTTTCGACAGGCTGCCAAGCCAACTTGTTCTATGCTGATGAGCCCAAACCACAGCTGGAACAATTGACTGATGCTTTCTGGGACTATGTTGCCAAAGCAACACACACTGCTGAGGACACACTGAAAACAATTAGAGAGTCTCAACTTGGCCAGGAAGTCAAGTAAGTTAAAAAAAGATGCTTACTGTTTAGACTGATCTAAAGTTATCTTTCCTTATATAATCATGATTCTTGTTTTTACTACATAGTGCAAGATTTACAGATGGCACTAATATGGCCAGTGAGTATGCTGTCACTCTCCAGAAACAAGTGAGCCCTATGGCCCAGGACATCATGACCAAGATCTTCCAGGAGGTTGAGGTTCTGAAGGAGCGTCTTGAGCAGGATTTGACCACTGTGAAGGGCAAACTGGAGCCCTATGCTGATGACATGAAGACCCAAATTAATCAGAAAGTGGAGGAGCTGAGAGTAGCTGTGGCTCCCTATGTTGAGTCTATTGACACTGAAGCTCTGAAAACTACTGTGCTGCAGAAGACAGAGGAGCTCAGGGGAAATCTGGAGGAGAAAGTGAAGGAGCTGCAGTCCAAGATGGAGCCTTATGCTGAAGATCTCAGACAGAGAGTAGATCAGCACATGCAGGAATTCCAGAAGACCGTGGCCCCTCTGACTGAGGATCTTCAGGTCAAATTTGCTGAAAGAGCCGCTTTGGTTCAGCAGAGTCTGGCTCCTTATTCTGAAGATCTGAGACAGAAACTGGATCCTTATGCTCAGAACCTGAAGGACCAACTCACCTCTCTGTATGAGTCCTTCACCAAGACCAACTAAATACTCCAAACACCATTTTCCTTACTGAACTGTTTTTTATTAATGAAAAGTCATACTCAAATATTTGACATCAAATATTCCATTCCATTTTTTGTATGTATTATGCGATTAATTCTTCAAACTGTAAGCTGTATCAATTTTATACCATGAACCTTAGAATTCTAGCCTGTTTAGAACATTGCCATAAAAATGCTACTGTTATGCATTCATGTAAAGCTGCTATGTTGTTTGCTTATTGTAAATGTTTGTAATCTTTAACATTATAAATGTTGAAAAAAAAAGATTCAAATTTCTTGTTTTTGTATTGGAAAATAAAACGGCATACACATAGTAATTTAAAGTAAAATGGCCTCTGTAAACTGCATGGCACTCATGAATTATACCACATAGCTACTAGTTAGGTCTTCGATTTTCACAATGTTTAACAAAAACAGCCAATTGTGAGTTACCTTGGTTTGTGTTTTCATACTTAACACATAACAGCATAAACATTTTATTTTCTTCTTTTTTAAAGTGAAATTCATCTCAGATCAACACCAAAGAATACTGTATATTTTTTTACTATAAAGGAGCACTGTTTTTACAATTGTGTCAGTCAAGCAGCACAATTTGTCTCACCTATTAAAATACTTGAAATATACATGTATATGACGAAAAATCTACCCTTGGTCATCATACATTCATCACTCCATGTATTGCAACTGATTGATGAGGTAAAGCTCGTAAAGCATGTTAACCTATTTGAAAATATTTTTGGTAGTATGTATATACTAAGTTAACCATAATTGTAAAATTATTGTAAATTATACCACACTCATGTTTTCCTACAATCATGCAAAAAATTAGTAGCATGCTTGAATTCAATGGCAGGATCTCAGAGCCAGTAAGGAAACTCAGGATCAGAATTATTCATTGGTTTTAATATATTTTATAATACATTACTATTTATAGTCTATTCTCTTCATTTTATAGTGTTTCTTTAATGCACTGTTGCTGCTGCATCACAGAGTGTAAGTTTCTTTCCCATACGATTACAGCCACTTATTGTCATAAGGCTAGCAGAAATCAACAAGCTCTTTGCAGATTCGAATCCATGCTGTTTGAAACTGTTTCTTTAACCAATCAGACTGCAATTTGACCAGTCAAAATTTTCACGTTGGCATTTTTCACGTTCTTTGATTGGATGTACAGAGAGCGCTAGTCAGACTTGCAACCTACTTCTACCTACCAAACTCAAATATATTTGTTTGGATTTAATAGCTGTTTTTTCATTATACTATGGCTGACAGTGAAGAAGAAACTATTTGGCCACAGATACACAAAAGAATTGAAAATATGATGTGAGGTCATTTTACCAGTGTGATACAAAAGCAGCTAGTAATAATGGCTACTTCTTTATTTTAACTTGAGTAAAAAAGTATATCTGTACTTCTACATACAGTAAGTGAAGGATATGTGTACTTTTGCCATCTATGAACCATTTGTACTTTTGCATTTTTCCTGTAGCATTTGAACGAAAACATACAATTTGCCTTAGTTTTAAATTCCCAGGAAAACCATAATGCACAAAAATCCAGGGGTAATTTTTTTTAGGTTAATATTGGTGCTTCTGCAACAGATGATGTATATTGTGCAGCTGTGGCTGCAGTGAAAAGAGACTTGTTGCATTTTGTTAATTGGGTATCTTGCTTTAGTAATGGCATTCATTCTCACTGCATGAAATACCTGTCTGTGATGCAACGCTCTGTTATACTGTGTTTTTGTATAATATTGATGGTTTCTATTAACCCAGCCATTAGGGAGGCACCAGCCAGTGCACTTGTAGTGCCGGTCCCAAGCCCGGATAAATGGGGATTGTTGTGTTAGGAAGGGCATCCAGTGTAAAACATGTGCCAAATTGAATATGCGGATCACAAATAAGAATTTCATACCGGATCAGTCGAGGCCCGGTTTAACAACGACCGCCACAGGTATCGTTAGCAGACAGGGTACCGGTGGAAATTGGGCTACTGTTGGCCGAAGGAGGAGAGGGAGAGGAGGAAGACGTCTACAGAGACAGCAGGAAAAGGAGAAGTGTAGGAGAGTGGAGGTTTGGGTTGGTACTTTAAATATTGGTACTATGGGAGAGAGATAGCTGATATGATGGAGAGGAGAAAGGTAGATATGTTGTGTGTTCAGGAGACCAAGTGGAAAGGGAGTAAGGCCAGGAACATTGGAGGCGGGTTTAAACTGTTCTATCATGGTGTGGATGGAAAGAGAAATGGTGTAGGGGTGATTGTGAAAGAAGAGTACAGTAAAAGTGTAGTGGAGGTGAAGGGAGTTTCTGATAGGGTGATGAACTTGAAGCTGGAAGTTGAAGGGATAATGATAAATGTCATCAGTGTCTATGCTCCACAAGTCAGCTGTGAGATGGAGGAGAAGGAAAGATTCTGAAGTGAATTAGATGTGTGGTATTCTGGAGTGGTAGATGTTGTACCTAGGAAAGAACGATTGGTGATTGGGGCAGACTTTAATGGGCATGTAGGTGAAGGGAACAGAGGTGATGAGAAGGTTATGGGTAGGTATGGCCTTAAGGATGGAAATGGCAGTGATGAATATGTATTTTAAGAAGAAGGATGATCATAGGGTGACCTATGGAAGGTGGAGGAAGGTGCACACAGGTGGACTATGTTCTTTGCAGGAGATGCAACCTGAAGGAGATTGGAGACTGTAAGGTTTTGGCGAGGGACAGTGTAGCTAGACAGCATCGGATGGTGGTCTGTAGGATGGTTTTGGAGGCGAAGAAGAAGAGGAGGAGAGTGAGGACTGAAAGAAGAATAAGATGGTGGAAGCTGAGGGAGGAAGAGTGTAGTGTGAGGTTCAGGGAAGAGGTCAGACAGGGGCTCGGTGGTGGTGATGTGGTGTTGGATGATTGGGTAACTACTGCAGAAATGATGAGGGTGGCAGCTAAAAAAGTACTTGGTGTGACATCTAAAAAAATAGAAAGGAAGACAAAGAGACGTGGTGGTGGAATGAGGAAGTGCAGGAGAGCATAAGGAGAAAAAGGTTGGCCAAACAGAAGTGGGATCGACAGAGTGATGAGAAAAGTAGGCAGGAGTACAAGGAGATGTATTAGCAGGTAAAGAGGGATGTGGCGAAAGCCAAGGAAAGGGCATATGAGGAGCTGTATAAGAGGTTGGACACTAAGAGAGAAGAAAAGGATTTGTACCGATTGGCCAGACAGAGGGACCGAGCTGGGAAGGATGTACTGCAAGTTAGAGCAATAAAGGATGGAGATGGAAATGTGTTGACTAGTGAGGAGAGTGTGTTGAGAAGGTGGAGGGAGTATTTTGAGCAGCTGTTAAATGAGGAAAATTAGAGAGAGAGAAGATTGGATGATGTGGAGATGTTTAGGAGAGATGGCAGTGGAGTTTTTAACCAGATTGTTTAACAAGATTCTGGGAGGTGAGAGGATGCCTGAGGAATGGAGAAGGAGTGTGCTGATACCGATCTTTAAGCATAAGGGAGATGTGCAGACCTGCAGTAACTACAGGGGATTTAAGTTGATTAGTCACACCATGAAGTTATGGGAAAGAGTAGCAGAAGCCAGGCTGAGAGAAGAGGTGACCATCTGTGAGCAACAGTATGGTTTCATGCCGAGGAAGAGCACCACAGATGCCTTATTTGCTTTGAGAATGTTGATGGAGAAGTATAGAGAAGGACAGAAGGAATTGCATTGTGTATTTGTGGATTTAGAAAAAGCGTACGACAGAGTGCCAAGAGAGGAGTTGTGGTATTGTATGAGGAAGTCAGGTGTGTCAGAGAAGTATGTGAGGGTGGTGCAGGACATATATGAGGACAGTGTGACAGCAGTGAAGTGTGCAGTAGGAAAGACAGACCGGTTCAGGGTGAAGGTTGGACTGCATCAAGGATTGGCCTTGAGCCCTTTCCTGTTTGCAGTGGTGATGGACAGGTTGACGGATGAGGTCAGGAGTCTCCATGGACTATGATGGTTGCAGATGATATTGTGATTTGTGGTGAGAGTAGTGAGCAGGTTGAGAAGAGCCTGGAGAGGTGGAGATATGCACTGGAGAGAATGGGAATGAAAGTCAGTAGGAGTAAGACAGAGTACATGTGTGTGAATTAGAGGGAGGGCAGTGGAGTGGTGCGTTTACAGGGAGAAGAGGTGGAGAAGGTGGAGAAGTTCAGGTACCTGGGGTCAACAGTGCAAAGTAATGGAGAGTGTGTTAGAGAAGTGAAGAGACTGCAGGAAGGGTGGAGTGGGTGGAGAAGAGTGACAGGAGTGATTTGTGATAGTAGGGTATCTGTAAGAATGAAAGAGAAAGTTTATAGGACTGTGGTGAGACCTGTGATGTTGTATGGATTAGAGACAGTGGCATTTAGTAAAAGACAGTAGGTGGAGCTGGAGGTAGCAGAACTGAAGTTGTTAAGGTTTTTGTTGGGAGTGACGAGGATGGACAGGATTAGAAATTAGTTTATTAGAGGCACAGCCCATGTAGGATGTTTTGGTGACAAGGTGAGGGAGGCGAGATTGAGATGGTTAGGACAAGTGCAGAGGAGGGACATGAGTTATATTGGTAGAAGAATGCTGAGGATGGAGCCACCAGGTAGGAGAAAAAGAGGAAGGCCAAGGAGGAGGTTCATGGATGTGGTGAGGGAAGACATACAGGTAGTTGGTGTGAAAGAGGCAGATGTAGAGGACAGGGTGGTATGGAGACAGATGATCCGCTGTGGCGACCCCTAATGGGAGCAGCCGAAAGAAGAAGATTGATGGTTTCTATTGCTGTGACGTCATAATGATGGTATTTACAAATGTAAATGCAGATTAAGGCAGATTGTAATAATCACATAGGCAAACCTACAAAACCAGCAGGCTGGCCCAGAATTCATAACAGGCAATAAAATCAGGCGATTAACAAACATATCAAGGTTCAAGAAAGAATTTTAAACAAGATACAATAGGTGTGTGACAATCAAATGTTGCAATGTGTTCCATGAAACACAAAAAATGTTGAGGAGTCTGTAAAGGATATTAGACAGTGGATGTTTAATAACTTACCTCTGCTTAACTCTAATAAGATGGAAGTTCTTTTACTAGGACCACATGCAGCTACAAGTGAACCTTCTGATTATGTAGCATCTCTGGATGGTGCTTCTTCTCAGTGTGTACAGCAGTCAAAGAACTCGGTTTGATTATTGACTGTAGTTTTTCCTTTGCGGCTCATGTAAATAATATTACCAGGATAGCATTTTTGCCCTTTAGAAATATTGCTAAAATTAGAAATATGATTTTGTTATAAGATGCAGAAAAACTAGTTCATGTTTCTGTTACATTTAGATTAGACTACTGTAATACTTTACTGTCTGGGTGTTTGAGTAAGTGCATAAATAAGCTCCATTTAGTTTAGAATGCAGCAGCAAGGGTCCTTACTAGATCTAGAAATTATGACCACATCACCCCTGTTTTAAACAGTCTACACTGGCTCCCAATTAAATCTCGCTTTGATTATAAAATACTACTACTGATGTATAAAGCACTTAACCGTCTCGAGCCATAGTATCTGAGTGAACTTCTGTAGCAAAATGATCCTCCACGCCTACTTAAATCAAAAGGTGCAGGCTATTTGTTGGTACCACAAATAATGACTACAGCAGGAGGCAGAGCTTTGGAACAGCTTTCCATTTAGTGTTTGGGACTTAGACACAGTGTCAGTGTTCAAGTCAAAACATATTCATTTAGTCAAACCTTTTACCAGTAGATTTTTTTTTTTAGACAAAGGATCATGGAAATATAGTGTATTTGTATGGAGACCCCAACTGCACAGTGTCCTTAACTTTTATACAACAATGAGGATACTTAACAATCCATATCTTTCTCTCTCTGTTACCACACGTCTCTCTCTCTCTCTCTCTCTCTCTCTCTCTCTCTCTCTCTCTCTCTCTCTCTCTCTCTCTCTCTCTCTCTCTCTCTCTCAGTTAAGTTAAACATGCTCCTGAGGTAGCAGTGACCACTGTTCCTGTCGCTCTTCTCTCCTCGTATCTGCCCGCTTTGTCCTGGCCTGCCTCTGGATGGTGTTATCTTTGATTGGAGGCCTCTCTGTGCAGCTGGGGATGGGTTTTCATCTTTGAGGATCTTTGAGGATGGATTTGGGCTGTACTTAATATCAACAGTATTTTATATATATAAAAAAAAATTTATATATATATATATATATATATATATATATATATATATATATATATATATATATATATATATATAATTTTTTTTTATATAAAATTACTTTTAGCAATGAAATAAACTTAATATTTTTTCACATTTAAATTAAACTAAAGCAATTCCATATTCACAACCTTAAAAAAAAAAAAAAAAGTATTTTTTTTTTCTTCAAGGAAGATGAAGCTAAATGATTGAACTTTTACCCATGTCTAGAGGTTATCTATGCTTTTATTACACCATGGGTAAAAATTGATGGTCCATTTTGAAAGTTATGAAGTGGAGGAGAGTGTCTTAAGCATTGCACTACCGCCTGGACTTTGGGTTTTGATTTACAACTCATGTTTCTTTACAGTGTATATATACTGACTACTTAGACAGACTTGTGTTTGCCCAAGCAGGTAAGAAAAAGCTTGTACTGATTGTAGAGCTTATATGTTGTTGTTAATGTCTACATAATTTTTCAGTTTATTATATAAAATAGTTAATTTGTTTATTTTATTTCAGAGTCAAAGCAATAATCATGAAGGTCTTTTTGGTACTGGTTCTGGCTGTATTTACAGGTATGATAATTTCTGTCTTTGTAATTTATGTAGCCTGAAATGTTAATATCCATACTGTCATAAAACAATCCTACAGCCTTAAAGAATGGTAATACTCATTGTACCAACTTAAATTGTTTGGTTATTTCACCAGGCTGCCAAGCCAACCTCTTCTATGCTGATGAGCCCAAACCACAGCTGGAACAATTGACTGATGCTATCTGGGACTATGTTGCAAAGGCAACACACACTGCTGAGGACACACTAAAAACAATAAGAGAGTCTTAAATTGGCCAGGAAGTCAAGTAAGTAAAAAATAAAAAGAAACTTTGTTTACTGTCTTGATTGTGTCTAGAGTTATCTTTTCTTATTTAATCATGTTTCTTGTTTTTACTCCATAGTGCCAGATTTACAGATGGCACTAATATGGCCAGTGAGTATGTTGTCACTCTCCAGAAACAAATGAGCCCTATAGCCCAGGACATCATGACCAAGACCTCCCAAGTTTTCACGGAGACGTAGCTCAGCGACAGAGTTCCGGAAGCCGCCATCCAGCTAGACGGGCTAACCGTGTTTCGAGCCGACAGAAACGCAGCTCTGTGCGGTAAGACTCGCGGTGGTGGTGTGTGTGTTCATATCAACACGGAATGGTGTAAGAACTCTGTGCTCGTTTCATGCTACTGCTTATCGCTAGTGGAGTTTGTGACTGTTAGATGCAGACCTTTTTATTTACCACGGGAATTCATCACTGTTTACATCGTCGGAGTGTACATTCCTCCCAGTGCTAATGCTAAGGAGGCACTGTGTGAACTCTACAGCGCTATTAGCGACCTGCAGAATGCTCACCCCGACGGATTGTTTATTATCGCCGGAGATTTCAAGATGATCTCATGATGGTATTTACAAATGTAAATGCAGATTAAGGCAGATTGTAATAATCACATAGGCAAACCTACAAAACCAGCAGGCTGGCCCAGAATTCATAACAGGCAATAAAATCAGGCGATTAACAAACATATCAAGGTTCAAGAAAGAATTTTAAACAAGATACAATAGGTGTGTGACAATCAAATGTTGCAATGTGTCTCATGAAACACAAAAAATGTTGAGGAGTCTGTAAAGGATATTAGACAGTGGATGTTTAATAACTTACCTCTGCTTAACTCTAATAAGATGGAAGTTCTTTTACTAGGACCACATGCAGCTACAAGTGAACCTTCTGATTATGTAGCATCTCTGGATGGTGCTTCTTCTCAGTGTGTACAGCAGTCAAAGAACTCGGTTTGATTATTGACTGTAGTTTTTCCTTTGCGGCTCATGTAAATAATATTACCAGGATAGCATTTTTGCCCTTTAGAAATATTGCTAGACCTCCCAAGTTTTCACGGAGACGTAGCTCAGCGACAGAGTTCCGGAAGCCGCCATCCAGCTAGACGGGCTAACCGTGTTTCGAGCCGACAGAAACGCAGCTCTGTGCGGTAAGACTCGCGGTGGTGGTGTGTGTGTTCATATCAACACGGAATGGTGTAAGAACTCTGTGCTCGTTTCATGCTACTGCTTATCGCTAGTGGAGTTTGTGACTGTTAGATGCAGACCTTTTTATTTACCACGGGAATTCATCACTGTTTACATCGTCGGAGTGTACATTCCTCCCAGTGCTAATGCTAAGGAGGCACTGTGTGAACTCTACAGCGCTATTAGCGACCTGCAGAATGCTCACCCCGACGGATTGTTTATTATCGCCGGAGATTTCAATCATGCGAATCTCAAGACTGTGCTTCCTAAACTCCATCAGCATGTGGACTTTGCAACGAGAGGAGCGAACACGCTGGATCTTGTTTACACAAACATCCCCGGTGCGTATAGTGCGGAGCCCCGCCCCCATCTCAGATACTCAGACCACTGCTCTGTTATGTTAATTCCAGCATACAGACCGCTCATCAGACGCTATAAACCGGTTCTGAAACAGGTGCAAACCTGGCCGGTGAAGAACAGGTGAAGAAGCTACTTCTGCTCTTCAGGACTGTTTTGAGTGCACTGACTGGGACATGTTTAGAGAGGCTGCAACCAACGGGGATTCCATCAACTTGGAGGAGTACACATCATCAGTGACCAGCTACATCAGCAAGTGCGTTGATGATGTGACCATCTCCAAGACCATCACTACACGCTCCAACCAGAAACCGTGGATGACTGCAAATGTGCGTGCACTGCTGAAACAAAAAGACTCTGCCTTCAGATCAGGGGACAAGGCGGCCTTAAAAACAGCAAGGGCCAAACTGTCTCGTGCCATCAGAGAGGCGAAGCGCGCACACCCGAAAAGAAAATCCACAACCACTTCCAGGACAGCGGAGACACCCGGCACATGTGGCAGGGCATCCAGGCGATCACGAATTACAAGACCACATCACCTGCTTGTGACCGTGACCCCTCCCTCCCAGATGTGCTGAACGACTTCTACGCCCGGTTTGAGGTACAGAACAATGTGAAAGCGAGGAAGACCACCCCTCCTCCCACTGACCAGGTGCTCTGTCTAACCACAGCTGAAGTGAGGAAAATGCAGTTTGCGTATCGTCCAAACCGTTCCACGGACGATGCTATCTCCACAACCCTCCATCTGGACCTCACTCACCTGGATAACAAGGATTTGTATGTACGAATGCTGTTCATTGACTTCAGCTCAGCATTCAACACAATCATTCCTCAGCACCTGATCGAGAAGTTGAACCTTCTGGGCCTGAACACCTCCCTCTGTAACTGGATCTTGGACTTCCTGACTGGGAGACTTCAGTCAGTCAGGATCGGGAACAGCATCTCCAGCACCACCACACTGAGCACTGGGGCCCCCCAGGGCTGTGTGCTCAGCCCACTGCTGTTCACTTTGCTGACTCACAACTGTGTAGCAATGCACAGCTCGAACCACATCATCAAGTTTGCTGATGACACGACCGTGGTGGGTCTAATCAGCAAGAATGACGAGTCAGCATATAGAGAGGAGGTGCAACGGTTAACTGCCTGGTGTGGAGCAAACAACATGTCTCTGAACGTGGACAAAACGAAAAAGATGGTTGTGGACTTCAGGAGAGCACAGAGCGACCAATCTCCACTGATTATTGATGGATCCTCAGTGGAGATCGTCAAGAGTATCAAATTCCTTGGTGTTCATCTGGCAGACAACCTCACCTGGTCATTCAACACCAGCTTCATCACAAACAAAGCCCAGCAGCGTCTCTACTTCCTTAGAAGGCTGAGGAAAACCCACCTCCCTCCCCCCATCTTGACCATGTTCTGCAGAGGGACCATTGAGAGCATCTTGGGCAGCTGCATCACTGCCTGGTTTGGGAACTGCACCGTCTCGGACCGCAGGACCCTACAAAGGATAGTGAGGAAAGCTGAGAAGATAATCGGAGTCTCTCTCCCCTCTATCATGGACATTTACACCACACGCTGCATCCGCAAAGCACACAGCATTGTGGACGACCACACACACCCGTCACACACACTTTTTACCCTCCTGCCATCAGGAAAACGGTTCCGAAGCATTCGGGCCGCCACAGGCTTCTCAATACACAGAAATGAAACGGAACTCTCTCTCACACACACACACACACACACACACACACACACACACACACACACACACACACACACACACACAAACTCAAATGTGTGTAACGAACTGTACAATTTTTCCTGGACTTAACACTTAACACACACTCATCACTGATCTCAATCCATTCCACCACCATTAATTTATTTATTATTTATCATTCTCAACTGTACCACACTCTTAACTGCTGTTTTTTGCACATTTATCATTTATCACTGTATTATACTGTTTACATGCTGTTTTTTGCACCTTTGACTGCTGCTGTATTTTTGCACTACATTGTTCTGTTTATACTCACTTCTGGGGTATAGTTTTTAGTTTGTATAGTTTCAACAGTTTTCTCTCGTACAGTACTGTATAATTAAGTATACAGTAGGTTTACTGTTTGGCGCTATATTGGGTTTTGTGTCTTGTCTTGTGTCGTCTGTCTGTCTGCACTGTTTGCACTAGGTTGCACTCGATGCACTTTATGTAGCTTGTGTTGTAGCTCTATGTTGTTTTGTTTGTTGTTGTTTAGTGTAGCACCAGGGTTGTCTCGTTTTTACTGTGTACTGTGTACCACTGTGTATAGTAGAAATGACAATAAAAGCCTCTTGACTTGACTTGACTTGATCTGCTGAGGGTCTGCTTATGAGCAGGAAGGCCTCTTCTCGGAGGGCCATAGCAGATGAACAATTGGAGTGAACTCAGGCAACACAGAGAGGGCCTGAAGATCACCTACTCTCCTCAGAGAGCAGATAGCCAGCAAGAACACTTTCTTAATAGACAAGTGCCTCCAAGAAATCTCAGCCAACAGCTCAAAGGGAGGCTCAGACAGAGCCTCCAGCACTACAGCTAGGTCCCTCCCAGGCACTCTTGGTCACACTGGAGGACTTAGCCTCCGGGTGGCACAGAGAAGACATGTCAGGAGCAGGTCTCTGCCCACTGAATGCCCTGACAAGGGGGTGTGATACGCGGAAACGGCGGACGTGTAGACTTTAATGGTGGACGGAGCCAACCCTTTTGCGAACTGTTCCTGCAGAAACTCCAGCACTGAACCATTTGAGCAGTGGACTGTGTCCAATTGGTTCTGAGCGCACCACACAGTGAACAGATGGTATTTCTTTGCATATGACCTCCTCTTGGAGGGAGCTCATGGTTTGGAGAATCCAGAGCTCCCTCCACACCACCACCTGACCGGAGTTCATTATTCAAAGCATGGACAAACACAGTTGCATTCCTAAAGCGTTCCGACGCAGCTCAAGTTCCTGAAAGGGAACAACATTTTCCAGAATTTTAAAAGAAAGTTAAATGGGAAATTGGAGTATTAATCAGCTTTGTGCTGTTTATATTACCTTTGTTACAATATATAAGTGTAATGCAAATTAGTGCATTTACAGATAAAAAAAAAAATACAGAACCAAATTTCTTGTGTATCGGGTGTTAATGGCAAATTCTTCGAAATTAAAACACCATTTCAACAACAACAAAAAAACCGTAAAAAAAAACCCACATTGACTGCGTGTAAACTGTAAGCAACATGATCTTAAAAGTAGGAAATTCAGTAGTTTGGTTTTATACTGGTTTATATATATATATATATATATATATATATATATATATATATATATATATATATATATATATATATATATATATAAAGTGTGGTCACAAAGAAAGTCACTTCTTGATTCAGCCTATAGCTGCACCCCAAGTGCTATAACTAGTGGTTGCACTTGTGACAGTAAATTGGAGCTAAAACACAGACTCTTCTCTGCATTGGCCAGGAAACAACACGTGGAATGGGGCAGGGGGAAATGTGACTTTTTGTATGATCAAAGCATATCAACTAGCTTTTTAACTGTCATGTGTTTATTTGTTCAGACATTATTCAGACAATATCAGCTATAACACCTCAAGGTGTCACTTGGCTGAGCAATTTCCCTTCTCCTTATACCAAATGTCCTCTGATATGTGTAAAGTTGCCTTCTGTGAGGCCAACTCACCTGCTGGGGTTGTAGAAAAGTGATTGCTAGGACATGTGCCAAATCAAATATGCGGATCACAAATGAGAATTTCATATCGGATCGGTCGAGGCCCGGGTTAACAACGACCGCCACAGGTATCGTTAGCCGACAGGGTACCGGTGGAAATTGGGCTACTGTTGGCCGAAGGAGGAGAAGGAGAGGAGGAAGGCGTCTACAGAGACGGCAGGAAAAGGAGCAGTGTAGGAGAGTAGAGGTTCGGGTTGGTACTTTAAATGTTGGTACTATGACGGGTAAAGGGAGAGAGATAGCTGATATGATGGAGAGGAGAAAGGTAGATGTGTTGTGTGTTCAGGAGACCAAGTGGAAAGGGAGTAAGGCCAGGAACATTGGAGGTGGGTTTAAACTGTTTTATCATGGTGTGGATGGGAAGAGAAATGGTGTAGGGGTGATTCTGAAGGAAGCGTACAGTAAGAGTGTAGTGGAGGTGAAGAGAGTTTCTGATAGGGTGATGATCGTGAAGGTGGAAGTTGAAGGGATGATGATAAATGTCATCAGTGCCTATGCTCCACAAGTTGGCTGTGAGATGGAGGAGAAAGAAAGATTCTGGAGTGAATTAGATGAAGTGGTAGATGGTGTACCTAGGAAAGAACGATTGGTGATTGGGGCAGACTTTAATGGGCATGTAGGTGAAGGGAACAGAGGTGATGAGGAGGTGATGGGTAGGTATGGTTTACAGGAGAGGAATGTGGAAGGGCAGATGGTGGTAGATTTTGCTAAAAGGATGGAAATGGCAGTGGTGAACACGTATTTTAAGAAGAAGGAGGATCATAGGGTGACGTATAAGAGTGGAGGAAGGTGCACACAGGTGGATTATCTTCTGTGTAGGAGATGCAACCTGAAGGAGATTGGAGACTGTAAGGTGTTGGCGGGGGACAGTGTAGCTAGACAGCATCGGATGGTGGTCTGTAGGATGGTTTTGGAGGCGAAGAAGAAGAGGAGGAAAGTAAGGTTTGAAAGAAGAATAAGATGGTGGAAACTGAAGGAGGAAGAGTGTAGTGTGAGGTTCAGGGAAGAGGTCAGACAGGGGCTTGGTGGTGGTGAAGAGGTGCCGGATGATTGGGCAACTACTGCAGGAGTGATGAGGGAGGCAGCTAAAAAAGTACTTGGTGTGACATCTGGAAATAGAAAGCAAGACAAGGAGATGTGGTGGTGGAATGAGGAAGTGCAGGAGAGCATTAGGGGAAAGAGGTTGGCAAAACAGAAGTGGGATCGACAGAGTGATGAGAAAAGTAGGCAGGAGTACAAGGAGATGCGGCAGCAGGTTAAAAGGGATGTGGCGAAAGCCAAGGAAAAGGCATATGAGGAACTGTATAAGAGGTTGGACACTAAGGAAGGAGAAAAGGATTTATACCGATTGGCCAAGCAGAGGGACCGAGCTGGGAAGGATGTACTGCAAGTTAGAGCAATAAAGGATGGAGATGGAAATGTGTTGACTAGTGAGGAGAGTGTGTTGAGAAGATGGAGGGAGTATTTTGAGCAGCTGGTGAATGAGGAAAATCAGAGAGAGAGAAGGTTGGAGGATGTGGAGTTGGTGAAGCAAGATGTAGATAGGATTAGTAAGGAGGAAGTGAGAGCAGCGATTAAGAGGATGAAGAATGGAAAGTCGGTTGGACCAGATGACATACCGGTAGAAGCGTGGAGATGTTTAGGAGAGATGGCAGTGGAGTTTTTAACCAGATTGTTTAACAGGATTCTGGAAGGGGAGAGGATGCCTGAGGAATGGAGAAGGAGTGTGCTGGTACCGATCTTTAAGCATAAGGGAGATGTGCAGACCTGCAGTAACTACAGGGGAATTAAGTTGATCAGTCACACCATGAAGTTATGGGAAAGAGTAGTGGAAGCCAGGCTGAGAGAAGAGGTGACCATCTGTGAGCAACAGTATGGTTTCATGCCGAGGAAGAGCACCACAGATGCCTTATTTGCTTTGAGGATGTTGATGGAGAAGTATAGAGAAGGACAGAAGGAGCTGCATTGTGTATTTGTGGATTTAGAGAAAGCGTACGACAGGGTGCCGAGAGACGAGTTGTGGTATTGTATGAGGAAGTCAGGTGTGTCAGAGAAGTATGTGAGGGTGGTGCAGGACATGTATGAGGACAGTGTGACGGCAGTAAAGTGTGCAGTAGGTACGACAGACTGGTTCAGGGTGAAGGTTGGACTGCATCAAGGATCGGCCCTGAGCCCTTTCCTGTTTGCAGTGGTAATGGACAGGTTGACAGACGAGGTCAGACAGGAGTCTCCCTGGACTATGATGTTTGCAGATGATATTGTGATTTGTGGTGAGAGTAGAGAGCAGGTTGAGAAGAGCCTGGAGAGGTGGAGATATGCGCTGGAGAGAAGGGGAATGAAAGTCAGTAGGAGTAAGACAGAGTACATGTGTGTGAATGAGAGGGAGGGCAGTGGAGTGATGCGGTTGCAGGGAGAAGAGGTGGAGAAGGTGGAGGAGTTCAGGTACCTGGGGTCAACGGTGCAAAGTAATGGAGAGTGTGTTAGGGAAGTAAAGAAAAGAGTGCAGGCAGGGTGGAGTGGGTGGAGAAGAGTGACAGGAGTGATTTGTGATAGAAGAGTATCTGCAAGAATGAAAGGGAAAGTTTATAGGACTGTGGTGAGACCTGCGATGTTGTATGGATTAGAGACAGTGGCATTGAGTAAAAGACAGGAGGTGGAGCTGGAGGTAGCAGAGCTGAAGATGTTGAGGTTTTCGTTGGGAGTGACGAGGATGGACAAGATTAGAAATGAGTTTATTAGAGGGACAGCACATGTAGGATGTTTTGGTGACAAGGTGAGGGAGGCGAGATTGAGATGGTTTGGACATGTGCAGAGAAGGGACATGAATTATATTGGTAGAAAAATGCTGAAGATGGAGCCACCAGGTAGGAGGAAAAGAGGAAGGCCAAGGAGGAGGTTCATGGATGTGGTGAGGGAAGACATGCAGGTAGTTGGTGTAAAAGAGGCAGATATAGAGGACAGGGTGGTATGGAGACGGATGATCCGCTGTGGCGACCCCTAATGGGAGCAGCCGAAAGAAGAAGAAGAAGAAGTAGTATCTAACAGTAGGGTCTCTGATTCTGTCAGGCACCAAAAGACATTATAGGAAATGTAGCAGTCTTGGCCCAATTCAGGACCCGATTTCTTCTGCTGAGGAATGGCTTTGTGTCCCGCTAAAATCTAATCATGATAGTGCCACCTGGTGTTCTCAAAGTGGCAGCATCACAGCTGTTATTGGCACTAATCACACAGATACACACACTATTCACTGATACACATTAACACACACAGACAATTGGTTTTTTATGTAAATGCACCTCAGTATGCTAAGAAAATGTATGTAAGTAAAGTGTATATATTCAGCTTTAAATTAAGGAGTTTTAAAAAGCTTTGGGGCTCCAAAGTAACTGGACAGCCTATGTGGTCTTTTTCCTTATTATTTTATGGCAAATTAAGGAGATAAATGTTTGGGAGTTTATTCCACAAATGTTGATGCTGCATGTGGTAGCTGCTAATGGGAACTATATGTACTAGGTGGTCCAAAGAGATTTGATGAAAGTACAGGATGTCATCATTAGGCTAAACAAAACAAGACAGACCTATCAAAGAGACAAAGCAACAGTTTTAGTAAATTCTGAAGATAATAAATATACTGTCAAGCTCAGCCAAACTAAAAAGCCTGGATGAAGACAGGCATAAACAAACATAATCCTTTTTTGAAGAAAAAAGAAAGAAATCAAATCATCTAGTCAAGTGTATAACACTCTTGAGGGTTTAAGTGTTATTGTCAAAATCTTCAATTAATAGGCACCTTATTGAAAGTACATATAGTAGGTTGACCTCGAAATGTAAACCAGTGTAAAGATTTAAGAATAGAATGCTCAGATTAGACCACTGGCAAACATCTAAAAGGCCTGCCATTTCTGGAACAAAATTATTTGTTCAGATTTACAGATCAAGATTGACCCATCACCAAAGTGATAGTAAGTGTAGAGAATGGAGAAGGAAAGAAAGTTATATGATCCTCAGCACACTTTATAATCTCGCAAACAAAATACAGCATTATAGCATGTGCATGAATGGTTTTCAGTACAATCTATGAGAAAGAACCAACAAACTGGCAGCAACCAAAATCAACTGCAATAAAGGCCTGGCAAAGCATCTCAGAATAGGGAAATAAGTGATGTCCATGTGTTACAGAATTCAGGCAGTCAATGAGCATAATGGATTTGCATCAAAAGTTTAAAACTGTAGTGTGAAATATTGTTAAAAATACTTTAACTGAACCTAAACTGTTATCAAAACGTTATCAAAACCTGTTACCAAAAACAGCACTTGGTTTAAAGAATGTTTTATGTTTAACAGGCTTACATGAAGACATTAAATATTAAATAAATGTTTTAATGAACTTTATTGTTAAATTTAGGAAAGCTTAATTACTGATTGTTTACCCATATCTGCATGTTATCTAACATTTTATCAAAACTTCTAAAGTATAATTAATGAATTAGCCATTACAGTCAGACATCTATCAAAGTTTTATGTGAACTTTAGTCTTTGTGATAAATGATGGTCCATTTAGGGGCTTATGATGTGGACTATTGTAGACAGCAATGCACTACTTGTTGGACTTTGGGTTTTCAGTACGACACATGCCTTTCTACAGTATATACACTGAATACTAACACAGACTATTGCACACAGCTAACATCACAAAGCACAGAGTTATATTGGAATATTGTTATATAAATTGCATTGTTACTGTCTACATACTAATGCAATTTATTAAATGTATGACATAATTTACATTCTGGTGTTTGCGCTGCTGGTTCTGTCTTTGCTTGCAGGTATTTTCATGTCTTAAATTTACATTTCTCCAGTCCAAAAGCTGCCCCTACTACTTATATATATTTTGATAATATATTGGTACATATTAGTAATGTATCATGCAAGAGATTATTTAGTACATTATATAGTAAAGTTTAAACAAACAATTTGGTTCTTTTACTAGGCTGCGAAGCAAACTTGTTCTCTGCCGATGAGCCCAAACTGCTGACTTTCTGGGATCTTCTGGATATATATATATATATTTATATATATATATATATATATACAGACCAAGAGTTTATATATATTATATAGACAGTACAGACCAAAAGTTTGGACACACCTGCTCATTCAAAGAGTTTTCTTTATTTTCATGACTATGAAAATTGTAGAGTCACACTGAAGGCATCAAAACTATGAATTAACACATGTGGAATTTTATACATAACAAAAAAGTGAACTGAAAATGTCATATTGTAGGTTCTTCAAAGTAGGCATCAAGAGAATGCCAAGAGTGTGCAAAGCAGTAATCTAAGCAAAAGGTGGCTACATTGAATAACCTACAATATGACATATTTTCAGTTGTTTCACCCTTTTTTGTTATGTATATAATTCCATATATAATTCCACATGTGTTAATTCATAGTTTTGATGCCTTCAGTGTGACTCTACAATTTCCATAGTCATGAAAATAAAGAAAACTCTTTAAATAAGAAGGTGTGTCCAAACTTTTGGTCTGTACTGTATATATATATATATATATATATATATATATATATATATATATATATATATATATATATATATATATATATATATATATATACAGTGAGGAAAATAAGTATTTGAACACCCTGCTATTTTGCAAGTTCTCCCACTTAGAAATCATGGAGGGGTCTGAAATTTTCATCGTAGGTGCATGTCCACTGTGAGAGACATAATCTAAAAAAAAAAATCCAGAAATCACAATATATGATTTTTTAACAATTTATTTGTATGATACAGCTGCAAATAAGTATTTGAACACCTGTCTATCAGCTAGAATTCTGACCCCCAAAGACCTGTTAGTCTGCCTTTAAAATGTCCACCTCCACTACATTTATTATCCTAAATTAGATGCACCTGTTTGAGGTCGTTAGCTGCATAAAGACACCTGTCCACCCCATACAATCAGTAAGAATCCAACTACTAACATGGCCAAGACCAAAGAGCTGTCCAAAGACACTAGAGACAAAATTGTACACCTCCACAAGGCTGGAAAGGGCTACGGGGAAATTGCCAAGGAGCTCGGTGAAAAAAGGTCCACTGTTGGAGCAATCATTAGAAAATGGAAAAAGCTAAACATGACTGTCAATCTCCCTCGGACTGGGGCTCCATGCAAGATCTCACCTCGTGGGGTCTCAATGATCCTAAGGAAGGTGAGAAATCAACCCAGAACTACACGGGAGGAGCTGGTCAATGACCTGAAAAGAGCTGAGACCACCGTTTCCAAGGTTACTGATGGTAATACACTAAGACGTCATGGTTTGAAATCATGCATGGCACGGAAGGTTTCCCTGCTTAAACCAGCACATGTCCAGGCACGTCTTAAGTTTGCCAATGACCATTTGGATGATCCAGAGGAGTTATGGGAGAAAGTCATGTTGTCAGATGAGACCAAAATAGAACTTTTGGTTCATAATTCCACTAAACGTGTTTGGAGGAAGAAGAATGATGAGTACCATCCCAAGAACACCATCCCTACTGTGAAGCATGGGGGTGGTAGCATCATGCTTTGGGGGTGTTTTTCTGCACATGGGACAGGGCGACTGCACTGTATTAAGGAGAGGATGACCGGGGCCATGTATTGCGAGATTTTGGGGAACAACCTCCTTCCCTCAGTTAGAGCATTGAAGATGGGGCGAGGCTGGGTCTTCCAACATGACAATGACCCGAAGCACATAGCCAGGATAACCAAGGAGTGGCTCTGTAAGAAGCATATCAAGGTTCTGGCGTGGCCTAGCCAGTCTCCAGACCTAAACCCAATAGAGAATCTTTGGAGGGAGCTCAAACTCTGTGTTTCTCAGCGACAGGATATAAACCTGACTGATCTAGAGAAGATCTGTGTGGAGGAGTGGGCCAAAATCCCTCCTGCAGTGTGTGCAAACCTGGTGACAAACTACAGGAAACGTTTGACCTCAAACAAAGGCTACTGTACCAAATATTAACATTTTCTTTCTCAGGTGTTCAAATACTTATTTGCAGCTGTATCATACAAATAAATAGTTTAAAAATCATACATTGTGATTTCTGGATTTTTTTTTTTAGATTATGTCTCTCACAGTGGACATGCACCTACGATAACAATTTCAGACCCCTCCATGATTTCTAAGTGGGAGAACTTGCAAAATAGCAGGGTGTTCAAATACTTATTTTCTTCACTGTATATATATATATATATATATATATATATATGCCAATCAGGCATAACTTTATGGCCACAGATCAGACATAACATTATGCCCACCTACCTAATATTGTATTGGTCCCAGTTTCCTGCCAAAACAGTCCTGACCTGTCGAGCATTAACAGCATTAACTTATTAGCATTTAACAGTTTGAGATACAGTTGCTCCTTTGTTGGATTGGATCACATCGTCCAGCCTTTGGTTAATTTAAAGTATTTTTTCCACACAGATTTTAGATAAAATAAAGAACAATTGATTATGGTTTTTATCAGATTTGTACGGTGGCCGAGAAGTGCAAAACACATGAACAAATCCGAAAACAAAATAACAAATGCAAAAACCAAACAACAAATCCGATAACAAATTAACAAATCCAAAAACAAAATAACAAATTCAAAAACAAAATAACAAATCTGAAAACAGAGGAGTTTCCTCAGAGGAATTTCCCATGGAAGCTGTTTGAGGAGGGCCACTAAATCCGTGAACCACAGACGGCCTGGCCCTCGCGGGGCTACCAGGAGGAAACGGACTCCATCCCGAGGAATTCTCTCCAGAACTCCCGGAAGCAGCGCGATGGGGGGAAAGGTGTAAAGACGCAGCCTCGGCTACGGTTGCGCCAAAGAATCCAGTCCCAACGGGGCTGGTGAATATAGGGAAAACCACAGGGGACAGTGCGACTCTCTAAAGAGGTGAACAGGTCTACCTGGGCTGTGCTGAATTTCCCCCCAAATCTGCTCCACCACCTGAGGGAGGAGGCGCCACTCCACACCTCTTCAGGCTCTTCTCCACTTGCTCCCTACTCTCACCTCAAATCACAATATCATCCGCAAACATCATAGTCCACAGAGACTCCTGTCTGACCTCGTCCATCAACCTGTCCATTACCACTGCAAACAGAAAAGTGCTTAGAGCTAATCCTTGATGCAGTCCAACCTCCACCTTGAACCAGTCTGTCGTTCCTACTGCACACTTCACTGCTGTCACACTGTCCTCATACATGTCCTGCACCACCCTCACATACTTCTCTGACACACCTGACTTCCTCATACAATACAATGCAACTTCTTTTGACATTTACTATACTTTTTCATCAACATTTTTAAAGCAAATGAAGTATCTGTGGTGCTCTTACTCAGCATGAAACCATACTGTTGTTCACATATGGTCACCTCTTCTCTCAGCCTGGCTTCCATTTCTATTTCCCATAACTTCATGGTGTGACTGATCAACTTAATTCCCCTGTAGTTACTGCAGGTCTGTACATCTCCCTTATTCTTAAAGATTGGTACCAGCACACTCCTTCTCCATTCCTCAGGCATTCTCTCACCTTTCAAAATCTTATTGAACAACCTGGTTAAAAACTCCACTGCCATCTCTCCTAAACATTTCCATGCTGCTAGCGGTATGTCATCTGATCCAACCGACTTTCCACTCTTCATCCTCTTAATCTCTGCTCTCACTTCCTCCTTACTAATCCTATCCACTTCCTGCTTCACCATCTCCACACCATACAACCTTCTCTTTCTCTCAATTTCCTCATTCATTAGCTGCTCAAAATCCACCTCCATCTTCATAACACTCTGTCCTCACTAGTCAACACATTTCCATCTCCATCCTTTATTGCTCTAACTTGCTGCACTTCCTCATTCCACCACCACGTTTCTTTGTTTTCCTTTCTATTTCCAGATGTCACACCAAGTACCTTTCTATCTGTCCTTATCACTTTTGCAGTAGTGGCCTAGTCATCCAGCACCTCTTCCCCACCAGCGAGCCCCTGTCTGACCTCTTCTTCAAATCTCACACTACAGGTCTTCCTACTTCAGTTTCCACCATCTTATTCTTGTTTCAGTCCTCATTCTCCTCCTCTTCTTCTTCTTCTTCTTCACCTCTAAAACCATCTAACAGACCACCATCCGATGCTGTCTATCTACACTGTCCCCTGCCAACACCTCCAATCTCCTTCAGGTTGCATCTCCTACATGGTACATAGTCCACCCTTGGGCGCCTTCCTCTACTCACCATATGCTCATCCTTCTTCTTAAAATAAGTATTTATCACTGTCATTTACATCCTTTTAGCAAAATCTACCACCATCACATCACTGCACCAATCGTTCTTTCCAAGGTACACTCTCCACCACTTCATCTAATTCACTCCAGAAATTTTTCTTCTCCTCCATCTCACACCCCACTTGTGGAGCATAAGCACTGATGACATTTATCATCACCCCTTTAACTTCCAGCTTCACGTTCATAACCCTATCAAAAAATATCTTCATCTCCACTACACTCTTACTGTACTCTTTCTTCAGAATCACTGCTACACCATTTCTCTTTCTCTCCTTACTCCCCTTTTACTTGGTCTCCTGAACACACAACGTATCTACCTTTCTCCTCTACATCATATCAGCTACCTCTCTCCCTTTACCAGTCATAGTACTAACATTAAAAGTGCCCACGCTAACCTCTACAGAGACAGCAGGGAAAGGAGAAGTGGGGGAGGCTTCTCCTTTCCCTGCTGTCTCTGTAGATGTCTCCCTCCTCTCCTTTTCCTCTTTCGGCCAACAGTAGCTTAATTTCGACCGGTACCCTGTTGGCTAACAATACCTGTGGTGGTCTTTGGTAACCCGGGCCTCGACCGATCCGGTATAAATTTCTGATTCGTGATCCGCATATTTGATTTGGCACATTTTATGCTGGATGGCCTTCCTAACACAACCCTCCACATGTTTTAGGCTTGGGACCGGCACTAAGAGTGCACTGGCTTGTGCCACCATAATGGCTGGGTTTTTGTTGAGCAGACTGTTTATATTAATTCTAGACAGCTGCTGTGTGTAGTTAAAGTGTAAAGGTTATGAAGGAGTTTTATTCAAGTGGAAAGTTTGATAGCATGACCACTAGATAGAGCCATGGAGTGGGCTGAATACAGAGGTAAAGAGATTCAGTCTTAAAATAAATTCAGTTTTCTTCAGTATGTTATGTACACATAATTATTCTATTATAGTATTATAGTATTGAAAAAATTTCCCAATTAGAGCAAACAATCTATCTATCAAACAAGCAGGCAGACATACACAAAAACCAATATATAACTAATAACAGCACAGATTACTAAGAATTATTGCAAATTCAAGTGTATTAATTCTGAGTTCAATTGTGTTGTATATGCTGAATGTTTTTTATAAACTAGTGCAATTGTGAGAAATTCTGAAAAACCTTGTTTCTAAAAATGGCACTCAAGCAGTGAAGCCTTAAACTGCAGAGAATAACAGCACTGAGTCTATAAAAATCTAATGGCTGTAGAGGGTTGTAAAGAGATCAAGTAATCCTGCAGAACATATCAAGCTCATTTATATTCTTAAGGTATTCGTTTAAAATCGCCTGTATAGCTTAGACTACATGTTCTGGGGGATCTGTAGTTGGATATGGCCTTTGTAAATAAAAACATTTGGTGTCCTGCAACCATCTTCATTTATTTGATTAGAAAATCATTCACACTATCAGCTGGAGATTAAGCTTAAATCCAGATGATGCGAAAACCATCTGTGGCTGGAAGCCCAAGAAAGCAAAACTGGCCTTACACTCTGTGTTGGGGGCATGAGAGGATTAGCGGTATGATGGTGGTATAATTTCTCATCATACTTTCTTTATGCCCCCTATCAATTACAGCAACACAAGCAAATAAACACCCTCAAATTGTAGTAAGGTTTCTTCACATAACCATGCCCTAAATACACAAAGCCAGCTAAATGAAGATATGATGTACATGGGTCTGAGTGGAAGATCTTAAGTGACCTGCTATAGAGGACTCAGGACTACAGTTTGCTTCTGATCATCATCACTGCACCCCTTAACATCGTTCATCTGCAATAATTGGACATTCGGTGTAACCCAGATGAGGATGGGTTTCCTCTTGAGTCTGGTTCCTCTCAACGTTTCTTCGTTATGCCATCTTGGGGAGTTTTCCCTTGCCATAGTCGCCACTGGCCTGCTCATCAGGGACAAACTTACACTTATAAGAACAACTTATTATTGTTAACACCACATTATCTGTATAAAGCTGCTTTAAGAAAATGTTCATTGTTAAAAGCGCTATACAAATAAAAATGAATTGAATTGAATTGAAAAGCTTCACCCCAGGCTTCTTTACCTTATGTCTGTAGCTGACTTTACTTAAATATAATAAGGTACCAAGTTACTAGAAGAACTATCAAAAGCCAAAATGCACACTCAAATAGTTGCCAAACATTGCATGTCAGGAAGCGTCCCTCTACCCGATTTCCCCTTTTCTTTGCCAAAAGTTGTCTAAGCATTCCCATCACACAAACAGCTCAACCTGTCCAGTGGGAAAGAAATCACAGCTGACAATAAAATTGTTATAAAAGTGCCTGCAAATCAGACAAAACAGCCATCAGCACATGTCTCAACACAGAAAGGAAAAAACTGACAAGAACAAAATATCTTTTCAAAAAATGTATAAGACAACTCACACAATGGCACATTTATATCAGTAGTGTGATCCTTAAATATTGTTTTTCTCATCGTCCATTAAGTCAAGTCAAGTCAAGTCAAGTCTATTTCTATATTTCACAACAGACATTGTCTAAAAACAGCTTTACAGAATTTAACAGTTAAGGTGAACAATGTGTATTTATTCCTAATAAGCAGCCATGGTGACTGTGGCAAGAAAAACTCCCTTAGATGTTATGAGGAAGAAACCTTGAGAGGAACCAGACTCAAAAGGGGAACCCATCTTCATTTGGGTGACATCAAGAGTGTGATTATAGTCTTTAAACAATACAGAACACTGAAGAGTGAGAATTAACATTAGCACTGGAATGTAAGATTATGAGTAATGTTCTTTCTACAGTCTTATACAGTAATTGGTGGTTATAGAACTAGGAGCTACTGAGCAACTCATAAAATAGTTCAACATTTGCGATCATCATAAATCCAACACCAGCTTCCCCATGCCAAAACCTTTAAACACTCAAGGAGGTCCAGTGTCCAAACTCTACATGAAGTGGAACTCAATTGGCGCTGGTATGTCTCTAGATGGTTTGGGATGTTTGCAGGGTCAGCATCTACTTCTTTAAAGAGTACTGATTAGTATTAATTAGTACTTTTACTAAATTAGTACTGATAAAACTGCTCAGCTAAGAGACAAATACATTTATAATTGTAAGACACAAAGTTCAAAAAGTACTTTTTTACAGAATTAGGAATATTACATACCATTACAAGAGATTCTCATATCTCAAATCTCTCATGGTCACATATTTGTTCTACATTGCTATTAAAGGAAGTGGTAGTTCAATGTTTAATATGTTGAATTTCTGATCAGAATGTTGTTAAAATCCCAGCATTACCAAGCTGCCACTGTTTCATCCTTGAGAAAGGGCCTTAACCTTCAGTTAACTGCTCGGTTGTATAAATGTGATAATTGATAATTCTCTGTACAAAAGGTCTCCCAAATGCCATAAATGACAAAAAATGAAAAAAATAAGTAATTTATTACAGTCAGCAAATCTGCATTTTCTTTATTATTTCAAGCTTCGTAACCATTATAACACTTCTGCTTGCAATACAAAACAATATGAAACTTAAGAAGGCATTAGTTACATTTCCATTAGCTCATACTAATTTTTTTTACAGTAAAGATTATTTTCATTCATGATGAATCAAAGCAAAACTGCTGTTTGTTCCTCAGTCATGATAAACATGGGTTTAAAGAGCACAAGGCTATAAGAATGTTCCACATATCTCTAAGATCTCTGTGCCTTCTGTAAAGCAATTTTGTGCTGCTGCCGGGAGGATGTCTGTGGAGATTCAGATGCCTGCTCTTGCTGACACAAAACAGATGAGAGCCCTTTGACCTGATTTGCTAAGCTGATGTGAAAATAGTGAATAATGCAAAAAGAAACAAGGCAGAAAGCACTCACATCTGTCGCAACTCGGCACAAAGACACCACAAAAGGCCCTGGGGTTACAAGGGTTCATATACGGCTCCTCTACATTTTATTGATTTAAATTTTACTCCTGTAGAAAAGTTTGAACTTTTTTTTTTGCACTTTTTCTCACTGAATATATATATATATATATATATATATATATATATATATATATATATATATATATATATATATATATATATATATATTCAGTGAGGAAAATAAGTAATTGAACACCCTGCTATTTTGCAAGTTCTCCCACTTAGAAATCATGGAGGAGTCTGAAATTGTCATCGTAGGTGCATCGTTGAAGCATGAGGTGGTAGCATCATGCTTTGGGGGTGTTTTCCTGCACGTGGGACAGGGCGACTGCACTGTATTAAGGAGATGATGACCGGGGCCATGTATTGCGAGATTTTGGGAAACAACCTCCTTCTCTCAGTTAGAGCATTGAAGATGGGTCGAGGCTGGGTCTTCCAACATGACAATGACCCGAAGCACACAGCCAGGATAACCAAGGAGTGGCTCTGTAAGAAGCATATCAAGGTTCTGGCGTGGCCTTGCCAGTCTCCAGACCTAAACCCAATAGAGAATCTTTGGAGGGAGCTCAAACTCCGTGTTTCTCAGCGACAGGCCAGAAACCTGACTGATCTAGAGAAGATTTGTGTGGAGGAGTGGGCCAAAATCCCTCCTGCAGTGTGTGCAAACCCAATCCTGCTTAGACTGCTGCCCCCACGACCCGGATTACGGATAAGCGGGAGAAAATTAATGAATGAATGAATGAATTATGAGTAAAATTTTGGATTGACACATCTGTAAAGAAATGTGTAACTTAAGTAAACATTCTGTGGATTTATTACTGTTACCAAATGCTACGTTTTAGGGCTGGGTCCTATAGACAAAAATGTTTTTCATGTAAAGCCCTGTTACTGGATATCTAAGACATATTATAACTATAACATAACAATACCCAGCCCCATAGCTCCTCCTGCGAAACCTAGGCCACCGTTCCACTCATGATAGTTGCTAAAAGCCAAAGCTGCTCTTCTCTGAAGAAGGTTATCCGCATATAGGTGCTTCTCTACAATAACATCTTTTCCCACTATAAGATCAGTCTGGATGGGATAATCACATTGCACCTCAATGTAAACCTTGAGTATATGTTCAACGCCATTTGATTTTGTAACTCTTTGTAGCTATTCACAGGGAAATGGTTTCTATTATTAAACAGCACAGCAATGCAAGTACCTTAGAAAAAGTTTCCACGTGTACCTTAGAAAAAGTTTCCACGTGTACCTTAGAAAAAGTTTCCACGTGTACCTTAGAAAAAGTTTCACTTTTTATTGGAATCATATATTTTCATATATTTTATGATTTTATGATATCCAGTGGGAGTGAGAATCACTATATTTTGTGTATTTGGGTTAGCCACCTACACTTGCTGAGGTAACTTTCAGACACGATCATTGCAATGCATTTCTCCAACAGGGTTATCTGTCTGTCTTTCATATATAGAAACTTTTCATTCTCGGATACCTGCAGCACTCAAAAAGTGACACATTTGCTTTGCATTAATGGTATTATAATACACAGAAGAAGCTAATGGCCATTTGGGAGAAAAATGTAGTAATTGGATCATGCTTTTCAAAAAAGTGTATGTGTTTTCACAGTCTTGTGAGATTGGGGAAATCAATCCTCCGGGCCACAGTCATTTTTGACATATACGCAAGTTGCCCTGCCTACTTTTATGGCCAGTTATGTCAGGATTCAAGGAAAAAGCAAAATGGTAGATCATTTAGGACACATATAGACTTCCTGTTTCACTATAATACTCAAATTCATGGTTAAATCAGGGCAGTACTCCATTTCACTGACGCTGATTCAGAGATTATTAGCATGAGACTAGATTCACTGAGAATGATCAGGGACTGTTTACTATAGACATCCGCCCAGTCTGTAAAACATTACACACTGGACATTGCACACACTTATACACCGTGTACACTTGTACATTCTGGACATTACACACTGGACATTGCACACATTTGCACACGGTCAATCTGACTGTGCACTCGCACTTTACTTAACTCTGTTCTTACATTACTCCATCCCAACCTTATATCTATTACATCTACCTCATAGATGTATTGCACCTTAAATGTGAAATCTTAAAAATGTCTTTTATTTATTTATGGGGTTTTTTGTTATTTTTTATTTAAGTTACTCTTTTTAGTGTTTCACTCTCTATGCACCTTGGTCCGTAGTAATGGCATTTCATTCTTTTGTATACTGGGTATGTGGAAAAATGAAAATAAACTTGAGTTGCATATACATTCTCACCTGTAATGTTCTTTATACATTGTGCTGAATGCAGGAACTAGGGTATGCAAATCTACTCTTTGACCTAAGATGACCAGGAAGACCTTGGTTTCCACTACTTGTGGTCATGCCACTCTGCAGTTGGATGGAGACATTTAGCTGACTTCACATTTGTGTCAGGTGAGTTGATGCTTTGATATGTATATCCTACTAAGGACTGCATTGCAGCAGTCTAAGAAATACTCATGAATGCAAAAGTCTCTAATACAAGCTGGATCCACTTTTTTATTACCAAACTGCTTTTTATGTCAATGGACATATAGAAATCTGTCCCTATTTTTCCTTAAGGCAGATTTGGCTGCTAAAGATGGATGCCATCTTTCTGGGGTCTCATAAACTTGTGATGACTTTTCCATCTTTCACATTGTCTTAGAGCCTGGTATAGGATGGTATTGTGCTTACAAATTCTGCTTATAAACCTTGGCCCTGCACCCAATGGTACAATATAAAACTAACTATTCTTAACCAGTACCTGTGCCATGATTTGTCAGCCTACAGTGAGTATATATTCATCTATGCATTGAAAGCATTGCACTGTTGCTTGCTGGGCATCACCATGCACATACTGCAAGTGTTACAATGATAACATTGCATGTACTTGTTGCAAAAATATTTTTTTGCTTCACGATTTGGTTTGCACATGAACGCAATTTAATATCCATAATCATTCTAAAATGTTGTTCATAGAACCAGCATTGAAAATATGACAGATTTCATATCATTACTATGATACTGTAAGTTTACTTCTAATATAATAGCACTGGATTTTTGTGTGCAAAGGTGTATGTATAAAGAGCTAGAGAAATTTGAACTGATTGAAATCTAATGAAATGAAAAGTATTAAAAAGTTATAATGTACAGTTGAGTGATGGTAACTTCCAGCAATACCTAGCTAAAGTGTTTTGGAAAAGGAATGCATTATCTTTAAGATGCTCACTCTCTGACATGGTAAACTTCCATTACCTACAAAAATACAATTAGTTCCCCCAAGTATAGAACTATACTTGACACAGACAGTGTTATACTTTGAAATTTGCTCTAACTATATATTAGATACAGTTTGTATAATTTTTTTTTGTCCAAAGTTATTATAATAACCTATATAACTAAATTCCGGAAATTAATTTAATTCATCTATTCTATTGAACCGATTTGAACTGCTACTACCTACTAAACACCTTTTGTTTAAAATAGCATAGAAATACACAGTAAGTGTGTACAGACCTAGTGCACTATGTACATTTGTAACCTTGCCCATCCTGACAGGAAGTGTGATGTGTTATACTCCTTTCACTGGCCTTTACACACTATAATGAGTAATCACTGTTTGTAAATTTAACTGCAACTTTCTTCACATTTCATAAGAAATCACATGATTCTGTTTCATAGCAGTAAGAAAGGGCAACATTCTGTAACCTCAGCTGGGCTTTTTTTTTTAAATACACAAATAACCATGGTTCCAGTTTCATAGTATTTTGGCATATCTAGGGTGTATGTAGAGGACATATCATTGCAATACAACATGTTTACACGTGATAAAATGCTTTAGTTAACAATCTTCTCTAAGGTCTATAACCAGATATTTTAAGGTGAGATTTACAGTAATGCACACTCTAACTTTCCTTTTTTTTTTTGGCATTTTTAAATATTACTGTTAGAATTCACTTTTTGTGGCAGTGTATTGCAGGTACACCAGTTTATCCCTCTGGGGGAAACATTTACATGGTGCAAAAGAAGAAAAAAATGTTTGTATGGTGTTATCTGATTTGACCTTAGCTTCCAAAGCAGTGTTTTGTTCTTTGAGAAATAAGACTGTCAAAGGGATAGGCTTCAGGTGTAGAAAAAGACAAGCCATGACAAGACGATAATGTTGTAGAGTTTGTAGAACATTCATCAGTCTTCATGATATAGCGCATACAAGCGTGCAGATAGCATATAATACATAGATCCATACATAGATACATAAATACATACATAGATTCAAAACCAAAATTAAACTATATTAATCTTTAAATAGTCAGAATAGCAAAACTTAAATAAATGCACCTTCTAGACACTTCTATGTGACCATTTTCCCAATTTGTGTTTGAAGAAAGGCTAGAAAAGGGAAATTCTGTTCCAGTAGTGTTGTACACAAAGGTAAAATCTTAATAATAATGTTTGATGTAAAACTCATGTTTGGATTTACAAACATTTTCATCGGCTGTTTGAAGCTCATCAAGGTATCCCATATTGTGTAACTTTATTTGTTTTAATTCTTGCTAATGATTACTTTTCAATGTTTTATTGTCGAGGCTGTTCAGAATCAGAACAATTGGGAATTTCTTTTTTTGGTTTTGTTGTTTTTGCCCAAAAATGTATACAGTGAATCTAGAGTTACAGTACAATGTACAATACATGATATATTCAGGAGCATGTAAAGGTCATTAAGTCTTCTACATATGGACCAAGATTAAACTCCTAATCTACATTTGCCTGTGAAACACAATTACAACAGTAAAGCTCACTTATCAAAGGTTAATTTATCAGCTACATTTACAGACAATGAACCGAGTTTTTTTTTTTTTTTTTTTATCACTGAAATTGCGATGTGGCTGATTAGTTTGATTGTGTTTTATGTATATATATATACCTTTTTTTATTACATAGAAAATCCTGGAAAACACATAAAATAATTATAATTCAAGCTACTAACTGGAAATCATGAAATAGTCATTGGAAACTAATGTTCCCCTAATTATCTTGAACAAAGACAAACAGAAACAAATCAAAAAAAAATTTCTGCTTGAGGCAGAACTTTGGAGCCTATTACAGGACATAGACAAAAGGTTAAATGACGTAATTTGATATGGTTCGCCTCGCTTTCACTTGTAAACGAGGCTACATAATAAAGCCTTGTTTTGCATGTGAAAACAATGCAAAAGGGGAGATAAACATGTAAATGATTTGGATCAATGTGTTAGCAATCTGGAGCCAAATATCAGTAGGTGCCAGACTTAAAGTCTCTGGAGGAGATTAATGATCACTGATTAAAAAAAAAAGTTATAAAATATAATTACATTTCAGAGAAGAGAACCATACCGAAAACAAGAAGAGCAAGAGAAACAATCTGTTCTACCGTACAATGAAATTCCTACTCTGTGAATCCACCAAGGAGGCTATGACACATATTAAGGACATACAAAGAACAGATAAAGACAACATATATGAATTACAAATGTGGAAAGGTATAATAGTTTATTTGCAAAGTCAGAGGTGTGTGCATGTATAAAGAGTTCATGTTTGCAATGTGCAATGAAACAACATAGAAAGGCACACCATAGAGGGGTAGACAGGGTTCATGTATGTCTATAAAGAAATTAGCTCTATAAACACCAGCTGTATAAACACTGTGTGTACATTTATATTTATATTACTATACAATACAATTATATTTCTCTCTATATATGCTGCCTTACACACAATTTATTCTAATATATATATAATAATATTTAATATTAATAATTATTATATATATATATATATATATATATATATATATATATATATATATATATATATATATATATATATATATATATATATATATATACTATGAAATGTCAATAAAAATGAATCTATCTATCTATCTATCTATCTATCTATCTATCTATCTATCTATCTATCTATCTATCTATCTATCTATCTATCTATCTATCTATCTATCTATCTATCTATCTATCTATCGTAAAACGGGTCTATACATGTGTGCATATTTATTTAATTGTTCATTTGACAATTTAAACAAATGTTTAATGTGTTGCACTGATCAATCCAAGATTAAAAAATAAAAAAATGACGTGCTCAGAGAGATTCTTTCGCAACATGTTTTCACGAAGGTGCGTGTGCGTGATGATGACTGTAACCAGACCCGAACAAAGGGAAGAGAAAGTCTCGCGATCAGCGTTGTTGTGAATGCAGCCCGGAGAGTATAAAACGCGCGCGCACCTCCACCGCTCACTACACCCCGAGGACAGCAGACGTTTTAGGTGAGTGTGAAGAAGACAAAGGTGCAAAGGGGAAAGGCACTAAATACTGATATCACTACTTGCATTTTCTTTATATGCATAAACTTTTTATCTATATCAGGACCACTTGTAATGCTTCAAGTCACTTTTTTTTAAACAAAAAAAAGTGCATGTGCATGTAATAATATAGAAAAGTATGCACTAATGTTAAACGTGTACAAAGTAAATTCGTGTTTAGACTGAGATTATAAGTTTTCTGTACTTAAATATGATGGTGAAATTACTTTACTGACTTTCATGCTCATTCTAGGTGTTCTTATCTATCAACATGAGGGCTATTGCAGTGGTACTTGCTCTGGCAGTCATTACTGGTAAGTAGATTGTTATATATATATATATATATATATATATATATATATATATATATATATATATATATATATATATATATATATATATATATATATATGCATTACAAATGTAAAGCAGTTAGTAAGATGCAGAAAGTCTTGCTTACAGTCAGTCATGTTTTGTAATTCAAATGTGCATGGAAAAAGGCGTTTGTTCCAACAGACCTCATTCACAATAGTTATCATGTCTAATCAGTTACCTAACCCATGCCTTTTTATTATTTTTATTATTGTTGTTGTTATAATAATTATTATTCTTTATTTAGGCTGCCATGCCCGCGCTGTGCTCCAAGCCAAATGGGAAGAAACAGTGGATCAATTCTGGCAGTCCATCTCTGATAGTATGGTGGACAACATGAAGGGCTCTGAGCTTACCAAGGAACTTGAGTGAGTTAATATAAAGGAACCATGAATGTGTATGAATTCAGTATGTCCATGTTAACATCAAATGTAAAAACATTTCTGCAAAGTCTTCCATTGTCTCTGATATTCTGAATCATGGTCCCCCTTCCTCCTCCTTCTTCACCTCGCAAATTTAGTACTCTGATCACTGCCACCATGACTGAGCTGAACTCATACAGAGAAGACATCGAGACCAAACTGGGCCCATACACAGTAGGTGCCTCAGGCCAGCTGAAGCAGGATCTGGATCTTCTGGCTAGCAAGCTGCAGACAGACATGCTTGATGCCAAGGAGCGCTCTACCCAGTACCTACAGGAGCTGAAGACCATGATGGAGCAGAATGCAGATGATGTCAAGAACCGTATCAACAACTACATTCGTAAACTCAAGAAGCGCCTGGGGAAGGACACCGATGAAATCCAAAAGTGAGTGAGAATCAGGAGCACAGTAGTTATTATGGTATTTTGTAAATTCATTGGTTTCATAAATCAATGGAGGATTTATGTTTATTGATGTCTTAAATCTCTTCAATTAAATGTGAAAAATTCTGTTGCCTTTATCTAAATAGACAAATGGAAAACCTTAACTACTTTATTGTTGCACCTTTTTAGAACTGTAGCTACTTACCTGGGTGAGCTGCATTCCCGCAGCGAGCAGAACGCCGGGGCCGTAATGGGCCAACTTGAGCCCTTTGCTAAGCAGGTGCAAGATGGAGTCATGGAGAAATTTGGCGCCCTCACCGAGATAATGCAGAACCAGGCTGTAAACCAACAGCTGGAACAACAGGCCGACATGCTGAAGCAGCAGCTGGAGAAGACCGCCGAAGACCTGCGCACTTCCCTCGAAGGCCGCATCGAGGAGCTGACCACCCTCCTGGAACCCTACACTGAGAAGATCCGTGAAGAGTTCCAGACCATCATGGAAAAGCTCAAAGAAGCCTCAGCTGCTATCCCTGCCCCACAGTAAAGCCACCACTTATAGCACATTGTACCAAACACAGGAAGGGAAAAGTGGGGGTAAAATTAGTCTTATAATGTTCGTTACTGATGCTTTTATAGTCACTGTATGACAGGGAATCAAGCAAAAGAAAAGGACTGGTCATGGTCTCTTATCGAAACATGGAATGCTTTTTTTATTAATCACAATGTGGGCTTGCACAGTATTAATCCACTCAATCCTACTTCTTCAAGTGCAATAGTATAAATTCCTTGGCTAGTCATGTTTCTCAAATCTGTGAGATTGAATAAAAGTGTGTGCCTTGGGACGACAGGCAGGTTTACACAAAGGTTTAATAGTTCTATGAAACCTCATGAAATTATTGTCCACAATTTTAATCCTTAACTCTGCAAAGAACGTCTGACTGCTGTTTTTGTACCTGTATGCAATAAAAATGGGTAATGGATCAAATGCTTCTTTGGTGTTTTCTCTTTGTTTTAACATTCAATTGCAAAACACAAACCCATGACAATCGAAATGAAATAGAAGCGACCTGGAAGTGTTAAATCTACATTTATGTCTGTATCATAACAACATAAATGTATTTAGGAGCTATAAATATATAGCCGGGTCCAACATCAATCATCCATAGCTACAGAAACAAAAGAACCCAACACATATGAATATAAATATCGAGTCAAAGCATAGATGAATCATGTGAGGAACAAGTTTGTAGATGTCCCTGAAAAAAACACAAAAGTTGGATTGTACTGGGGCTGAAAAGTTTTCCATGCGTTTCATTATGCGTATCATGTTTGCACGTTTGAAAGATCAGCTTTTTTTCTATACCTATTATTGCAGTATTTCTTTTCTTTTTTTACTCCAAAAACCCACACAACCCTAACTTGTCTTTTTGTCACGCCACCTTGTTGTCTTTACCTGTTGGCTTACATAATCAAACATGTATGGGCAATGACCTTGTTCTAATTCTCTGAGCACATCTTGCCATCTTATGGAGTATATGGGAAAGATTAATACACCTTTATGTCTGAAATATTTATTCGCTCTGGCGTTTAATTAATAACCAGTAAACTAGTTAATGAAAGCAAAGGTGCGAGTAGCATGTTAGTGTAATTACAACAAATGTTTTTTTGCACATTCATGGCAGATGTTTTGATATTTTCATTTATCATCTTCATTTATCATCTGCATTTATAAAATACAATTTATTACAATTTGAACTGTTTCTTTTTACCTATAAACTTCCTATTTATGTTACATGGCCACCTGATACTGAATTTTGATGATTCTGAGCATCTTTTCTTTATACACTCCATTTAATGCATTTTCATAAAACCTCTTGATTCATTTGAAAAGTTTCCAGTATTGCCAACGCCAAAAGAAGACACTGAAATTATGCTTCCTTTGCTTTACAAACCATTTGGATTAGCACAAGTGGAAGTTCACCATAGCCAGATGACCCTTAACAGGATCTTTTAATGTTAGCTGCAACCCTGCCCAGAATCATCTTCCCCTATTCTTATCGTTGCCGGGGGACATGTTCTGAGCTGCTCACACATTCCAGTGGGCTGCCTGCACGTCCGCTGGGATAAAGAAACACGCTGTCCTTTTATTTATGTGAATCAGACTTGCTTTTGTATTCTATAAACCTTCCTATCTGTCTCTCTTACACCTACATGCACACACACACTGACACAAACAAATACTGGTGGCACGGCATCCTTAGTTCCAACGACCAACAGAATTCAAAGAAAAGGTGGAAAAAATATTTAGGTAAATTTGCTTTTCGTGAATCAAAAAGCCACATGTTTGAAAATGTATAATTAGAGGTACGTTATGGTCAGTTAAACAAATTTTATGCCAGTAGATGCTCCTTTATCCTTCACTAGATCTTAGAATTAAATCCAAATTAAAAACATTGAAAAAATGTTGTATGACATTTAAATGACTGTTTCTGTTAAATACAATTTTTATATAATTTCTTTACAATGGACTTTGTCCCAAAGCAGCTTTACAGAGATAATTGGTTAGGAATGTAAATTTTAGTCCCATGATTATATTCCTAATAAATAAACCAGTGTACAGTTTCAAGGAGATAGTATGAGGGAGAAGCCTTGAGAAGAACCAGACTTAAACCCGTCCTCATCTGAGTGGCACCGAATGCCCATTTATTACAGCTCCATCATTGTTAAGGTGTGCCGTTCAGTGAAACGTTTACGGGTCCTTAAATGCAGAACTGTTCATACCAATTGTCCTAAGCCATAGTAGCAGACTCTTTGTATCAATTACAGTTTAACTTCAAAGTTCTTGAATTAAGTTTGTTATTCTCCAATAAAACAATGAGTAGAGGAAAATATGTGTAAGTACTGTATAACAGAGAGGACATGTATTAAAGAAATCCAAAGAACAGAAGCAGAGAAGAGTAGATGCCTTACATGCTGTGAACCCCGTTCCTAAAATCCTTTGCTCTAATTAATGGCAGCAAAACCCCCCTAGACACACACCCCTATCATCCAACCCCCCCCCCCCCCCCCCAACCCCCACTGTCCTTCCAAAAACATTATTTGAAATCCGCTTTTAGTGAGGCGCTGCAGGGGTTAGCTGATTTGCTAGAGGGATAAAAACAGGAAACCTCAAACATTCTGCAAGCAAGTGCTCTTATTAAAACCATATCAAGTCCCTGGCTTTCTGGCAAACAGGAGATAGGGAAAATGAACTACAGTAACTTGACGAAAAGACAGAAAGTCCCCACTATTTTTATTCTCCAAAATAACATCTACTTTCTTTTCTTTTTTTTTTTTTTTTTTTCTTTTTTTTTTTATGTCAGTTGCTGAACTGATATGCTCACTTCTAAGAATACATAAGAATGTTTTCAGCATGAAGGTACATTTGGTGCAGGTCCTGACTTGCAATCTTCAAGCCTCACAGAACAAAAGATCTCAGAAGAAATAACAAAATCGCAATCTCTCTCTCTCTCTCTCTCTCTCTCTCTCTCTCTCTCTCTCTCTCTCTCTCTCTCTCTCTCTCTCTCTCTCTCAATGGAAAGTATGGTGATAAAACACATAAAACTAAAAAACATGCCAAACACACACAGGTACACATGCAAACAGCTTTGTGTTACACATTAATGAGCAAAAAAAAAAAAAAAGAGCTGTCTATCCCAATTCTCCTAATGAATGCCACAGCAATCACTCACTGATGCCCCTGGATGGCTGTATTCAAAGAAGCCATGCTCTGTGCAGTTCATTCCCCCTGCCCTGAGCTTTTCATAGTCACAATCTAGAGGTAACTGCAGTTCACTGCCTCTCTGCATGACTACACCAAACCTAACGTCCTCATGTGCCCAGAGCTTCACTTCTCTTTTTCTCTGAGTCTAGACTTCACTAAAACACTTTTTTTAACACTTAAAGTAGACGAAACAGCAGTCATGATGAAATCACTCCATCATAGAAAACAAGGGCAGAGAGAATTCACGGGCCAGGAAAACAAAAAAGGGGAAGCTGGGATATGGTAAAGAGCTCACGAGAGATGTTTATAATTTTGTGGTGTTTTTTGTCTATTTTTTGGCTGTATAGCAAATATTTAGTACAGTATAAAGATAAAGTATGCTGGATGTCTACATAGCATTTTTGTTTTATTATGTAAATATAATAGATAATTAAGTTTACTATTATGACCCTTATGTATAAACTCAATCAATTTTGCCTTTGTTTTTCTAAAAGTGAATAATAAAATGGAGGCATTTAAGGAACTAATTTACAAGCAATCTTTAAAAAAAAATAATTTGTTTTAATTGAAAGTGAAGATTGGACTTTTGCCTGCCACATGCACAACAACACTGCAATAGACAAATAAGCTGATGTAATCATTTAGAAATGTTGTAAGAATGGACACAGTGATGACATCCTCCAATTCAGCCACAACTACACGACTCGTATAAACACCATTCTACAAAAACATTGTGTTTTAAACAGCATAGGAAAATATTATATTTAGACCTGAGATGCAATTTCTGTTTGTTCAAATGCCTTATCTTTTTTATTGCTATTCAACATTTGAAGCTAAATAAAGTGTTGGAGTAAATGAATTTCATCTCTACTATCTAATGAGCATCAGCAATAAAACCTTTCAGATCAGATCAGAGCCACTGCGATTCTGCTCAGTCTTCTGCTGCTACATTGTTTAACGTAGGCATTGCATGAAAGCTGGTGTAAGTCAGTACGTGCTGATGAAACAAGACTAGCTGATAACTTTATATATCTAGACATGATAGATAATGCTTTATCATCATAATTTGGGGCATTTACGAGTTATTATATAATATAATTAATTGCCCTATGTACACAGGGACATAACACAAAGGTTTTTAGACTTCAAAGCGATGATGGATGATTTCTGTATTATGATGTACTATTAGTCCTAGTGAAAATTATGTTTTGATTTCATTTTATTCATATAATTTCATTTGATTATATATCTATTTTAGTTACTTGCTATATATGTTATCTATGTTATTCTTATATACAGTGAATGAGCACATAATAGCCACAAGTGGCATTTTAACAGATGAATACTGGCTTTTTGGATAGCAAATAGAATATGTTAGGGCTGCATGTATTTTACATTGTTTTAGCTTTCGCTATCACAGCAAAGGGGATTTTTTGCTTTTCATAGCGAGTGGACTTCACACCATTCCATGCACCAACACCAATCCTTGCCAACAGCATGTTCTATTCTACAGATATGAGATAAGGGTCTCAAAGGTTAATGATACTACATGTCCTAGTTATTCATTTTGATAACTTCTTAGATTACTTGAACACTGCATTATATTCACCAGACTGAAAAAACAAAACAAAACGAAACACACAAAAAACAAGCACAGTGGGCTCTTATGTAACTTCACACACTGCATAAAAACAGTCTTAGCCCCATGCAGGAAAGAAGTCTGTGTCATAAAAAAAAGCAGACTTGATAGGGCTAAAAGAAAAATCTGCACACGTTACAAAAAAGCTTTGATAGGTCAGAGGTGATGACCTGCAACGACGTCAGAACAACAGAGGGGGTTATATAGAGCCTCGCCGGCTGTCTGCTTAAAAAACTGCTTCTTTTCTAAACTACTGGAAGAGGACAGCACAGGTATATTGGGAACTTGGCTGCTTATCAACTATTTGTACTATCGTTTTTATCAATATGGTGGTTGTTTATTTTCTTTAACAACATTTAATCCTTATCAAATTGTTCTTCTTATTATTGTTAGTTCAACAGTACAATTAATCAAAACAATATGTTGTTTTAAGAAATGCTAAATTACGTTTTGGCGACATCTAGGAAGCAGGTTATTCTTGCCAGTATGAATCAGAAATAGAGAATTTGAAACATTTATATCTTCTACATCTGCAATTAAATGTTTTACTATTCAAAAAATTTGTACCAAGTAGTTATCAATATACTAATTATAGATAGTACAGTATTATTGCACATACTTATATTTAATGTTTGTGGTTTATTTGAATTTCAAGCTGAGTCTTATTACTTGAGTGTCTGACTTCCAGTGTATTGAGTTATACAGTGTAATCAGTTTTTAATATCAGCTATGTGAAATTGTATTCCAGTATAAGCAAAATGAACTTTTGCACTTTACTGTGCAATTTGGTCTGATCCTTCTTTATTATTTTTACACAGAAAAAAAAGCCAAAATGAAACTGTACCTGGCTGTTGCCACCTTGATGCTTGTGCTGCTTGCACACTCTGGTAAGAACCAAATTTATAGCTAGTTACTGTATTTTTTATTTTCATTTTTGGCTGGCTTTTGTTAAACTGTTGTACAATGTTTGTGTGGTTTCCTTAATCAGAGGCAGTAGAGGAGCCCACAATAGAACAACATTTTGCCAATATTCAGACAAAACTTAAGGAGTTTGGAGAGGATTTGACAGATAAGACCACAACCATCCTGAAGCAGATTGAGAATCATGAGATTACCATTAAGACTAAGTAAGATCAAGTGACAGACATAATCAAGTGGTTTTCCGTTGTTAAATCATTGCCATCTTTCACTGTTTTTAACCAACCAGCATTGGTTAACAGTGATTTGTACACTCTTAATTCTAATGTCTGACATGATGTCGTCTGTCTGCCCTCAGGAGCTGGATTGATGAGCAGATGGAGAAGTTTAAGCAGAAGTTCGCTGAAACCTTTAACAAGCAAGAGTAAACCCTGTAGCCCCTGCCAGTGTGACGTCTAAGTCTCCAGTCCATGTTGTGTTTGACAGAGACAACCTGTTACAACATCTCCAATATGATGATCTGTTCAGTGACGATCTGTGCAATTACTTTTTTATATAAATAAATACACACAAACACAATATTCCAATGCTTTAAATGTCTGAAAATTGTCCAATAAATCCTGGAAACTGTCCAAACAATAAAAAGACTTTATCCAGTGTTTGACTCATGTTTGCACTTAATTACTATTTTTTATTTTTATTTTAAATTGGTATTTAGAAAATTATACACCTTAGTACATATACTACTGAAATTATATAATGAATGACCTTTACGATTTCAATATGAAATGGATAAAAAGAAGACTAACAATTGAAAACTATGTTACACATTTAATTGAACCAGATGACGTGAACACTCGCATAAAGATTCTGATCAATGGACTTTTAGTAGAAACCTGTGACCACATAATCAAATATTGTTCCATGCCCTTTCATGGTACTGGGTCAGAAAATGACCCCTATCAGGTCACCTAAATTTATCAAGTTAAAGTCACTATTTGATCTCTGTTAATAATCAGCAATTCAGTGAAGTCAGGATCAAATCAAGTTATTTTGTGGACAGAGATCTAATTGCACAATGTGTTGAATTTCTTTTAATCCAATAAGCTAAAGCAAATAACACGTTATCTTCCTTTCTGTTCTAAAGGTGAAGGTCTCAATAGTCAGTTCTACTCACTAATCTGTTCATACATGTCTGTACCAACTTTCCTAATATTCCTCTTAGTCAATATCACCATGGTATTGGTGTTCTTGCAGTTAAAAACAACCAATGCAAAGCTCAAACCAGTTCATTCTTTTTGTAGGCCTAAAGTAGGTGAAACTTTTGAATGCCCAAAAAAACCCAAAAAACTAGCATTTGTATCTCTCCTGATCGGATGTGCCATTCTCTGGAAAAATAAAAGCGCAAAACACTGGGCCAACATATTTTATGGTTACAGTCACTGTCTACATTAAAAACAATACATCAGTTTTAAACATTATATTTCCTCTATATATAATTCCTTTTCATTTTATTACCAAAAGTCACATGACATCCCTTTAACTCATTGAGCTGTTTTGAAATCATATCCAAATAAGGTGTGTGTGTGTGTGTGTGTGTGTGTGTGTGTGTATATATATATATATATATATATATATATATATATATATATATATATATATATATATATATATATATATATATATATATATATATATATACACACACACACACTGGCAATCAAAATTAGAGAACAATTTATAAACAATTGAACAATTCTGAAATAATGTAAATTCTCAACAGTTGAGGGAGTTTTTGTCCTGTCTATACCATGCTACCAGAACACCTTTTCCACAAATTAACTAAGGCATTTAAAAAAAAAAAAAAAACATTATTTTGCAGAAAACACACTGATCAAAATTAGAGAACACTTTCAGATACCTCCCAGTTATTGGTGTTAATCTGGCACCTGGTGCTAATTTCCTTTATTATCTGTCAACCCCTATTTAACTGGTAGCCTAACTTCCAGTTTCACTGACTCTGCAAGATGGTGGGCCGTTCTAAAGTGACTGAAAGCCTCCAGCAGCAGGTTGTCCAGATGAAGGCCAAAGGGATGACCCTATCAGCCAAAGCCAGACAAGTTGGTCATTCCAAATCTGTGATTTCAAGAATATTTATTCTTTACAACATCACAAACTCATTCAAGTCTGCCAAGAAGGCTGGTCTTCTACGAAAGACAAATACCTCCCATTAGCAGAAAGAATCAAAAGGCTAGACTAAGCATGTTGTGTGGACAGAGAAGAACTGGTCCAAAGTTCACTTTAGTGATGAAAGCAAGTTTAATTTATTTGGGTCCGATTGGAAACATTATGTTTGGCGACAAACTGGAGAAAGACTGAACCCAAAGTGTGTAAAGAAGTCAGTGAAAAGTGGAGGAAGTGTCATGGTTTGGGGCATGTTTTCTGCAGCAGGAGTTGGGCCTCTTATACAGCTACATGGCAGAGTGAATGCAAATGTTTATCAGAACCTTCTTCAACAACATATGGTTCCTTCCCTGCGTTCATCACCCAATCAGCCCGCAGTGTTTATGCAGGACAACGCTCCATGTCACACAGCAAAAACGCGTAAAGCAGTTCCTTGAAACCTAAAACATTGAAATAATGACATGGCCTGCCCAGAGTCCTGACCTCAACCCAATAGAGAACCGCTGGAAAATCCTTGGTGACAAAGTTATGGCCAAGAAACCCACTACAGTCACCAAACTGTGGAGGAGACTAGAAGAAGAGTGGACCAAAATCACACCAGAGCAGTGTAAAAGACTAGTGCTGTCTTGTGGCCACAGATGTGCTGAAGTCATTCAGAGAAGAGGCCTGTACACATCCTACTAATTGCTGACTGTTGTAACCTCCAGAAAATTTAGTTGTAATCATTTTCCATGCTACAGTCATTGTTGTTCTCAAATTTTTATCAGTGTGTTACCAGTGTGGTATAGACAGGACAAAAACTCCTTCAACTGTTGAGCAGTGAAGTTTACTTCTAGCTGCATGTGGTCCTAGTAAAAGTACTTCCGTATTATCTGAGTTGAAGACCCTGCTATTTTGCAAGTTCTCCCACTTAGAAATCATGGAGGGGTCTGAAATTGTCATCGTAGGTGCATGTCCACTGTGAGAGACATAATCTAAAAAACAAAATCCAGAAATCACAATATATGATTTTTAAACTATTTATTTGTATGATACAGCTGCAAATAAGTATTTGAACACCTGTCTATCAGCTAGAATTCTTACCCTCAAAGACCTGTTAGTCTGCCTTTAAAATGTCCACCTCCACTACATTTATTATCCTAAATTAGATGCACCTGTTTGAGGTCGTTAGCTGCATAAAGACACCTGTCCACCCTATACAATCAGTAAGAATCCAACTACTAACATGGCCAAGACCAAAGAACTGTCCAAAGACACTAGAGACAAACTTTATACACCTCCACAAGGCAGGAAAGGGCTACGGGGAAATTGCCAAGCAGCTTGGTGAAAAAAGGTCCACTGTTGGAGCAATCATTAGAAAATGGAAGAAACTAAACATGACTGTCAATCTCCTTCGGACTGGGGCTCCATGCAAGATCTCACCTTGTGGGGTCTCAATGTTCCTAAGGAAGGTGAGAAATCAGCCCAGAACTACATGGGAGGAGCTGTTCAATGACCTGAAAAGAGCTGGGACCACTGTTTCCAAGGTTACTGTTGGTAATACACTAAGACGTCATGGTTTAAAATCATGCATGGCACGGAAGGTTCCCCTGCTTAAACCAGCACATGTCCAGGCACGTCTTAAGTTTGCCAATGACCATTTGGATGATCCAGAGGAGTCATCGGAGAAAGTCATGTGGTCAGATGAGACCAAAATAGAACTTTTGGGTCATAATTCCACTAAACGTGTTTGGAGGAAGAAGAATGACGAGTACCATCCCAAGAACACCATCCCTACTGTGAAGCATGGCGGTGGTAGCATCATGCTTTTGGGGTGTTTTTCTGCACATGAGACAGGGCGACTGCACTGTATTAAGGAGAGGATGACCGGGGCCATGTATTGCGAGATTTTGGGGAACAACCTCCTTCCCTCAGTTAGAGCATTGAAGATGGGTCGAGGCTGGGTCTTCCAACATGACAATGACCCGAAGCACACAGCCAGGATAACCAAGGAGTGGCTCTGTAAGAAGCATATCAAGGTTCTGGCGTGGCCTAGCCAGTCTCCAGACCTAAACCCAATAGAGAATCTTTGGAGGGAGCTCAAACTCCATGTTTCTCAGCGACAGGCCAGAAACCTGATTGATCTAGAGAAGATCTGTGTGGAGGAGTGGGCCCAAATCCCTCCTGTGGTGTGTGCAAACCTGGTAAAAAACTACAGGAAACGTTTGACCTCTGTAATTGCAAACAAAGGCTACTGTACCAAATATTAACATTGACTTTCTCAGGTGTTCAAATACTTATTTGCAGCTGCATCATACAAATATATATATATATATATATATATATATATATATATATATATATATTATTATATACATATATACACTGGCGATCGAACTTTGAGAACAATACATATATATTTTTTTCATATTTATATATATATATATATATATATATATATATATATATATATATATATATATATATATATATATATATATATTTTTTTTTTTTTTTTTTTTTTTTTTTTTTCAGTCACTTTTAGAGTTAACTTTAGCTTTTCCAAGATCCCCTTTTTCCAAGAATTATGTTTTGTTGTGAAATATATCTGCTTCAGGGTCTACCATTAAATTCATGGACCTCTATGCTGCTTGTTTACTCTAATTTTAAGACAGTATTTTAATGTTTAATTAATATTGATTATTATTATTTATAACATTTTTTGCTGAAAGTAGATTCGAATTTATAATGAAACAATACTGTATTCAGTCAAGGTTTGGTTTTTCATGATGCTATCTTGCATAAGTATATTGCAGTTCTCCCCCTGTGACCACAGCATAGATTTAGATATAAAGGACAACAGGGAAAATATTGTATACACCATAATATAAGCTTTTTATTCCTAAACCTACTGCTCAAAAGACTAAACTCACAGGGATACATTAAAGAACTCTTATTTACAGTGCATCTGGAAAGCAATCACAGCGCTTCACCTTTTTTCCACTTCGTGTTATGTTACAGCCTTATTCCGAAATAAATTAAATTAATTATTTTCTTAATAATAATTAATTATTAATTAATTATTTTTTTAATTATTAATTAATTATTTTTTAAATAATAATCCATAATGACAACATGAAAGAAGTTGTTTGAAATCTTTGCAAATGTATTTTAAATAAAAAAAATTTAATAATAATAAATAAATACAATTCACATGAAAATAAGTACATACAGTCTTTGTCATGACACTCAAATTAAGTTCAGGTGCATCCTATTTCCACTGCTCCTCCTTGAGATGTTTTGACAAACTGAGATAGGCTAGGCCACTTTCCCTTATGTCTTCTCATTGCTGCTTATTCTCAGGCAGCACACCAATGACCCAAAGCATAAATTAAAAATAAAGGAATGGCTTAACTAAAAGATCATTGTTTTAAATTACTTTTTATTGGCCCAGACTTGAATTTACAAAAAAAGAAATCTATAGGGTGACCTTAATTTTTTCTAAGGAATATCAGGCAAATATTGACAAGATAAATCAAAAAGGGTGCTTTAACAAAGTTTAATTTTAGAGGTGTGCACACTTACCTAAGACTGGCCGCGAGGGCCCCAATGTTTCTTTACCTTTTGAAAGACTGCAAGGCAAAAGGTGCATGGGCACATCTACAATGCTGGTGGCTTTGCAGATACAACATGTGGTGTCAGTATGCACACAAACGTCTTTATCTTCAGCACCAGATGGCCAAAAGTTGGACAGTTACTTGAGACCATGTGCTCTTAGTCTACCATCTAAAATGGTGAAAATCAATTGGGCTGAACAGAATATGCTGCAACTGTAAACCCTATCATGGTAAACAAGAATTTTTAAACAATAAGTAATCCATTTCTCTGAATGTTAATACAAAGCAGCATGATTACACCACCCGATTGCTACTAACTGAAGGACACCTGAAAAAGTTAAAAAGTATGTCACCATAAAAACATCGATATACACTCTGTCAGATTGCTGACCAGTCAGTCAAGAAATTAGTTGGAGAGCCACAGGAGTCTTCTATCATAACTTGTTACGGTATTTACTTGTATTTAATTACTATTTTAATGAACTAAATTAACTACATGTTAATTGTTTCAACTGGCATTGTCTTTCTACCACAGATGTCCAAGTTTGTGCTGCTTGCTGTGGCCATGGTACTACAAGGTTTGTGGCTTGTTTACTTTATGCATATTTGTAAAAGAAAATAGGAAAGAAAATTAAAAGAAAAGAATAGAAAAGAAAAGAATAGAAAAGAATGGAAAAGAAAAGAAAAGAAAAGAAAAGAAAAGAAAAGAAAAGAAAAGAAAAGAAAAGAAAAGAAAAGAAAAGAAAAGAAAATTAAAGAAAAGAAAAGGAAAAAAAAAAAAAAGAAAAGCCATTTTAAAATGTATTGTATTGTCATAGTGTACCTGACCATGGCGGAAGATCCATCTGAATCCCAAGGAATTCTAGAAAGGGCCAAAGAGACATACGGGTATGAACTGGGCACATTCAGAACAGTCCACAGCTGATTAAATAATGCAATGTACTGACTAATTTACCAAAAACAGAAGACATTATAGTATTCCAGCTATGAAAAAGTGTTTGTATATGTGATTGGTTTTACTTGCAGTGAACTGAGGACTAAGGTTGTGGATGTTGGCAGTACGGCATATGATTTCATTCAAATGTACTATGAAGATCAGGTGAAGCCCGTGACCGACCCATACGTTGAGTGGGCTAAGGAGAAAGCAAGCTCTTTTTGGGAGAGAATCAAGAATCAAGTGTCCGCTGATGAGTCGAAATAAAGGGACAAAATATTTGCAACACAGCAAGAATAAATAATGCCTTATGGAAATGTGTAATCAATGGTTTGTTTCATACTGTGTGAAGTAAAAACGCAAGCTGCAAGCACATAGCTAATTCATTAGCCATGAATGATGAAATGAGATCTTCTATTCAAATAAAATATGCATTTGTACATCTTATGTTTTACCTTTGTGCTGTAATGTCACCACCTTTTTCTGCAGTATGATGCAAATAAAAAAAGTTAGCTCAATGGAATATTGCCTACTTGCCATTTTTTCTCTCCTACTTTAGTATATCACTAAAGCATCATTCATGACTGATTTATTATATATCCTCCTAACACGATCTTTAGTGGTGCATACGCATATATCTACATGTACTTTGTGTGTATGTGTGCATATGAAGGTTAGACAATAATCTCAAATTTTAGATTGTGATGAAAAATTATGAGGGGAAATGGAAAAAAATTATTTCAAAAACCCAATAATTGCAGAATCATAAGTTATAGACAGTAAAGACAAGATATAGACACGTGCATGTTTCAAAGGGGAAAGTTCATGAGGTTTGACCCACTAGCATTTGGAAATCTTTCCACCTTTGTACAGCCATCAAATAGATATAGATATATATTCAACTCATTATGTACACAAAAAGGGACATGGGACAAGATTATTGATTTTGGAAAATGTGTAGACTGTGGACAAGGCAATATCCCTATATTTCTAATCCTATTTCTAATCTGAACTTTGCATGCACACTCAGCGAAAACGTTGAGACAAATTTTAGATCAGACCTTGCAAAAAAAAAGAATCCTTAGTACAGTTCTCAGAAATGCTTAACATGTTCTTGCCTACATACACTATCAAACAAGGAAAAAACAAGTTACCTTTAATGAAGGTACATTAGCAAAGAATGGCCTACAAAATTCACACAGCAATAAGAATATATGTTATTTGGCATAAATATTTGGTCAAACACTTATCATCTTTACCATCTTTATTATCTTATTACCATATTAAATGTGCAGTGCATAAGCACTATCATATATTAGGTAGGTAAAGAAAACACAATATTTAAGCTCAAGAAGACCAACTTTATTCGTGAAAAAATGCAAACAATGGAAAAAAAAAAGAAAAGAGCTTTTTAAGACACGGTGCAATAACAAAATATTCCTTTGCAAAGTGTTAGAGTAGATTCAGGTCATAGGTCAGTGACTGCACAGACATGAACACCTCCACAGTGACTGTGGACTTTGGGTGGACAAACGAATGTGAGGATGTATCTGGAACAGTGGGTTCACCTATGTGGGTGGGTGTTTGTGTTTGATAAGTGAACAGGTGATTGTGAATGGGTGAGAGAGCAAGCTAGGCAAAATTTGAATAACTTGTGTGCCTGTGTGTGTGTGTGTGTGTGTGTGTGTGTGTGTGTGTGTGTGTGTGTGTGTGTGTGTGTGTGTGTGTGTGTGTGTGTGTGTGTGAGATGAAGTTTGTCCGGTCACAGGGTCAGGGCTTAAATATAGGGCTTAAATGCAGACCGTATGTGCAGACTCAGGTGGTGCAGTGGTCTTCAGTCTAGCTGCTCTTTGAGTTTCATCTCGTCAGGAAACCCTACTGTCACAAGGTAATGTACATCAAATTCAGTTCACATTGCTGTCTTCAACAGATCCATATTATTGTTGCAGGAGGTGCAGTTTTAGACTCTAATCTCTTACATATGGTTAACTACAAGGGCTTGATGTAATCAAGTAGATGTGACTACATAGGGTTATGGTTAGATGCATATTACATATTATTACATATATGCATACATACATATTACATATTATTATCCGCAAACTTATTATTAGACTACAAGTAGCAGTATTAATTAGTTGGACAATTTAGGAGAATCTGCAACTGGCAAATTGGTGGTTGGTGAGGGTACACACAGTATGTAAATTGCAATATGGCAGATTGTCTTAAATGTTTACTTATGTGTGTTTGTCTTTTCTTTTTCAGATGAAATTGGCATTAGCTCTCATTGTTGCACTCCAGGGTAAGAAAAGTGCATGTGAACAAATGCTTTAGTAAATACCATTTTAAAAAACACCCACTTTGATAGAAAATAACAAAACGAACAACTGAAAATCATTATTGAGTTATAAAAATGGCAAGTAATGCAAGTAAAAAAAAAAATCATAAAAATGCTACAAATCTTTACACATTTTCTTTTTTTTCTTCTCTGTAGTGTCGCTGTGCCTGTGCGAAATTCCAAAACCCGATCAGGAGCTCGTGGAAAAGTATGACGGTTTAAAAACAGTGTTCCTCAAGAGGCTTGCTAATGCCTATGCGAATGCCCATACCACCCTTGAGAAACTGGCTGAAGGTACAATCACAGGCGAGAAGGTGAAGGAACTCGCAAAGGATGCCAATGAAAATGAGAGGCTGCAAGCCATTTCTAAGCTGGCCGTGTGAGTATCTGACAATACTACACAAGTCCCATGTTCTCTCTGAAATACCAACAAACCTGAGCAAACCTGTTTTTTTTTTTTCACTTCATAAAAAATATCCTATGATAAAAACGCAGAACCTTAAATATTACTCCAACATGTTTTTTAAAGTGTATAGAGGTGAACAAACTGTTTTGTGTGTGTGTGTGTGTGTGTGTGTGTGTGTGTGTGTGTGTGTGTGTGTGTGTGTGTGTGTGTGTGTGTGTCTGGTAAATTCAGTGCTGTGTTTGAGGAGGTGCAGCCTGCTATAGATAGGGCACGTACAGCTGCTCTTGGCATCTACGGAGAATTCCTGCGTCCCTACTTCGGCATTTACCTGGACACTGCCATCAACAACATCAAACCCGTGCTGGACACATGGCTGCCTGCTGAAAGCCATTAAAACCAAGGCCACATGACCTCCACCCACTTCCCCTGCACCTCTGCCTGTGCTGCCTGGGATGCTTTAGCTTTAGCTATTGATTTCTAAATTTCACCCAAAAATGTCATAGATGTACAATGTTCCATGGCTTTACCAGATACAGCAGAAGAAATAACAATGTGATCAGTAGTCATGTGCAGGTATAGATCATAGGTGTGTACTGTATATAACTGTATATTATGATGCTCTCCTGTACATGCATACACAGGCCAACATTTGTGCAGCATTAATAAAGAATAAAAACAACCATGTGACTGGTTGAGTATGATAATGTGAATATTTTTGGGCCTGAACAGAGTAAAATGTCATTTTCAACATGTCGAAGCTGAATACGTTAAATATCTCTAAAGCACATTCAAGTTGCGTTGCATAGTCATGTGTGTCTTGTACAACAAGGAATGTTGATTGCTTTAAATCATACATTTCAGTAACTTTGGAAAAAACACCCACACCCCGCACTAAATACCTTGGGATAATTTAGCTCAAGACTAAGACTATTAGACTATAAATGTAAATATAGACAATGTATTTTATGTAAAATCCAGAAAATGCTGCAGTCAATCTGCAGTCATGATTTCCATCCATGCGCTGCACATCATAACATTTTCTCTGCTCTAATACTTTGTAATACCTTGTAGTTAATAATCGATTCGTGTAAATTAGCTAATTGGTGCAACAGAGCAGGGAAAACTAACAATGCAGCAAAAAGTGGCTCTGAAGAACCATGTTTTAAATCTAGTGATCTATATTACCAAGCTTGAAAGCCAAATCATGATTTTAAAAATAAATGAATGAATGAATAAATAAATGAATAAATAGATAATACATTATCAAATTATTCAAACCTCTCCACTTTTTCAGGAGACTAAATGTGCATGACATCTTTACTTGGCTTAATGAAAATTCAGTGAACTGCTTGTTTTAAAATGTGAGATTCCAAATCTATACTAAATGCCAAATCAACAAAATAGAAACAAAAACCTGATTTACATGTTAATATTTATACCGAACTACAATTTGTGTTGTTTTAGGACTTTTTATTTAGTTCACTTAACAATTTTACCATTATCAGAAAGCTGACTAAATTTGAATGATCATTTAAATAACACTGCATGACTCTGACATGTTTTTGGGAGAACATGGCACAGAGGTTCTACACAGACAGTAACACAGACTCAGGACTGAACCTGAGGAAGAATTACTAACCACTTTACCACCACACACTAAGATCGCTCTGCCACCACGCTCTGAACCACGTGTATAATCTGTCCAACGGAAGGGCATGACGTCCCCGGCAGGGTAAGGTAGCAACCCGGAAGCTACAAAAGTGTTGCACCGACAGGCAGTGTCTTGTTACCTCAGGGAACTAGGGATACAAATGCAATTTAGAGACGGTCCCCTTCAGGAACTTGAGCTGCATCAACAATGATTTGGGAACAAAAGTACAACACCCGTAGACAAATCCCTGCCTAGTGTGGATGGGTACAGCTAATATGAAGGATTGAGGGGCCAGGAGTGGCACTAAGGTATGACCGGATGAACGTCGGAGGGGTGGACCAACCCACAGTGTTGCAAATGTCCTGGACAGAAACCCCAGATGAAAAGCCACAGTTCAGGTTGAGTGAGCCCTGATCCCAAAAAGAGAGGAAAGACCAGGTGACTCATTAAAAGAGGAGATAGCATCCACAATCCACCTGCTGAAAGTGGTGTCCAGTCTGAGAGGAGCTGGGTGAGTAAGGGAAAACCAAAGGGGACTGTGCGAGGTCTCTCGAGTCGCAACCCACATAGCAATTTTTCTCTGGCCCAGCTCCGGCCCACACAACTAGCTTTTGCTTGGCCCACATACCGCAATGAATTACGGTCCTAGTGTGGACCAGGTCTGGATTCCAGACAAGGGCCACACATGGGCCATAACTGGCCTGAGTCTCAGCCAAGTTAAATACCCATAACTGGTCCTAAATGACATCTGGCCCATGTTTCGTGAGCCGCCTTAAAATCGGTACCACCTCTGCCAAACTGGACCATGTTTGGCCCACATGCTGTATGCCAGTGCCGGATGAATGCCAGCTGTGCCAGATGAATGCCAAATCTGGGCCAAATTTGTTTGCTGATGGGAAGCAGGTCCTTGTGCTCTGTAAAACTTTTCACATATTTGCTCCACCACTTCTGGGTGGAGCTTCCATTCCCTGGGAATGAGCCTCAAAAGAGCATCTGCTCCCTGGTTTAGGTGTCTTGGGATGTATACTGCCCTAGAGCAGCTTCCCTTGGGCCCACAGGAGGATCTGTGTAAAGTTTGTAAAGGAGGGGAGCATGCAGACCCCCTTGATGGTTGATGTAAGAGACCACGGATGTGTTGTCCATTCCGACTAAACTCGAACTGAATTTTGTAACTGGAAGAGACCCAAACTAAATCTTGTAGCCTCTGTCTACGGTGCACAGGACCAATCAAGACATGATTGGCAGAGCAACCCTGTAAGAGTAGCAAGAGAGGAATCGCTGGAAGGCTGCTGACTGCCTTTTGGCAGCATCGCTTAACAGGCCAGTTGGCACGATAGGGGTTTTCAGCAAAAAAGCTTTGTGCCTGTCACTGAGATCAGAGAGTGTTAACCACAAGTCCCTCTCGACGGCCACCATGGCTGTTATAGACCGGCCAATAGTCCTAGAAGTCTCTAGGATGTCATTGTTCTTAGTTTCTTTTCGCTCGTCCAGCTCCTTAAGCAAGTCAGCCTGATATGCCTGCAAGACCACCAGGGTGTGCAGGCATCCACCAACCTGACCCGCCGCCATATATGCTTTGCCCACCAAATGTCACCCAAAGATTTTTTTGTTTGTTTTTAATTCTATTTTATATGACCTATATTATGTTTGGGTCCTTCCTTTGTTTTAAAACATGTTTTTCTCCAAAACTTTGGTATACTACAATGAAAGCACAAAAAGACAGAGCAATGTAGATAGGTCTCTCATCAACTACAGATGAGAATAATTACGTTACCTGCCAGTTCGACCGCTTTTTCTCCACCCCAGCTGATGCTCAGGTACACCCCCACTGCCACAATTGGTCATTTGCCAATTCCCACCCACTGGTTCGCTCACCCCATCATACTACAACAACCAACCAAGGAGTGTGAGGCCACCAAGACAGGTGGAGCCGACCAACCACATCCTGCTGAACACATTCTTTTGTATATATCACCTCACAAACACCTGACTGTTTAGTTTAAATGTTATTGACACTTGGCCATGCTAAAAGTATGTTTTATTGAATGGAAAAATGATTATATTTATTTTGTAACAAAGTGCAGGATGAGCTTGTAGTCAATTTTAAATAATATAAAAGTAATTTGTATAATGACAGTGTTACATTACTCTTAATGCAAACTGTAAGAGTAATAATAGAAATTATTGTTTTGGGAAAGAATGCAATTAATAAATTTGCATTTATATAAAATGTAATATTAATTCTCCCACATATACATATCTTTTTTAATATTATGTTTGGGTGACATTTGCCAGCACATATTAATCAAATTTGTTCCACTTTTAGATGTGTAAGAGTCTGATGTAAACTGGGATATTTAACTCATTCTTCACTACTTCATCTGTTACTTTTACTTACTGTTTACATTACTATAATTGGGATTGAGTTTTTCTGATATGAGATTTGGGTGTATCCACATATAGACTTATCTATCTATCTATCTATCTATCTATCTATCTATCTATCTATCTATCTATCTATCTATCTATATTAGTCAAAATGTAAAAAAAAAAAAAACCTCTTCTTCTAAAAATTATTTTTAATGGCACAATTTTTATTAATGCACGATTAACGCTGCACACATTTCTTTTACTAATTTTATGAATAAATAAATAATAAATAAATAAATGAATGAATGAATATAAAAGGGGCAACGTTAAAACCTTCAACACAACGCATTTATGCACTATGTCCTTTCTTTACTCAGATACAAAAAAAAATAATTAACTACAGTAAAAATTTATTTATGATTACTAAACATTTTTGATTACTCAAATTTGTCTCAAATCAAGCATTAAAAACTTCCACGATTCTCTTCTTTTTTGTCTTCTTTTTTTCTTGTTTCTTTTCTTTATTGGCAGTTTGAATTCTTAAGTAGTGCATTACCGCCATCTACTGTGGTAATGGATCAGAGACGTATATCCCCATTCCCAAACCAAAAAAAAAAAACGCCATGGTGCACACATCCAGCAATTAAAACCGTCCGTGTGGAAACATAGCAAAAGTTCAGTTTGGGGTCCAGATGATTTACATCATTTAAAACACCATAATTTATTCAAAATAATTTACAAGAATATTTTGTTTTCATGCTCTATGTTGAGTATGGTTTCACTAATAATAAAAATACATTTGCAAAAAAGCATTAATATTTTTCCATGCCCATGTTGATTAGAGTATTAAAAACTTGAAAAGTATTAATTTAAGGTACATATAGAACAGATAAAATGTGCAATTGAATTGCGATTAATCATGAGTTAACTCATTCTGCATGTAAAAAAAAAGTTGGGAATACATTTCCCTTTTAAAAAACTTCAGTAGTAGAATAGAACGTCATTCATTAAGCTGTGTTCAGCTTCCTGTATCCTTTTCTAAACCATCCCTTTGTGTGTGTCACTCCTCTCAGCTCATAAACATACTATCTCACTTCACAAATATCCCTGACTTGAAGAATGGTGATCTAAAAGAGCCACTTCAAAAGTATTGGAACAGTGAAGGCAATTGTTTTGTTCATGCCATCTAAAGTTAAAGAAGATATATAAATAATAAAAAAAACATCAGCAAACATTACCATTAGGAGAAATATAAAAATCCATTAACCAAAATGTCCATATATGCAAAACTATACTTAGTAATTTCAGGTACACTAGTTCTAAATGAAAGTCTGTGTTTATAGTGTGTGTGTGTGTGTGTGTGTGTGTGTGTGTGTGTGTGTGTGTGTGTGTGTGTGTGTGTGTGTGTGTGTGCCCGTGAGTAATTTGGATTGCACTGCAAATGCAATAGTGAAGAGTTGTGCTGGGATCTGTAGTCATGTTTTTAAGCCATGAGTTCAAGGAAGTGGAGTATCTCCCTAATCCTAACACATCTAAATTATATGTAATATTCGTTGCAAATCGCTTGCTTGGGACAACAGTGCCAACTGTGGGATTCTTCCAAAGTGATTCTCATCCAGTCTTGTTCTTCAGCTTTTTTGTGGCTGTTGTTGCCAGGGAACAAGAAACATGTGTCAGTCTGTTGCATGTTACAATGTGTTTTTTTAAATGGGGTGTCAAAAGGTGCCATGTGCCAAGTTATTCAAAATATCTACATGTCAATATCAGACAATTTATGTTGAAATTCTGGTCTATAGTCTCATAGAACATCTCTAGGGTAACGTATGTAACATCTGTCGTTAGCGTCACACAATGACATAGAGCTCCCAGGACGGGGCCTTGAGACAGGAACGCAGTTTCTTTTTACACATCGAAGGCTCGAAGGGCTCGCCACCCTTCTGGGAGAACCCTCTGTCTCTGAGCCACCACTGGAGGAGTCTCATGTGCATTAGGGAAAGTGCCGAAAAGGGCCCAGGTCCAGGATACCTCAGACTATGATGCGGGTTGCAGAAAGTGATTGTTCGAGCTTACTGGACAGGGGAACTTTCTGCTCATCAGCCAACCAGTCTGTCTCTAGCTTGGCTACGGTGTGGGTCACAGCCTCCAGTAGCTTCTAGTAAGCCGGTTCACAGAGAATAGCCAAGGGGAATCACGAATCATAGAGAAATGCATGGGGAAGAAACCACAGAAAGGCGTGCCTACGAAGCTTGCGAACGAGAGCTGGACCAGGCAGTTGAGGAAGGAGAAAGGGACAAGCCCTTCTGCAGACCCTCTGCCAGGTCCATATGTGAACCCTAAGAACTAGCATGCCGCTCCACCTCAGCGAGAGCGTGGCCAGAACCACGAGGAATTAGAGCACCCCCCTTGAGTGTTCTCTGGGAGCAGAGCGGTCACATAGACATGCAAACACAATGCACAGAATATGCGCAGAATGTGCGCGGCTGTTCCCATATTTATGAACAGAAAATCAGTAATATAATGTGTGTTGTATTAGCTTTGAGCTATGAGAGTGAATTACAATTGCTCCACCAGGTAATCAACAGGAAAAAACAAACAAAAAAAAAACTATTCAGGCATCCTGCCATGCATAACAACCTTGATCTCATATTTAGTTTTCACATTTTCATTATGATAGTGAACACTGTATTTTTGTGCGAGACAACTAAATGGCTATCTCACATCCTAATCTTTTAAATGCATATAAATAGGTGTTTATCTTACTTTTTAAAAACAGAGATAATTCTTTTTTTCATTATACAATTTAGTACAAAAGCATGTGAAAGGTAACTGTGTAGTCTCAATATTTGTTATTGATACCAAATATATTGGAATCGTTTAACAAGCTGCTAAGAAAATCCAGAGTCCAGGGTGATGAGGACAAACGAAAACATAAATTCAATTTACATGAATGACACACACACACACACACACACACACACACACACACACACACACACACACACACACACAAAAAAAATAGTGAGATAACCTAAAATAAACCTGAGATAAACAGGCTGACGTGTCAAAGATGAATTAGACTTAGGACTGCAAACATGTGCCAGACTACTTGCTCAACAAAAAGGTTCGTATTCATAGTACTACAACAGGACTAGTTAGGAGAAACATGAAAATATGAAAAGGAGCTAATGTTTTTATGTTTCTAATCTATTATGGTAATTGAACATATTCATTGAGGCATTTGATTGGAATTGGATAATGCCTGGATTCCACCAATTGCTATCCAGATCGCTGTCTACTTTCATATCAATGACCAATGGTCCAAACTAAACCAAGAAAGCAGCCCGAATTTTTACAGTGACCATTTTTTCCCAGATATTCAGTAAATTATTTTAACAATAAGGTACATTTGATCTCATGTTCACTCTTACACTGAGTGACACCCCTCCCTCTTTTTCTCCACATTCCCTTATTTTCTTGCTCTTTTTCTCTCTCACTCAAATTGCACTTTGGCCTCTTGATAGTCAACACATCTGCCCCATATATATATATAAGATAGGCCAAAGTGCCTGACCTGCTAAAACACGTTACACACTTCCTTCTGAGGAGAAACAGTAAGTACAGTCATTATGCTCTTCTTTCATTTCTGTGAATCACACTGGAAAAAAGTCATCTTTTTTCCAGTCATAATGGTTTTATAGTGTTTATAAAAAAAATTGGGATTCATATTTCTTGTTGGAGCAAGTGGCAATATGGCACATTAGTAAAAAAAAAGCACCTAAAAACTGTTGAAGCTATTGTATTCATATTTACGCTAGCAAAAAATATTTTCTAAAGGGTCTATTTCTTCTCATCATTTACATATTCTGCCATTAGACTTTGCTAGAGCAATGATAGTAGAATAGCATCCACTTCTGGGACAAGTTCTTGAGATTGTTGACTGGAGATGACATTCTAAGGAAAGCAAATAGCACAAGAAGTAGTAAGCTTTGTTTATTTTCTCCTCAGATCCAGTAGTCAGCATGAACAAGCTGGTCATTGTTACTGTGCTAATCGCAGTCTTCGCCTTGGGTATGTAATAATACAAACAAATTCATGTGTAAAAAATTATTTAGTTCGGAGTCCCATGGATTATATTTGTAGTGCACATTTTAAAAAGAAAATCAGAAGAACAGTTCTCACTTAAAGCTATGAAAAAACGTCTGTGATTTGTTATTGCAGGTGCGGAGAGCTTCCGTGTGCCCAGAGAGACTGAAGAAGGCGAGGAAAATGGACCAGTTACTTCTCTGTTTGGCAAACTGAGGGGCTATTATGATTACAGTGTAAATGTTGCTGGTTCATATGTAGATACCATAAAGGATCTCAAGCTGGATGAGAAAGCTAAGTGCGTGAACCTCTACCATTATCACACTACTAATCAGTGCAATCGCTCTCAAGAATAACCACCTACTATAAAAGTTGTTCATTTCAATGCAATTTTGACTTCCTTTTTTTAGGAACTTGTATGAGGAGACAACAGGAGCTGTGCGCACTTATGCAGGCATCTTCCAGGATCAGCTTTACCACATGATCTACTCCTCAGAGAGTGCATAAAGTTCTTTATTTCTTATAACTCCATTTTTTTTAAAACTCTGGTCCTCAGTAATGCAAAGCTGGAGCCCCTTATCACAACCTGATGCAGCTACAAGGAGCCAACACTCATCTTTATGTGGCATACCACTATAGATGTGTTTCTACCCAGTTGTCGTCCCGTTACACAAATGCATACAGCATTTTAGCGAAGTGCATGACAAGGGATAAATATGCTGTAAACATTACAAACCAATGAGTACAAAGTTTCAATAGGGGTGATTTATTCCTTTTGTCAATGTAGCTCTCAGGTGCACTTCTGTGTAAAAAAATGTAAAACACACAAAGAAAATATTCATTATTACAGGAAATGTAAAAGCGTCTTGGCCTACAAATATGCTAACAAAAAGCTATGTAATTAATCATGTAAAATAAAATCACGCATTTGTAGAAAGTCTATAAAAGAGTCCGTTTTTGAACTTATTAAAATTATTTCACATTATAAAATGCTATAAAGGTTTTATATATATAAAAAAAAGTAAAAAAAAAAAAAAAAGTGGCTAAACATAGAAATTTCATCATCTGAGTCATTCTCAGTAATATATTGATATCATTGTATAACTTAATGCAAATAAAAAAAAATTTTTTTGTTTTGTTTTATTGTGTACATTTTTTTATGTCTAGCCAAGTGCATTGTTCTGCAAGCCAGATGTTCTGCTTTAGGTTATTTTGTTTGTACTTATAACGACTGCTTATTCATTTTTAATGTTACACGCTGTTGTATGTAACATTACTGATAACATTAATGTGTAACCATTTTACACATCACAACAAGATGTGGATTAGAGGTGCTTCCGTGTCAAAAGTCAAAAGTACCAGTAGAGACACACAATTGCATAGACTTAATGTACATTAACTTATTTCCAGAATGACAATGCCCCTGTACATGAAGCTACATTTGTTGGGGTTGAAGATCTAGAGTGGCCCGCTATAGAGTACTTACCTCAACCATATTGGACACCTTTAAGATGAACTGGAATGCTGACTGCACCTTACATCAGTACCTGATTTATTTATTTTTTTAAACCACCTTTGTAGCTCCAAAATCTAGTGAAACATCTTCCCAGAATATATGGCTTGGACCATGAGTAAATCATGTTATTTAAATAAAAATATTAATAGATGGGTTTTGCCACCATTGTTTTGTTAAAGACAACCTAAATTCTAATAGTTGTTCCATGAAATTGTATTAATTTATTCCTTATATGTCTTTATTTTGTAGAGTTTCTCTTGGCTGCACTGCTTTCAGTACGTGTATGTGGATGTTAGATTTTTTGTCCAATCAGATTTTAGCCTCTATGTGCTGCCATGTCAATCTAATCTGCGCAGGCCCTTTATAATCAGTACTGCTAGCCTTTATATCTTAGTCTCTATAATCAATGGGTCTGCTTCTTTAACCAATCAGATTTCATATTTGCCTCACAGGGCCAGCTAGATATCCCAGAATAGCGTCAGCATTTTTCCGTCCTCTGATTGGTTGGTCAGAGGGAAACTGTTACAGCCAAGATCGACTGGCAAAACATGTCTGTAGCGCTCTGCACACATGAATACATTTGAGTTAGACTTTTTTTTATCCCTACAGAGGAAGAAAAATGTATTTGGTCTCGGACATACTTAAAAATACATTTTTAAGAAAAGCTAGACATCCTGAGGAGAGGTCGGCCAACCCCGAAGCTAGCTAGCTTGTCTCGGCCTGGGAAAGGGTTTGTTCTCCACTTCCAGACCAGTTAATACGAGCAGTTAAAAAACCTTCTGTCTATGCACAATCTAGTGAGATCTTGTAGATTTTTGGATCAGAGATTATTGACCATTCTCAGGTCAAGAATAAAATTTATAGAGGATAGGTCTTTCTTAGTAGCTGCACTTAGTAGCTGAAATGGTCTCAAACACTTCCTGAGTTTAAATCTATGCTAAAAACTTGTATTATATGTATTATAGAGATAAACGAAATATTTTGTGCTGTGATTAGTTTGTTAAAATTTGGTATACTTATATTACTGAACAGCACTTTGGTCAATAACTTTTCAATTGTGCAAAAGTCTATAACTGCTGTATTTGGAATCGTGAAATGAAGTTTCTATGAAGTTTCCTAGTAGCTTCCTAGAGAGGGATGCAATAATTAAGTCAAGTAGAAATAAAGGCATGCATTACCAATTCCAAATATTTCATAGAAATCCTGGTCTTAACTTTAGCCAGGAGCCTTAAAAAATGAATGTGATTATGGACCCTCCAGCTCAAACATGTCAAACCTGCAGTTCCCCTATATCCAGGTTACCAGATAATATCACTTTTCAATTGTATCTTTTCAGTTTTCCTGAAACAGTGCCATACTGCCTACAGGCTGCTCAACCGCTGTGCATGTTTTGAAGTACATATCTGTGAGAACAACCTTTCTCAGGTATGAGAAGACACAGGAATTGTCTCACTAATACCACCTTCACTCTATCCTAAGAGTTGACATACTGAACCAAACCCCAAACATTACCGAACTGACAGCCAAGAAAAGGTATCAACCATCTCATTTAGGCAAATGTGCATAAGAGCAGAAAGTAATGCTTTTCCTTACTGTTTTATTTTCACACTTTATTCTGTATCCTGTCTAGGTTCCCTGGTGGTCTAGTGGTTAGGATGCGGCGCTCTCACCACTGCGACCCGGGTTCGATCCCCGGTCAGGGAACCAACCCCCGCCACTTTCAGTGCCGGTCCCAAGCCCGGATAAATTGGGGAGGGTTGCATTAGGAAGGGCATCCAGCGTAAAAACATGTGCCAAATCAAACGTGTGGAGGATCCGCTGTGGCGACCCCTAACAGGAGAAGCCGAAAGAAAGTTTATTCTGTATCCTGTCTGGCTTGTTGTTTGTGAAATGTCATTGGCAAGGCCTTCAGTGGTGTCCTGCCTGAATCAGTCTACCTTTTAACACCATAATTTTGATGCCACAGCAATAAAAAACATCAATATTATAAAAAAAACACAGTATAATGGAGTGCTGCATCACAGACAGGTATCATATGCAACCATAGCTGTGCTGCCCACGTGCATCATCGCAAGCAAAAGCATTAATATGAATCTAATAAAATAACCCTGGGGTTTTTTTTGTGTATTTTTTAATGCATTTCAGTTTTTCTAGTGTTTTAAATTGAAGGCAAATTTGTGCATATTCTACCGGGAAGAAAACGCAAAAGTATAAATAATGCATGATAAACCTTCATAGCGGTTTTGAACTGTTTTGGCTGATGTTTCCATATGATGTGCAGCTTTTCTTGAAAAGCCGACCAAATCAATTTCTTCTCCTCTATCAGCCATTGTGGAATGATAAAACAGTGGATTGCAAGCTCGGACTAGTGTGCTCATACAGTCAAAGGAAGCAGATGAAGAAGGAAAATGCAGATGTTATTGTATGGCTGCTTGGTAGCCCCAGTGTTAAATAATATGGTTTTGCCATATATGCCATTATTAAGTGTTTCTGTCATGCATTACATTTTTATTCTGGTATACAGCCAAGTTAGTATATTCAAAGAAGCACTTAATAGGTTCACTAGAATCTGCAAACTTAAGAACAACATATTTTGTTCTTGACCGTGTTTTGTCAATAGTAATACATTTGTCAAAAAGAACAGAACAGCCTTGGTGGTTAGGATAGAAAGTCATGAAGTGACCAAACATGAATTACATGCTACTTATTAGCAGTGTAGGGCAGTAACGCGTTACTGTAAGACAGTTACTTTTGACAGTAACTAATACTGTAACGCGTTAAATTAACTCAGTTACCGTTACCGTATTTTTTATTACCGACTTTTTTAAATTCATTAATTTTAGCTGAAGTGTAGCCTACAGCCTAACCTGTTTACAGCAGCAACGCATCGTAGGATTGGTGGATGAACCACTGTAAACACGAAGACGACGCACTGTGGGCGTGTTTCCATTTATTCAAGTCTGTGTGGCAGTAATGGCGAGTCGAGGCGAGAGCAAGAAGAGTTTCTCAAAGTGGAAATATGCTCATTATTTCACTTTAGTTGAGCATAAAGACAAAAACTTTTAAGTCAAATGTAAGATGTGTCTTTCTGGTTCGAAGCTCGTATCTACTGCAATAGCAGCAACTCCAATCTGTAAAAGCTCCTCCAGAAACTCCATGCCTCGACGAAGCTACAAGCTAGAAGCTAACCCGGTGTTCTGTTGTACATTGTTGATAGTTTTTTATACTTCAGCTGTGAAAGGAACATTTTTAAGAGCTCAACACAACAGCTTTTATGATGCAGAAGCCATTTTAGTTTTTGATTCTAAATATATTTTTTTAGCTTGTTTTGTTATTTATTTCAGAAATCCTTGTGATATATTCAGTTTGTGCTGGTCTGACTTAAATAAAATACTTTATGAATGAAGTATCTAGTAACTGTAACTAGTTACTATTTCTTAGTAACTAGCACAACACTGCTTATTAGTAAATAATGAGGAATGTGGGTGTTACACATGGTTAAAGAGGGTATCAAGTCTGTATGTGGACTGTGTTTTTTGGTACTTCCATAGAACTGCTTTACTTTTGCTCACTAAAGTCTTCTTGTAGTATATTTCTTAACTTGGTACTTCAAATTTGCTAATGGATTTGTTGCTATTGATAATAATTGCCAATGACCCCAACTCAACAGCTTCAGACAAAATTTTAGGCTACAGGCGCCAACACTGTTGATTCTGAAGTCCTCACGGCAGATTTCCTTCACCCTGGCAATGTATGTTGGCCGAAATCTGATTTGGATAGACTATAACATAAATGTACACTACTGGAAATACAAGAGAAAAGCTATGAAATAAAGAGAATAGATTACTGGGGGAAACTTATTCTTGGACAGAAATATATTAAACTGTAAGTCAGTGATTCTGATAGGGTTTGGACCAACAGAGTAGACCTTGACACTCAAAATGTTGACCCTCTAGTGTTTGTCCCTCTACTTAGACCAGTATCTAATTGAATGCATTATTATTTCATAAGTTTATAAGCATTTTTGGACACGTAGCACACAGTGGGTAGAAGCTATGATTATTTTTTTCCACATTGCTCGACGCTGTAAACTCGGTAGCTATTTATGGAGAGGCGTTGGTGGTCTGAAAGGGGAAACTCAAACGTGTCCGTCGAGTCACGTGACCCCGAGCAGCATCCGGAAGTGATGTACCGCTAGAGAAGGAAAGATGGCGGAGTATCAACAGCTGCACGACCGCTACATATTCCTAAACATGACATTGCTATGAGTTTGGCTATAAAGGCAGCAGTACAGGGTAATGGACAAGGATAGATTCGCTGTGAGTACACGCGCAAATACACACTAAAAAAGCACGATGGCGTAGAAAGAAGCGCAAATGGAGAGGATCGGGTGGTAAACGGTTTCCGCCTTCACTGTAGAAGTGTAATGCATGGGAGTATGAAGGAAGAGTATTATATTACACTGTATTGGATCGTTCTTGGTCGTTTTTTGTTTTTTTTGCACGTTATTCGAATAACCCAGACTGTTCAAACAGCAAATATGTGTAGATATAAAAGTCTTTGTCGTGACTTGTCATTTTTTCCTGCTATAATTGTGTGTGGCGTTTTTCCTGTTATTTATGTGTATGAACACTACATGTTATGTTCATATGGTGACCCGGAAGTGGAAAAACACACGGGAAAACTCCCCCAGCAACACAAAATAATCAACAGCCGTAAAAAATAGAAATACAAGAATCCTACAAGAGTACAGAAAAACCCTCAAGGGAAATCCAGAAATCACATTTTTTGGCATTGGAAATAGACACCTTTATACAAAGCGACTTATACAAATAAAAATTAATTAAAATATAACGTTTTGAACAGTGGACATTGTCTCAAAGCATCTTTACACAGATAATGTGGTCAGAAAGAAAGAATAAGATTGTTCTTTATAAGTGTACGTTTGTCCCTAATGAGCATGAGGAAGAAACCTTGAGAACAACCAGACTCATGAGGAAACCCGTCCTCATCTGGGTGGCACAGAATGTCCATTTATTACAGATAAACAATGTTGAGGTGCAGTGATGGTGATGAAATGCAAACTGTAGTCCTGAGTCAAAGTAGCAGACTCTTGACATTAAGTACAGTCCAAATCCATTCTTAAAGCTCCTGTTACTCCGTAAGTTCATGGACCCTCAGGCTGTTGATGAAAACCCATCCCCAGCTGCACACCAAGAGAAACACATTCCAGAGGCGGGCTGGGATGAAACGGGCAGATCCAAGGAGAGGAGAGGGACAGGAACAACAGTCACTGGTACCTCAGGAGCATGTATAACTCGACTAATAGAGAGAAAAAGAGAGAGAAATACATAGATTATTAAGTATCCTTATTGTTCTATATAAAAGTTAGACACTATAGTTTTAGACTCGCTATGGCAGTAAAAACGGGTTAAATTGAGTGGCCAGCAGTGGCAACGTGGTGGTGGTGGGCTTTGAAGTCACGACCTTCTCAACGCTCAATGTAATAGAAGTCCAATGAGAAACCCCAAAAGAAATGAAAAAAAACTGCAAAAAATAAAACTTGGCAAAGTATTCAGAAAGCGTAACATCAGAACTAGAAATGCAGGTGCTAAATAAAAAAAAAACAGAACAGAAAAAAGACCACCACAGCAGGTGAAGCACAGTGAAAGGTCGGGTTTAAGCCCTGGATTTGCCAAGCTGCCACTTTTGGGGCCCTTTAGAAAGGCCCTTAAGTCTTTGTGCTCCGGGGGTGCAGTATCATGGCTAAACCTGCGCTCTGACCCCAGCTTCCTAACATCGCTGAGATATGTGAAGAAAACAAACACAACAGCTAAAAAACAAATAGAACAAAACAAAAAAAAATGTTTTTAAAAGAACCAAAAAAATAAATCAACAACAGTAAATTCCGAACACAAAATAAAAGCAGCAAAACCAGAACGAGACATGATGTTCTATTTACAGCGTTTAGCAGATGCTTTTAGCCAGCGTGACCTACAGTTATCTCATTTATATACACTGTGCAGTTGAGGCCCAGCAATGGCAGCATGAGAAAGAAAGAAAGAAAGAAAGTAAGCACAGGAGTAAAACATGCGCGCACACACAAAACAAAAAATAAACACACAACAGGAATAAAACAAAATAAAATAGAATAAAAAAAGTAAACGTGGAAACACAAGGAAGCTGAAACTCCAATGGAATAATAATCAAAAATTGCAACAGCAAATACAAATAAAACATCAGCTAAACTGGAAACGTGACATGAATAAAACACAACAGCAGAACAAAATAAAAAGAACAACAAATGTATAATGCTATAGCAAAACATGTTCTCAGGGGACATTACTATAGAGATAAAACTTGGATATATATTAGTCAATGTGCAGTTTGTAGAGCAGTACAGATTTACTGTCCTCTAAAAATAATTTAACATACAGCCATTATTGTCTAAATAATTGTGATGTAAATAAGTGTGAGTGGTGTAATCAATTTTGTGAGATACTGTATATTCTGATGAGTTGAGGTCTAAGGATTTTGCTCAGGTGCCCAGCAATGGCAGCATGGTGGTGCTGGGAAGTCTAGTGTCTTAACCACTGAGCTATTGTTTGAACATATGAACATGTGGGACTGCAGAAAACACCACTAGAGGCTTTACAGTGTATAGTTTGATGTAATAGGAGCCCTAATCAGTGAACTCATGCTTTCAATGCTACTTATTTATTGTTTTAGGCTTTTATATAGGGTTGCACAAGCCTTAGTGCTGGTCCCAAGCTCGGATAAATGGGGAGGGTTGTGTTAGGAAGGGCATCCAGCGTAAAAACATGTGCCAAATCAAACATGTGGATGATCCGCTGTGGCGACCCCTAATGGGAAAAACCGAAAGAACGTTTTTTTTAATGTATGTGTGTATATGTGTGTATATGTGTGTGTATATATATATATATATATATATATATATATATATATATATATATATATATATATATATATATATATATATATATATACAGTGCCTTGCGAAAGTATTCGGCCCCCTTGAACTTTGCGACCTTTTGCCACATTTCAGGCTTCAAACATAAAGATATGAAACTGTAATTTATTGTGAAGAATCAACAACAAGTGGGACACAATCATGAAGTGGAACGAAATTTATTGGATATTTCAAACTTTTTTAACAAATAAAAAACAGAAAAATTGGGCGTGCAAAATTATTCAGCCCCCTTAAGTTAATACTTTGTAGCGCCACCTTTTGCTGCGATTACAGCTGTAAGTCGCTTGGGGTATGTCTCTATCAGTTTTGCACATCGAGAGACTGACATTTTTGCCCATTCCTCCTTGCAAAACAGCTCGAGCTCAGTGAGGTTGGATGGAGAGCATTTGTGAACAGCAGTTTTCAGTTCTTTCCACAGATTCTCGATTGGATTCAGGTCTGGACTTTGACTTGGCCATTCTAACACCTGGATATTTTTTTTAGTGAACCATTCCATTGTAGATGTTGTTTTATGTTTTAGATCATTGTCTTGTTGGAAGACAAATCTCCGTCCCAGTCTCAGGTCTTTTGCAGACTCCATCAGGTTTTCTTCCAGAATGGTCCTGTATTTGGCTCCATCCATCTTCCCATCAATTTTAACCATCTTCCCTGTCCCTGCTGAAGAAAAGCAGGCCCAAACCATGATGCTGCCACCACCATGTTTGACAGTGGGGATGGTGTGTTCAGGGTGATGAGCTGTGTTGCTTTTGCGCCAAACATAACGTTTTGCATTGTTGCCAAAAAGTTCGATTTTGGTTTTATCTGACCAGAGCACCTTCTTCCACATGTTTGGTGTGTCTCCCAGGTGGCTTGTGGCAAACTTTAAACATTTTTTATGGAAATCTTTAAAAAATGGCTTTCTTCTTGCCACTCTTCCATAAAGGCCAGATTTGTGCAGTATACGACTGATTGTTGTCCTATGGACAGAGTCTCCCACCTCAGCTGTAGATCTCTGCAGTTCATCCAGAGTGATCATGGGCCTCTTGGCTGCATCTCTGATCAGTCTTCTCCTTGTATGAGCTGAAAGTTTAGAGGGACGGCCAGGTCTTGGTAGATTTGCAGTAGTCTGATACTCCTTCCATTTCAATATTATCGCTTGCACAATGCTCCTTGGGATGTTTAAAGCTTGGGAAATCTTTTTGTATCCAAATCCGGCTTTAAACTTCTCCACAACAGTAACTCGGACCTGCCTGGTGTGTTCTTTGTTCTTCATGATGCTCTCTGCGCTTTAAACGTACCTCTGAGACTATGACAGTGCAGGTGCATTTATACGGAGACTTGATTACACACAGGTGGATTTTATTTATCATCATTAGTCATTTAGGTCAACATTGGATCATTCAGAGATCCTCACTGAACTTCTGGAGAGAGTTTGCTGCACTGAAAGTAAAGGGGCTGAATAATTTTGCACGCTCAATTTTTCAGTTTTTTATTTGTTAAAAAAAAGTTTGAAATATCCAATAAATTTCGTTCCACTTCATGATTGTGTCCCACTTGTTGTTGATTTTTCACAAAAAATTACAGTTTCATATCTTTATGTTTGAAACCTGAAATGTGGCAAAAGTTCGCAAAGTTGAAGGGGGCCGAATACTTTCGCAAGGCACTGTGTGTTTGTGTATATATATATATATATATATATATATATATATATATATATATATATATATATATATATATATATATATATATATATATATATATACACAAACACACAGTGCCTTGCGAAAGTATTCGGCCCCCTTGAACTTTGCGACCTTTTGGTCTTAGCAGAGGTTAAGTTTTAAGACCCCCGCGGGTTCCGAAAATCTGCAAAATGGTACTTTTGGACATTATGTGACTTTAATACAGTAATGTGTTTAAAAAAAAATTATGAAATTTGTTAGTGAATAATTCCTGATGTTCCTGAACGTTCCCGTGAATTTTAAGTTAATCTGCAACTTGCTGTTAGTTAAGTTCCAAATGAGAACCTGCACATTTTTCAAGCCGCAAGTTCCGAACTGCGGATTGTCAGATATATATTATAATGTGAATGCTGTAAGCCTGTGTAAATCATGTAACACATTTTTCCCCTGCTTGTGAAAAATCTATTGCCATGTCTAACCAGAAACCAGCTTTATTTGGACTTCCTGAACTTGCTGTTGTTTTGATCATGTTTTTTCCACTTACGGGCCACTGGGCATTCACCCTTGCTGTGCTTCTCTTCACACAGTCAGCACCCAGCTCCTGGCTGGAGATGAATAACTTTATTGGTGACCTTATGGCCTTTAGTGCATCTGGCTCTGGTCAGCTACTGAAATGCACGAACAATCAATCTCTCCGCACTGCCTGGGAAAGCGTGGCGCCCGAGACACCAGCAGCCAAATCATGTTTTCCTGCTCAGATTGACCCACACAGCCAGATCCAGAGGAAAAACATGGCAGGAATCTGTTCGAACTCTGGACAGAGGATTGAGGAGCCTGCAAATTGTGATGAGCAACAGTGTGAGTGCCTAGCTGCAGATTGCAGTAACAGATTTCGTCATGTTTATATGAAAATGGTGCGATGTATCACGATAATAAAGATTTAAGATAGTGATGGTTTTTCACCTGTATTTCCTTTTTTCCTGCAGTACGCTCATATGCCTGTAGATGTCCAGGCTGTCCTCTGTCTTCAGCGTCCAACCCTGCATCCACTATGCACCCCCTCTGCCTGAAAGCCAGAGACAATTCGTCCTCTCAGGCGGGAACCTCAAAAGCGTCTGCCTCACAATCCAAAGAGCCAAACACAGTCACGTTTGGCCTGGGCTCCTGCCTCAGCCTGGCTCTTTCTCTGGAAGAGCGAAACAGCGACTCGAGCAGCTTGTCCAACCCGGAAAGCCAAGACAAAGGCACAAACACGCATAGTTTGAACACTGCTTCAACCTCCAACTCCCAGATCTGCCCAACGCCTCTCCAGGCCTTCCCCTGCTTCTGCTGCCACCCGTGTCCTCATCTCCTGCATCCCCAGCAGGCATCTGATGGCCATTTCGCCCACACTCACTCTCACCACCACTATCACCACCACCATCACCACTGCCCGCTCACCGCCTGCCTGTTGTGCCAGCGCTCCTTCAACTGTTCACAGCAGGACGGTCAAGGCCAGCGCCAGCACCCGTGCATGCACTGCTCGGCACTGTTCATGCGGCCCTCACAGCTGCTTCAGCACCAGCGCACTCAGCACTCGTCCAAAACCGGTGGCTTCCTCTGCCCAGAGTGCGGTCGCGTCTTCAACTCGCACAGTAACCTTCGTGTACACCTTAACGTGCACACAGGGGCGCGTCCCTACACGTGCGCCGAATGTGGCAAGAGTTTCAGCCAGTCGGGTGCGCTCAAAATTCATCGGCGCGTTCACACGGGCGAGCGGCCGTACACGTGCACCTACTGTGGGCGGGGCTTCCCACATCTGGCCGGTGTCCGGGCACATCAGCGCATTCACACCGGTGAGAAGCCATACCAGTGCACACAGTGTGGCAAAGGCTTCACGCAGTCTGGCGCCCTCAAGGTTCACATGCGCGTCCATACAGGCGAGAGGCCCTTTATTTGTAGCCTGTGCGGCAAGGGCTTCTCGAACCGGTCCGGAGTCCGCTTTCATCAACGTACCGCACACGGCATTATCACCGAGCCCAATTCTGTTGGACGGCCAAGCCTGGCCGGAGGGAACTCAGAAGTCCAGCAGAAGCAGGCTGATCAGACAGGATCCTCTGATCCCGTGGAGCAAACTCCTCTCCCGAGCAGAAAAAACTCGGAGAGAGAGGAAGTTGAAAGATCCCTACCGTACGGCTGCGAGGATTGTGGTATGCGCTTTCAGGATGCTCTCTCCAGAAACAGGCATCAGGCATTAGAGCATTACTCCACGGAGGAGGAAGATCAGACTGAGACACAAAGAAACACACAAGGGGAACATGAAGCGAAAAAGACATTGGTTTAGTAACGTAGTACTCGAATACCCCATTGTAAAACACGTTGAAAAAACAGACGAGTGTGTAGGTCAGTTATACCACACTAGGTCAGTGCTAAAACCTTTTTGACCCAGACCATAAAAAAATGGTTCTCTATGCGGCCTTAAATGAATGAAATCGGTTTTAAGCACTTTTAACTAAAAATTTATGACAAATATTGTACTAAAAAACGAGTTACATGTGTTGATTTTGAGGACTTCAGAATGTTCTCCCATGTGTGTCCATGTTTCTATTGCTTTAACTGTCTTTATCAGTGTTTTGCACAGGTCATGTGCAAAACAGCTTTATTTGCCATTATTAGTTTAATTATTATCAATTTAGATGTTTCATTTTCTTAATACACACACACACACACACACACCTCTGTGTCTCTAGCTCTCTCTCTTTTGTTCTCCATCTCGTCTCTCACACTTTTATCCCTTCTGCTGCTCACTGAAACAGAAAATACTTCTTACGTTACCACTTCCCCTAGTACTTCTCTCCATTCACAAACAGGTGCTTGGCCACACCCCCACTTCCATAATTATTATAATAATTATTATTTTTATTATTTTTATAGTGGGTCTCAGTTCAGGGTGGCAGGAATAGTGCTACTATGCTGGTATTGTAAAAGGGATGTAATACATTTAGGTGGAAAGAGTCCACCTAATGATGGAATAAATGTCCATTAAAAAAAGACTGACGGGTGAAAAACAGTCCCCAAGCATGCTAGCATGGACCAGAAGGTCAACAACGAAACGCAGGTGGGCCATTCGGAATGGGAAGGAGAAATCAAATCTTTAGTGAGCCGTGATTGGGACAGTGCGAGAAGGAACTGAAACCGAGGCAGGAGATGGAACAAATGAATAATGGAGGTGTCCATCTGAATGGATTCAGGACTCACTGATGTGTAAAACATTGATGGCCCACTACTGGAGGAGATTCAACGAGTACAGCAGGGTTTCTTAGAGGATGTTGCTGGGTTTGGCGATGAATACAAACAGTATTTAAAAACTATGCGTGTGACTGGGGAGCAAACCTAATGAAGAGCAAAGAGGCTGGGACAGGAGGCCACAGTGAGCAAAGGAATACAATCAGGAACACATCTTGAAACAACAGGTTTTAATGATGATGTATGAAACTGTAAATTTTTTGTCAATTTTTTAAACTATTAACTATTTTATATAGTTTATTGCTTTAACATGGAGCACTTACGATATTACAAATTTACATGTGACTGCATGTATGTACCTTTTGTACTTTAAAAAAGACATCCACTTTCATACTATCGTGGGTATGGGTCAGGAACGGACCCCTTGGACAAACTGTCTGTCATGAGCAGTGTCTCAATCTGAAAACCATTACCACGTGTTTAAACGTTTTTACTAGATTTTGAATACCCTGTAAATTGGTATGCAGAGGCTTTTGAGTAGGTTTGTAGGCTACACAAGAGTATTTTCTTATTCAAACCCCAATGTTAACAGTGAAATACATACTGCATACTGTATAGTTCGTAATTATTTGCATTTAAGACACTATAGTCTTTGAAGTGCATTGTGATTATAACGTAACATCACTGGTATGTGTGGTGTATATTAGTGTGATTATTTTGGGGGATTTGTACAATTAAAGCACCAAATGAACTCAGGATCTGTGTCACAGTCATCTTTTTTTACAGGTTCCTAAAAGCCAGTTGTTTTTTTTATTCATTAATTTTTTTTTTTTTATATAAGTTTATATCTATGTTTTAGGACTTTTTTTTTTTTGCCTACCTTTTGTGATTTCTTTTTTTATTTTTATGAAAATGTCAGATACATAGTCATTATAATCGGATACATAGTCATTCAGTGGTAGTCTGTCAAGGCCAGCAAAGTTTTCTCTGCTGGCCTAAACACTATCAGAAGCACTGACTTACATTTCCAACCTAAATTCTAATATTTGTTCCATTAAATTTTATACATTTATTCCCAACCGTTTATTCTCTTCATTTCGTAGCATTTCTCTTGGCTGCACTGCTTTCCCACATACTCACTTACCAGCGAGGGATTGAGAAGTTTAGTAGACTTTTAGCACTAAATGAATGGCTACAGTCATGGTGTCGAGAGCACAAACTTCTCTTTGTTAATAACTGGAACTGTTTCTGGGAGCGTCCTAGATTCTTCGGCCTGATGGCCTGCACCCCAGCAGATTTGGAGCAGCAGTCCTATTAGATAACATCTCTAAGATACTTCACAACCTCTGACTGGTAAGACATCAGGCAATTTACAACTATGAGAACATTTGTACAACAAACCAAATAGTTACAAGTACACACAGGCCATTTTATAAAAACGTATCTGTTCCTCATGTAGTAAAACCAAGAATTAAATACACAAGATACAGAAATAATCTTATTGCAGTTAAAACTGAAAAATGCCAGATAAGCAAACAAAAAAGTTCTAAAGTTTGGTCTTTTAAACATTAGATCACTTGCACCCAAAACACTGATTGTAAATAAGATAATAATCTTGATGCACTCTGTCTCACTGAGACCTGGATTAGACCAGATGATTATATGGGTCTAAACGAATCTACACAGTCAGGATATGTTTATAAGCATGAGCCCCGTCAGACTGGTCGTGGGTGTGGTGTAGCAACCATTTATAGTGCCTCTCTTAATGTTAGTCAGAAATTAGGATTCAGTTTTAAATCATTTGAAGTGCTCGTTCTTAAAGTTGTACTTTCAGACATGCATAGAAAACCCCTACTGTCTCTCGCTCTGGCCATCATGTACAGACCCCTAGGGCCCTATGCTGATTTTCTTCAAGAGTTTGCTCATTTTCTTTCAGACCTCTTGATCAATTTTGATAAAGTGCTGCTTGTAGGAGATTTTAATGTTCATGTAGATGATGCAAACGATGCCCTAGGATTATCATTTGTGGATTTATTAAACTCTTTCGGGGTTAATCTAATTGTCACCAGACCAACTCATCGTTTTAACCACACACTAAACTTAATAATATCCCATAGAGCAGACGTCACTGATATAGATATTTTACCTCAGAGTGATGACATCACAGACCATTATCTCATACTGTACACACTACCGGTAGAGCAGATTAGCCGTGTTTCACCACGCTATTGACTTGGTGGAACTATTGTTCCGACCACTAAGGACAGATTCATAAATAACCTGCCTGATTTATCTCAATTTCTCACTAAACCCATAACTGCTAATGATCTTGATGAAATGTCTAACAACATAGACCTTATCTTAAATAGCACATTAGACACTGTTGCCCCCATCCGGTTAAAAAAGGTTAGAGAACAATCACCTGCACCTTGGTATAATACGCATGCCCTCAAGAAAACAGCCTGTAATCTGGAGAGAAAATGGAGGAAATCTAAATTAGAGGTATTTAGAATTGTGTATAAAGACAGTATGTTCAGCTACAGACAGGTGCTAAAAGCTGCTAGAGCTGAACACCTGAGCAAACTCATAGAAAACAACAAAAACAATCCCAGGTTCCTTTTCAGTACAGTAGCTAAATTAACTACAAATCAGGTATCTGAAAAATGTGTTCCATCACAGTTTAGTAGTGAGGACTTTATGAATTTCTTCACTGAAAAAATGTATAGTATTAGAAAAACAATTGTGGCACATTCTCCTGACACATTCTCATCTACAACTCCACAACTACACTGCTTTACATGTATAGGACAGGAAGAGCTGTATGATGTTATTACCAAAGCTAAACCAACAACATGTCAGTTACATGTCAGTCCCATTCCAACTAATCTATTGAAGGAAGTGTTACATACAGCTTGTGAGCCTCTTCTGAATATTCTTAACTCCTCACTATCTTTAGGTCATGTCCCTAAACCCCTCAAGTTAGCAGTTATTAAGCACCTCATTAAGAAACCTCATTTTCTATCCAAACACGCTATCGAATACAGACCCATTTCAAATCTCCCATTTATGTCTAAGGTTAAGATTTTAGAAAAGATTGTCGCTGCCCAGTTATGTTCCTACTTACAAGAGAAGAGTTGAAGAGTTTCAGTCTGGTTTTAGGCCCCATCATAGCACAGAAACTGCTCTAGTTAAAATCACTAATGACCTGTTTTTAGCTTCAGACCAAGGCTTCATCTCGCTGTTAGTTGTACTAGATCTTAGTGCTGCATTCCACACTATAGATCATGATCTCCTCCTAGATCGCTTACAAAATTATATCGGCATTCAGGAACAGGCATTAAGCTGGTTTAAATCCTACCTGTCCGATCGTTACCATTTTGTAAACTTAAATGGAGAGCTATCCAGGTTAATGCTAGTAAATTATGGCTTGCTGCAAGGTTCAGTTCTAGGACCCCTGCTTTTAACAATATACATGCTTCCCTTAGGAAATATTATTAGAGGGCATGGAATTAGCTTCCACTATTATGCTAATGATACCCAGCTATATATCTCATCAAAACCAGGCGATACAGCTCAATTAGTTTGGATAACTGGGTGTATTAATGAATTAAAAGACTGGATGACCCATAACATTCTACTATTAAATTCGATAAGAAGGAGATTTTGCTTATTGGCCCAAAAACCAGTACACAGAAGCTCCAGCATTTCAACCTGCATTTAGACGGATGTTCTGTAACTACTAGTTCAACGGTAAAAGACCTGGGAGTTATTTTAGACAGCAACTTGTCTTTTAAAAATCATATCAACCAAGTTACAAAAACAGCCTTCTTCCACCTTAGAAATATTTTTAAGCTAAGAAACATGTTATCTATATCTGATGCAGAGAAGCTCGTCCATGCGTTCATGACCTCCAGAATAGATTATTGTAATGCATTACTAGCTGGATGTCCTGCACCATTAATAAACAAGCTTCAGTTAGTTCAGAATGCGGCAGCCAGAGTTCTCACAAGGTCAAGAAAATATGATCATATAACCCCAATATTATCGTCCCTACACTGGCTACCTGTAAAGTTTAGAATTGACTACAAACTACTGCTTCTTACTTATAAAACACTAAATGGTTTAGCTCCAAAGTATCTATCCAGTCTTTTAACACGCTACAATCCGTCACGCTCTTTGAGATCTCAAAACTCTGGACTTCTAAGAGGTTCCTAGAATATCAAAGTCCACTAAAGGCAGGAGATCATTCCCATATTTAGCTCCTAAATTTTGGAATAGTCTTCCTGACAGTGTTCGGGGCTCAGACACACTCTTTCTCTCCCCATCCCGAGGCATCCTGAGGTTTGGCCAGCTCCAGTCACGTCCCACCTCATGAAGATTATGGACCTTTAAAGAAATAGATGCGGACCTCGCAAACTTCCCGTACCACCCAGAGACGTACCAGTGCCACCTGGATCCCACTTCATGTGTGGAGTTTGGACATTGGACCTCCTGGAGTGTTTAAAGGCTCTGGCATGGAGAAGCTGGTGTTGGATCTGTGATGATCGCAAAAGTTGAGCTATTTTATGAGTAGCTCATAGTTTTATAACCACAATGACTGTAAAAGACTGTAGAAAGAACATTACTTATAATCTTACACTCCAGTGCTCATATTATTTCTCACTCTCCAGTGTTCTGTATTGTTTAAAGATTTATGATCACACTCTTGATGGCACCCAAATGAGGATGGGTTCCACTTTTGAGTCTGGTTCCTCTCAAGGTTTCTTCCTCATAAAATCTAAGGGAGTTTTTCCTTGCCACAGTCGCAATGTCTGTTGTGAAAAGCGCTATAGAAATAAACTTGACTTGACGTGACTGCTTTCAGCATGGGTATGTGGATGTTAGATCAAATTTCAGCCTCTATGTGCTGCCATGTTAATCCAATCTGTCCAGGGCCTTCAAAGTCTGTACTGCTGGTCTTTTTACCTTAGAGAATATTAGCAATGGATCTTTCTTTAACCAATCAGATTTCATATTCGCCTTACAGAATAGCATCAACATTTTTCTGTCATCTGATTGAGGGCAGAGGGAAACTCTAACAGCCAAGTTCGACTGCCAAAACATGTCTGCAGCTCTGCACACATTAATACACCTGAGTTAGACGTTTTTATACCTACGGAGGAAGAGAAATTGATTTTGAATTGATTTGACATAGTTAAAAATCCATTTTGAATAAAAGTTAGACATGGTGAGGAGGTCGGCCAACCCCGAAGATAGATAGCTTGTCTCAGCCCGGGAAAGGGTTTGTTCTCCACTTCCATAACAGTGAATATGATCGGTACCACTGGCTTACAGCCTCCGAGGAGCGGTGCAAATTATGAGTCTGCATCTCTGGTGAGTAGGTTGTATTTATTTAAATTTTTAATGTCTTTGTCATGTTATTAGACAAATATTGATTCTGAATTGCTCCAGATGATGTAGGTGCACAGTTGTGGTGATAGTATAGAGGTTTCGAGTTGTCTTAACTGGGTTTCTTGCCTTAGTAAAATGGTATTCAACCTTTAATATGTGAAATGCCTCTGTCTCTGTAATAATGCAAAAAAAAAAAGCAAAAATATTTGACTAGAGAATTTGTTTTACATTACTAATAAAGAGAATGTTACTTAAGTCATATAGTTGTAAATTTGTTTTAGGTTGACTGGTTTCTCAAAAATCAGCTACTCTAAAATGAAAGCGTGAATAGGTCAAACATTATTAAAAAAATAAAACTTAAAAAAAAAAAAAAATTATTTTTATTTTTTTGCAATACTGCCCAGCCATAGCACATGGACTAGAGACATTAGAATCCACAGAACATTTCAGGGAGCATAAAGGTATTGGGACATCTGATGTTCCTGGATTAGCTGGAGCTTTTTATGCACACAATGGAACAGCTGGTGGAGAAGGGCATGATGGTAGTCCAACCCAGCTAACAAAAACATGATCTTATTTTTTTTTCTGCATCATGTAATGGTGTTATATTGGGTAGCATGGTGAAACACTTGGTAGAACTGCAGTCTTATAGCTTGTGAGACCTGAGTTCTTGGCATCAGGGGACAGTGTGGAGTATCTTTGAATGTTCTCCCCTGGGCTTTCCAGATTCCCTGAGCAGCTGTTTCTTCAAGACCGAAGACTCCTCAAACTCCAAATGTCAAAGAAAGTATTTCTATCCTGATGTGTTTGCAGTAGCCTGATGTTTTTTGTTGTGGACTACATGTTTTTGTTGGGGACTACATGCATGTTGCAACCCAGCCATTAGGTTTGCACAAGTTAGTGCACTTTTAGTCCCAAGCTCAGATAAATGGGGAGAGTTGTGTTAGGAAGGGCATCCAGCATAAAATGTGCTATATCAAAAATCACAAAACTAATTTCCATAGTTACCAACGAACGCCACAGGTATTGTTAGCCAACAGGGTACCGAAATTGGTAAAGGGTGATAAAGGGAGAGAGGTAGCTGATATGATGGAGTGAGTAAATGTATATATGTTCAGGAGACCAAGTGGAAAGGGAGTAAGGCCAGGAACATTGGAGGTGGCTTTAAAATGTTCTATCATGGTGTGGATAGAAAGAGAAATTGTGTAGGTGTGATCCTGAAGGAAGACAGTGTAGATAGATAGCATCGGATGGTGGTCTGCAGGATGGTTTTGGAGGTGAAGAAGAAGAGGAGGAGAGTGAGGACTAAAAGAAGAATAGGATGGTGGAAACTGAAGGAGGAAGAGTGTAGTGTGAGATTCAGGGAAGAGGTCAGACAGGGGCTCGGTGGTGGAGATGTTTGGGAGAGATGGCAGTGGAGTTTTTAACAAGATTGTTTAACAAGATTCTGCAAGGTGAGAGGATGCCTGAGGAATGGTGAAGGAGTGTGCTGGTATCGATCTTTAAGCATAAGGGAGATGTGCAGACCTGCAGTAACTACAGGGGAATTAAGTTGATTAGTCACACCATGAAGTTATGGGAAAGAGTAGTGAAAGCCAGGCTGAGAGAAAAGGTGAACAACAAAGTATGAATAATAATAGAGAAGGTCAGAAGGAAAAATATTTAGGATTTATTTTATCCTAAAAATAGAATATTGTCGTGGAGCCATTCCATGCTTAAATATTGACAAAGTAGACATTTTACTGTATTCGCATGTACTGACCACTAGAGGGTAGCAAATCCACAATATTATGGCAGTGTGTAACATCTCTGAACAGACGGAGGGGATAAAGAAAGGCAGATGAGAGAACGAATGGGGAGACATTCAAAATATTGGCAAATAAACACCATCCAAACACCAAAAGTCCATTGCCTGAATATCACACATTGATTTTTCTAGTAATTCTCTCATCAGTTTGTTCACAAAGATGCACACATATGTATAGAGGCACATAAGCACATACGGAATGACAGCTGTATCCATTAACACTCAGCATCAGAGACATTTCACCATCTGTCTCAATTTCACCATTCTCTGTCACGTTTGTCTTTTCATACTCTGGTTCTCGTTCTTCTCTCCACCCCCAAGATGAGTTTTCTCAACCAGCACCCCAAACCTCCTTCATGTTCTTCATCCCTCTCTATTAGTGACCAAAGGTGGCAAAAGTACACACATCCTTTACTTAAGTAGAAGTACAGATACTCATGTTTTAAAATACTCGGGTAAAAGTTGAAGTACTGATTATACTTTTTTACTCAAGTGAAAGTAAAGAAGTCTTGGCTCTGACATGTACTTAAGTAAAAAGTAGTTATTACTGCTACCTGTTTTAGCTGTTAACTGGACCTCACATCATATTAGATAGATAGATAGATAGATAGATAGATAGATAGATAGATAGATAGATAGATAGATAGATAGATAGATAGATAGATAGATAGATAGATAGATAGATAGATAGATAGATAGATAGATGTGATAGCCTAGTGGGTTAATGTCAGGGTCCCCACGAGTATGAGTTTGAGAGTTTGATTCCTGGTTGCTGTGTTGGTAAATAAAACTTCTGGACCTTGTCCCCTCTGAAAACATTTCAATTCTGTCCTTTCTGTGTTGGATGAATTTCTTGAGTTCCTGGTCTTTAATGAAAGATAACTCCACCAAAAAAAAGGCACTTCTGTGGTAGCTCAGTGGGTTAAGAGATCCCTCATGTCTGTGTTGCCTTCTGGTTCTCCCTTTTAGTTATGCTGCTATAGCGAGTCTTGCCGGAGTCCAAACTGCACAGTGACTTTAACTCTCATGCAACAATAGGTACACTTAATAATCCATATCCTTCTCTTCCTGTCACCCTCTTCTCTCTCTCTCTCTCTCTCTCTCTCTCTCTCTCTCTCTCTCTCTCTCTCTCTCGGTCGAGTTAAACATGCTCCTGAGGCTCCAGTGACCACTGTTCCTGCCCCTCTCCCCCCCGTGGATCTTCCCACTTCATCCAGGCCTGCCTGGATTGGATGTCAACAGTCTCCTACACTGATGTCAACAGTCTCCTACACTGACTCAGAAATACACTTCGCTTTTGATCATCATCACTGCACCCCGCAACATTGTATACCCGCCACAAATGGACATTCGGTGTAACCCAGATGAGGATGGGTTCCCTCTTGAGTCTGGTTCCTCTCAAGGTTTCTTCCTTATGCCATCTCGGGGAGTTTTTCCTTGCCACAGTCGCCAGTCGCCACCGGCTTGCTCATCAGGGACAAACTTACTCATAAAGAACATATTCATTTTTAATCACCGCATTATCTGTGTAAAGCTGCTTTGAGACAATGTTCATTGTTAAAAGCGCTATACAAATAAAAATGAATTGAATTGAATTGAATTAAGGCTTGTGCCTGAACATGGTCCTTAATATAGTCCACGCTGGTGATAAGGTTTCAAAGTCAGTCCTACTTGCCTTCTTTCTTACTGCACTGGCATGAAACAAAGTATGAAACCTCCAAAAAGCACACATGCTTTTCAGCAGTGGTCGCTCCGTGGTTTAAGGGTTGTGCCTCATTGAAACATGCTTCCCAGTCTGATCTCTTCCATGGTTCAGTGGGTTTAGGCTGGTGCCTCGCTGAAGTCCTGGACTTAACACTCGACACACTCATTACTCATCTCAGCCCATTCCACCATCATTTATTTATTATTATTTATACTCTACCGTACTACACTGTTTACATGCTGTCTTTTGCACCTCTTGACTGCTGCTGTTTTTTGCACTACATTGTGTCTGTTTATATTCACTCCCGGGTATAGCTTTTACAGTTACCTCATACGGTACTGTATATTCAGAGTATACTGTAGGTTTACTAGTTGGCGCTATCTCAGGTTTTGTGTCTTGTCTTGTGTTGTCTTGTGTTTTCTGTCTGCACTGTCTGTCTGTATTGTTTTTTTGTCTGCACTGTTTGCACTAGGTTGCACTCGATGCACCTTACGTAGCTTGTTGTTGTTTAGTGTAGCACCAGGGTTCCGGAGGAATGTTGTCTCGTTTTTACTGTGTACTGTGTACCACTGTGTATAGTAGAAATGACAATAAAAGCCTCTTGACTTGACTTGACTTGATGGTGAGGATCAGGGTTTGAATCCTGCTTTCTGCCTGCTCGTTGCAATGTAGGTTATGTTCCTGCTCCTAAATCTTTCTTTAGCTTTATATTCTCGTGTTGATGGTTTAAAGGTAGATAGACCTGCTCTAAACAAACTTCACAGCCTGTCTTCCCTAATGGTTCAGTGGGTTAAATCAGGTGTCTTGCTTTTGGTGGGGTTCAGGGTTCGAATCCTGCTTTCTGCCTGCCAGTCACGATCAGGATTCACTTCCTACATCTTTCTTTAGCGATATATTTTTGTTTTTAATGGGATGAAAAGAAAGATAGACCTGCTCTAAACAAGCTTCTTAGCCTGTCCTCACCGATGGTTCAATGGGTTAAGGTTGGTATCTCGCTGGTGGTGGGGATCATGGTTCGAATCCTGCTTTTTTCCTGCTATTTACAATGTGGGTTCAATTTGTGCTACTTACATCTGTATTCCCTTCCTACATCTTTCTTTAGCGTTAAATTCTTGTGTTGATGGTTTGAAAAGAAAGATAGACCTGCTCTAATCAAGCTTCCAATCCTGTGTTTTTCTGATGGCTTAGTGGGTTAAGGCTGGTACTTTGCCAATGTTGGTGGTCATGGTTCAAACCTGGCTTTCTGTCTGCTAGTCATGAAGTAGCTTAAATTCAAGATTCCTACCTCTTCATATTTTTGTTTTGATGGGTTGAAAAGAAAGATAGGCCTGCTCTAAACAAGCTTCCCAGCTTGTCCTTCCTGATGGTTCAGTGGGTTAATGCTGGTGCCTCGCTAATCGCATGAATCAGGGTTTGAACCCTGCTTTGTCCCTGCTAGTCACGATATATGTTTGCTTCCTACGTCTGTCTTTAGCATTATATTCTTGTGTTGATGGTTTAAAAGAAAAGATAGACCTGCTCCAAACAATCGTCGCAGCCAGTCCTTCCCGAAGGTTCAGTGGGTTAAGATTGGTATTTCGCTGTTAGTGGGGTTCAGGGTTCGAATCCTGCTTTCCGTGTTTCTCTCTGGTCTGAATTTCTTGCTTTGAAGCATGAAACGAATGATAAACCCCCAAAATAAGGAGGTGAGTTTTGGGACTTGATGGCTTTGTGATAAAAGCCTTGCCTCTGAGCTCAGAGGTTGCTGGTTTGAATCTGGCTTGTCCCCACTCTGAGTAAGCTGTGTGGTGAGCAATGGAGTGGTTGACTGTGAAGACCTGCTACTTCACAGCTTTTACACAAATATCTGTACTTTCTACTTCTTACATTTTCAAAACAGACTTGTTACTTTAGTTTTAATCCGTTGATTTGGTGAAATTTGTTTTATTTTATTTTCACTGCCAATTTCAGCCGAACAACCGATTTCCTGTCATTGCGTGTCTTTTTCAATCCACTGGTGTATAAAGTCCTGTCTCTCACTCACCACAGATGTAGACTAGTTTACGGAACTAAGAATCAGCAGGCAGAAGGCAGTAAGAAGTTTAGGGTTAATGTGGATGAGACAGAGGGAGTCAGTGATGTAAACATGACTAAAAACAGACACATTCCTGATCATCATCATCTTTTCTCTGCTTGTGTTCTATATGAGTATCTTCAGTCTGGACACATTCATTAGGTAACAACATTTTTTATTCGTTTTGTATATATATATATATATGTATGTATGTGTATGTATGTATATTTGGCTCTCAAAATGTAAATTATTTTAAACAGCAAGAGATTTTATTAACGCGCTATCAATGCAGCGCACATTTCTGTTTCACCAAATGTAAATACATAAATAAATAACTAAATGAAGAAGAGGCGAAATTAAAACCTTTGGCAAAAAATATATTTATCCACGACGTCCTTTCTTTACTTAGATATAAAATAAATAAATAAACTCCAGATAAAAATATTTTTAATCAGTAAACTTTTGTTTTATTTATGCGCCAAGTCTCAAATCAAACACCAAAATCCGCCATGTTTTACACAATTAACCCTCTAGGTGGCGTTTTGTGGGGTTTTTCCTCATAATGGCGACACAAACTTAAATTACTGTCTTTATTGATCGTACAGATAAAAACAATACATCATTCAAATCTGTAAAATGTCTATAATTTTCTATATATAAGCTTCCTGACTAGACTTGAAGAGGTGCAGTTTCTCCGGTATCACCTCATTAACTGTCCGTGTGGAAACATAGCAAAGGCTCTTAATTATGTCCACACATCTCTGCACTGATATAGCCTTTATATTTAATCACTGTACATATGCTTACATATCAAGTCAAGTCAAGTCAAGTTTATTTCTATAGCGCTTTTCACAAAAGACATTGTCTCAAAGCAGCTTTACAGAACTCAACAGTCAAGGTGAATGGTGTGCATTTATCCCTGATGAGCAGCCGTGGCGACTGTGGCAAGGAAAAAGTCCCTTAGATGTAATGAGGAGGAAACCTTGAGAGGAACCAGACTCAAAAGGGAAAACCATCCTCATTTGGGTGACATCAAGAGTTTGATCATAAATCTTTCAACAATACTGAACACTGTAGAGTGAGAACTAACGTGAGTACTGGAGTATAAGATTATAAGTAATGTTCTTTCTACAGTCTTATACATCTATATGGTTAGTAGCTCCTAGTTTTATGAGCTCAACATTTGTGATCATCACAGATACAGCATCAGCTTCTCCACGCCAGAGCCTTTAAACACTCCAGGAGGTCCAATGTCAAAACCACACATGTAGCGGGATCCAATTGGCACTGGTACGTCTCTAGATGGGGAGAGAAAGAGAAGCAGTGGAGAGTAATTAGCGTAGCTGCTGTTCATGATATTAACAGCTCAAGTTGATAATGTGCATGTGATAAGATGTTCTGGAGCACAAGGTTATGATGTGAGACGGATGTTATGTGTAGGCTTTGCTAAAAAGATATGTTTTTAATCTGCACTTAAACTGGGAGAGTGTGTCTGAGCCCCGAACACTGTCAGGAAGACTATTCCAGAGTGTAGGAGCTAAATGTGAAAATGATCTACCACCTTTAGTGGACTTTGCTATTCTAGGAACTACTAGAAGCCTAGAGTTTTGAGATCTCAGGGAGCATGACGGATTGTAGCGTGTTAAAAGACTGTAGAGATACATGGGAGCCAAACCATTTAGTGCTTTATAAGTACATATATATCACATGCTGTAAATATGATACATGTTTAACACCTCCAAGCTGCCAGTTTTGGGCACCTGAGCAAGCCCTTAACTCACTACTGCTCATTTAGTAAATGAGATCATTAAGAGTCGCTCGGGATAAACACTTCCAATAGGAAGTGGCTATATCTCACTATCTTTGTCTCTCTTATTTCTCTGTCTAACTGTCTCTGTGTCTCTTTTAGTAAATGTCTCTGTCTCACTGTATATGTCTCTTTCTTGCTGTCTATTTGTTTCTCAGTCTTTCTAAAGCTGTGTCTGTGTCTCTTTGTCTTTGTCTCTGTCTTTCCTGCTTATTTACATGTCTAACAAAGTTTTGAGTTTTGAAGTAATGCCATTAACGAATCTATGATGAAAAACTTCCCTGGTTCGATTCTTACCTCTAGTTTCATATTAAACATTATAAGAAGTTTTTAAAAACAGAACAATGAAAGGTCATTAAAATTGGTTGCTGGTAAATCATGGTATATCAGTGGTGCAGGTGTTGGAGATGTGGTTCTTGTACCTGAGTCACTTCTCATAGACTTTTGAGTAACTGAGAGAATTAACAGAAAGGAGAAGTTTTGACCCTCTACCATCATGATCTAAGAGAAAACAGTGGTCTCTTAACTATAGAAAAACCAAGAGTCCAATAAGCAAAGCCTTGTTTGCCACCCCTCTGGTAGTGTAGTGGTTAGTGATACGGTCTCTGCTATCTGACTCACCCGGTTCGATTCCTAGCCTTTAGCTTTCCTTTAAATTGTTTAAAAAGTTTTAATAAAGAACTATAAAAGGTCCTAAAAATCAGGTTCTTGCAGGAGATCCTGTGGCTCAATTGGAAGAGCTTTGCCTCTGGGTTGAGAGGTTGCTGGTTCAAACCCCGGCCAGGGCTCGAAGTTAAGTGTGTGGAAGGTGTCAGGAATGGCTGCATTGAAGGTTGGATGTGGACGGTTTCGGAGGGTGTTTCCTGAAGCAGGGGGGCAATATCCGGGCATCTGCCCCCCCCAGTGTCTGAGAAGCTGAAAACAGGGGTTATGAAGCAAAAGCGTCCAAAAAAGTATTGACTTAGTTTTGCATATAGGGAAAAATTCTGGCAAAAACCTATCACCCTCACTTTTTCTGAGGCTATGAAGCAGCAGGTCTTCACAGCCTTTGTTCACAGTCAACCACTCCATTGCTCACCACAGACTACTTTCCACACAGCTTACTCAGTGTGGGTACAAGCCAGATTCGAACCAGCAACCTCCGAGCTCAGAGGCAAGGCTTTTATCACAAAGCCATCAAGTCCCACAACACACCTGCTTCTTGCTTCTTGCTTCTTCTTCTTCTTCTTTTTTTTTTTTTTTTTTTTTTTTTTTTTTTTTTTTTTTTGGGGGGGGTTATCCTTTGTTTCATGCTTCAAAACAAGAAATTTAGACCAGACAGAAACACAGAAAGCAGGATTCGAACCCTGAACCCCACCAACAGCGAAATACCAGTCTTAACCCACTGAACCATCGGGAAGGACTGGCTGTGACGATTGTTTAGAGCTGGTCTATCTTTTCTTTCAAACCATCAACACAAGACTATAATGCTGAAGACAGACATATGAAGTAAACCCATATCGTGACTAGCAGGGACAAAGCAGGATTTAAACCCTGATTCAAATGGGCTGGGATGAGTAAGGAGTGTGTGTCGAGTGTTAAATCTAGGACTTCAGCGAGGCACCAGCCTTAACCCACTGAACCATGGAAGAGATCAGACTGGGAAGCATGTTTAGATGAGGCACAAGCCTTAAACCACTGAGCGACCACCACATCTATCTATCTATCTATCTATCTATCTATCTATCTATCTATCTATCTATCTATCTATCTATCTATCTATCTAATATGATTTGAGGTCCAGTTAACAGCTAAAACAGGTAGAAGTAATAACTACTTTTTACTTAAGTACATGTCAGAGCCAAGACTTCTTTACTTTCACTTGAGTAAAAAAGTATAATCAGTACTTCAAATTTTACCCGAGTATTTTAAAACATGAGTATCTGTACTTCTACTTAAGTAAAGGATGTGTGTACTTTTGCCACCTCTGTTCCCTATATATGCAAAAGTTGATTCATGACCCCCTATTTTCAGCTTCTCAGAAGCCAGGGGGGGGACAGATGGCCGGCTATTGCCCCCTTGCTTCAGGAAACCCTCTAAAATCTTCCACATCCAACACAGCCATTTCTGACACCTTCCTCACTATGGTCACTGGAACCTTCCACAGTCTTAACCTCGAGCCCTGGCCTGGGTTTGAACCAGCAACCTCTCAATCCAGAGGCAAAGCTCTTACAATTGAGCTACAGGATCTCTTGCTACAAGCCTATTTTTAGGACCTTTTATAGTTCTTTATTAAAACTTTTTAAACAATTTAAAGGAAAGCTAAGGGGTAGGAATCGAACTGGGTGAGTCAGATAGCAGAGACCACATCACTAACCACTACACTACCAGAGGGGTGGCAAACAAGGCTTTGCTTATTGGACTCTTGGTTTTTCTATAGTTAAGAGACCACTGTTTTCTCTTAGATCATGATGGTAGAGGGTCAAAACTTCTCCTTTCTGTTCATTCTCTCAGTTACACAAAGTCTATGAGAAGTGACTCAGGTACAAGAACCACATCTCCAACACCTGCACCCCTGATATACCATTATTTACCAGCAACCAATTTTAATGATCTTTCATTGTTCTGTTTTTAAAAAATTCTTATAATGTTCAATACAAAACTAGAGGTAAGAATCGAACCAGGGAAGTCTTTCATCATAGATTGCTAATGGCATTACTTTAAAACTCAAAACTTTGTTAGACATGTAAATAAGCAGGAAATACAGAGACAAAGACAAAGAGACACAGAAAGAGTGACAAACAAATAGAGAGACAGCAAGAGAGAGACATATACAGTGAGACAGAGACATTTACTAAAAGAGACAATTAGATAGAGAAAATAGAGAGACAAAGATAGCGAGATATAGCCACTTCCTGTTGGAAGTGTTTATCCCGAGCGACTCTTAATGATCTCATTTACTAAATGAGCAGTAGTGAGTTAAGTGCTTGCTCAGGTGCCCAAAACTGGCAGCTTGGAAGTGTTAAACATGTATCATATTTACAGCATGTGATATATACAGTGTATATATATATATATATATATATATATATATATATATATATATATATATATATATATATATATATATATATATATATATATATATATACACACACACACACACACAAAACAAATAAAAAATGTTGTTTCCTAATAAATGTGTCCAGGCTGAAGATCCACATATAGAACACAAGCAGAGAAAAGATGATGATGATCAGGAATGTGTCTGTTCTTATTCATGTTTACATCACTGACTCCCTCTGTCTCATCCACATTAACCCTAAACTTCTTACTGCCTTCTGCTTGCTGAATCTTAGCTCCGTAAACTAGTCTACACCTGTGGTGAGTGAGAGACAGGACTTTATACACCAGTGGATTAAAAAGACACGCAATGACAGGAAATCGGTTGTTCGGCGGAAATTGGCACGCAGTGAAAATAAAAATACAAATTTCACCAAATCAATGGATTAAAACTAAAGTAACAAGTCTGTTTTGAAAATGTAAGAAGTAGAAAGTACAGATATTTGTGTAAAAATGTAATGAGTAAAAGTAAAAAGTTGTCTGAAAAATAAATAGTGGAGAAAAAGTACTGACACCAAAAACATCGACTTAAGTACAGTAACGAAGTATTTGTACTTCGTTACTTTCCACCTCTGTTAGTGACCATTCCATTTCAAAATATGCCTGTCCTAGCCATTTTTCATTATGCTACCTAATATTCCCTATTATCAAACCATGTCATTTAAAATGCCCTTGCTTATTTACGTTGTCTCTGGCTATATCAGTTCAACTCAAATCTTCTCTAATTCACACCAGTCATGCGCTTTACAATACAATTATACCGGACATCCTTTCAGCACACTTTTTCTACACAGGTGAAAAAAAGACACCTTGTGACCTACGTATTATAAGATTCCAGCTATCATGTAAACTTGATTATTTGGATCCTCTGGTGTCCTATAGCTGTTCTACATAAAAGTCATGGAAGTCTTAAGAAGTGGACAAAACCTGTACAGGATTACAGTATATACCATATATACACATATTTCTATCCATATGTGGTTTTTCCCCAAACTGTTACCACAAAATAGGAGGCAATTGTTTAGGATGTCTTTGGATGCATTTTCCCTTCATTTGAGCTAGAACACCCAAACCTGTAGAACATCCAGCATGACTCTATCCCTATACACAAAACAAGCTCCATGAAAATATGCCCTACATGGGTTGGAGAGGAAGACTTTGGGCATTGCCATGCTAGAAAATGTTTGGGTCTCGTAGATGAATTGGAGGAACAAATTGCCACATCCTGTTTCCCTTCGTCTTTGTGGTTTGAGGAAAAAACACATATGGCTGAAAAAATCTGTTGTCCCAATACTTTTATATTGTACATGTGTACACTTTTATAATGTACACTTTTATAATGTACATGTGTACATTATCTGTTTGAATAATTAGATAGATTTTCAGGTGATTTGTAGATTTCCTCAGCACAACTTCTCAAGCAGTGGAGTTGAATTGAGTGTGTTACATCCAAAGAAATTCATCCTGCAATGAGATTTTGGTGCTTGGTCATAAATATTCCAACAGAAAGCTCAGAGTAGAAAAAGGATTGAGCTAGTGTCTTTCTGACAGCAGACTTGTCAGCAGTACAGTATGAATGTTGCATGAAGGCACACGCACACACTCACTTCATTGGCTACTTGTATTATTTTTCAGAAGTGGAGAAACATAGAGTGTAAGGGCATTTATGCCACTGGTTGCCAGTAGCAGATAAAAAGAAAAGATAGGGGGAAAAAACGAGAGAGAGAGAGAGAGAGAGAGAGAGAGAGAGAGAGAGAGAGAGAGAGAGAGAGAGAGAGAGAGAGAGAGAGAGAGAGTGCAGTAAATGTAAGTTCTCATTACTGACAGTCATGATTGAGGTACATAAAGTGAGACACATACTGTAAAGGTGAAACTATTGGGATTTTCTCTTACCTTGTGTGTGTTGTAAGAGACATAAAGATTGGCAACATGGATTCATCTATATGGCAGGACCAATTCACAATCCACTGTTAACAATTTTAAGAGCTGACAATTGTCGCGAATCAACCAGTGATGACAGAATCAAGGGAAAACTCACTGAAACATGAGAAAAAAAGCATCACAGTTCACTAAAACATCATATAGCTGTCAACCCTCCAGACCTCCTATATTACCCCGAAAAAAGTAAAGCTTGTTTAAACAAGTATGCTTTCAGCTGAGACCTAAACAGTGAGGTATAATTTACCTATCTCTGAGTCCCCAACATTTATTAGTAGATTAAACTTTCTTTTGGCTTCTCCCATTAGGGGTTGCCACAGCAGATGTTTGATTTGGCATGCTTTTACGCTGGATGCCCTTCCTAATGCAACCGTCCCCATTTGTCCGGTCTTGGGACCTGCACTAAGAGTGGCTGGGGATCGAATCCGGGCCGCAGCGGTGAGAGCGCCGCATCCTAACCACTAGACCACCAGGGACCCAACATTTATTAGTAGATTGATTTTCCTATTTTTTATCAGTCTCTGCCACCTGCTGTAGCTTTCACTATTTGAGGTACCAACAAATAGCCTGCACCTTTAAATTGTCAAACATTTTAATTTTTAAAAACTTACAGTACAATGTTTATACTTTAAAGTTACTTAAAATCTTTTCGGTCAGGTAGATCATGGCTCTGTGCAGACCACTTGAGTTCCTCCACTCCAGCAATGCAAAACCATGCTTCCAAACCCCCTTTGTGCACAGGGGTATTGTCATGAAAGTTCTAATGTAAAGGAAATTCTACTCCATTCTATGCTTTCAAATTTGTGACAAAAACTTTAAGTCCCAGTTTTAAATTGTGAAGATTTGTGCTCATTCAGTCACAAGAATATTAGCAAAGTCTAATGTAGAGTGGGGAGGCCTGAGTTGCACAAATCTCCGCAAGCACATTCCAAAATCTAGAGGAACATCTTCCCAGAAGAGTGGAGGTTAATCTAACAGCAAATGTAAATAAATAGGACTAAATGTGGAATGGGATGTTCAGAGAGCATTGATCTGTTTACTGATATTGTATAGATTTAAGAACAATTCAATCTGATATTTGAATATTTGTGATGCAAACAGATCTGTTTTCTGGGTCAAGCATATTTGTCCTGGCTCTTACATGTTTTTATCTTAGTTTCCATGTTTTTATCTTAGTTTCCATGCTTCTATCTTATCGCCTTAACCTAAGCATGTCTTTTGACATGCACGTACACTTCTTAACACATCATGCATGTAATAAACAATCTGTTTATTTCTACCCTGAGTTATAGTCTTCTGATACTTCAGTCCTCTTACTTCGGATAAAACTGCAGGGTTTTTATGGTCATTTAGAAAAATTTCCAACATAGGCAGAAAATCAAATTGGGTTCCACTATTGTCAAACTGAGGCTACAGTGAGCACTGGTTTGAAAAATCTTGACAGCTGAAGGCTGGAAAAATATAACATGGTCTCATTCTAGACTCTTAAAATGCTCAAACCAGCAGCAATAAATACAGTATTTCCCAGTACATCACAGAGAGCTAAATTTTCCTCATTTTGAAGTTTCTGGTGAACAATAACTTAAGTCTTTCGCCTGTATCTGCATAATCTTGATAAATTCTGTTGAAAAATAATTGGTTGATTGGATAATTGCACGAATGAAAGGGGGGAACCAATATTCTTAATGAGAAGCTCTCAGTCTTTTTTATATTATCAATTGTCGTTCTACACCCTCCGTCCCTGCTTTTCTCCATCCTTCTTGGCAGTGGTACCAATTTTTTGTAACAGCTTTAGAATCTGGGGAAGGATTTCTTTCAATTAAACACTGGTCATCAGCTGTTTGAGGGATGGAAACCACAAACAAAATATATATATATATGTACAACACGGTGCTCATTGTAGAAAAAGCGTCTTGAAAATGAATATAATATTTTGTACAAAATCACATTTTCCCATTTGTACACATTTGTCAGTTTAATAGCACATCGATTATTGCTGCATATTTTGCTGCACAAACGCGACTAATATTAATGCTTTTATCAAGATAAGCCTGATAGCACATTCAGTTGCCCCATCACTGTAATCATCTCCACATGCTCTCCTCAACGTTGCCAAGGTTACACGTCTACCGCCTTCTCTATCCACCCTCCTTTTAGCAAGCCAAAAAAAAAAACTCACACACAACCTAGCTTTTCAGCAGACATGCTGTTGAAAAAAAGCTGACCCCTCTCTATTTTAAATCATACAAATATGGGATGTGGCAGTAAACACAAGGAGTGGTATTGATGGATTTATTTCTGTCCCCCCACTCAGAGATTGCATTATCAGACACACATCAATAACAAAACCCCCAACTCCCAAACCAAACCAGAACAGAAAGACAAGATTAAATAAATACCAATTAATGCTAGCTTATGTACATTGCATACTGTATATATATATATATATATATATATATATATATATATATATATATATATATATATATATATATATATATATATATATATATATATATATTTCAGATAATGTTTCCCAAAGCACATTCTCCATGTTCCACATAAACAAATACTGTAGGAATTCAAGGATTTGTCATGCACAGAGAAAAGTGGGGGGGGAAAAAATAAAAAGACAACACCACCACCAGAATACTATGGAACCTGAGATACCTGTCAAGGGTTTGGCAAAGAGAATAAGGAATGCATAGATGTGAGCTTCAGGGCAAGCAAGCACACATATACACACACACACACACACACACACACACACACACACACACACACACAAAAAAACAACACACACACACACAAAAAACACACACACAAGAAAAAAGGCAAAGTTACATTAATGCCTGGACCCCACTGTGACTCAAGTATCGATTTAAAGATGAGCGAGGATGACTTAATGTGAGCAACATTCAGAGCAATGATGAAAACAAAGAAGAAAAAGGCTCTTTAGGTTAAGTTTTATTCGAAGCTAACAAAGCCAAACTGTCTCAGTACACATTCTGATACAATTTCAACATCCTGTTTGTTTTTGCAAATGATCAACCCATTTTAATTGAATGCCACTGCTATCTTCTGTCCTTCTTTTCATTGGGTTCCAGTGTTGCAAGTTTTTCACAATCATTGGATCATCAGGCATTAAGGAACTAAAGCGTAGGAACAGGATTCAAACATTTGTACTTAATCCAAATGTATTTTTACTAAAAAGCTGGAATAGACATACACGTTTGTCCATCCTGCATGGCTTGTGTAAATTACTAGTAGAAAAACTAGCAGCTACACATACAGTCACTGAAAATCGGTCCCAGCCTCTGTGTAGTGTATTACACACATACTCAATACACACTCACCACCCTATATATTTAATTTAATGAGAGGAACTGACAGTTGTTGTTTTTTTTGTTTTTGTTTTACTTATAAAGTGACGAACACACGCACACACATAAAAGTAATAAATATGAATTATTAAGTGTGCAGACACATGCTCACATACTGGACTTTTATGGAAGAACTTCCAATGCTTCCAAAAGAACCAACAAGGAAATGCTTTTATTATCTGGATAGAAAAAATAACCAACTTTTTCTGTAACAAAGGATATGCAGGTGACAGTATAAAGCGTACAAACTAGTTGTGCATTAAGATTACAAGTATTTGATTTTATTACATTTGTGTGTGTATATATATATATATATATATATATATATATATATATATATATATATATATATATATATATATATATATATATATATATATATATATATATATATATATATATATATATATATATATATATATATATATATATATATATATATATATATATATATATATATATTTATATATATGTTACATGTGTGTACAACTGTGCTGCATCTCTATTAATGATGAAGCTGTTGTTAATCCCTTGTTCAATTCTTCGTAATGTTTTTCATTTGAACGTTTTCTTCTCTAGTTCATCTGATTTATCTTGTGTCTCGGCTTATTTATTAAAATAAGGCAGATGATTCAGGATGTTTGCTCTCAATTCCTAGTGATACATACTTAAGCACATGAATGTGGTAGGAAAAAATCCTGAACATGGTTGAAGCTGTAGTTGATTGAAGTTTGCGATTCAGAATGACAACTATAGTATTTCAAATAACACCTAATGTACTGCATTATATAATAATAAATACGTAATGTACTGAGAAAAATACAAAACGAAAAAAAAAAGGTTCAGGGTCAGGTCTGAGACGAAGCATCCAGTTGTCCTTTCTAATGGGCAGCCCTGTTATCCAGTGTGGAGGAAAAAGAACAACAGTGATAAGGTGGATGAAGGTATGCGAGTTATGTGAAGGTCTAGATATTCGTCTTTCCTGTGTCTATGAGAATCAAGCCTGTCTTGTCCTGCTGAGCCACTGAACTGGAAGCAGGTTTCACTGAAACTGCATTAATACAGAAAATGTTTGAATGCCTTCTATATAAGAAGTCAATTTGATTTGATGTTTTAGAGTAACAGTGAAGAAAAAGTAAAATCTAATAAAACAACAAGGAATTAATATTCTGCACAAGGTTAATTTGCAAATAACTGCTTACATATGCTAAGAATAAACGAGACACTGTACTTACTGTAGATAAGGCAATGAGTGTATATAGCTTGAATAATTCAGACCAGGTCTTTATACATAGACAAGTTCATTTGCATAATTGGCTGTGAAGCTGTGATAGCCTTATGCTCCAGCCACAAGCTCATTAGAGGGACATCATCATTGAAGAGCCAATTGAGTGTGCCACATAACACGATTCACACACACACTTACACACACACACACACACACACACCATTCCCAACAGATAGAGTAATAATGGTGCTTAAGGCAACATAAAAAAGAAGAAAAGAAAGCTAATGTGTGGGACAAGGTTTTGACACTAAGTAAAGGAGACGGCAGGCAACGGAATGTGTGCATTTTAAATTTATCTTAATGAAAATGTAGTCTATTGTAATCAACCAGGAAATTATAAGCAGTAAACAAGCAAACTGCTTGGCTATCATTTGTCATAAAGCCTATGAACTTGTACCTACTTTTTTAAGCAGAAATCTTTTTTGTGGAGAACACTCCATCTGGATCGTAAACATCTGGGACATAAAAAAATCACAAAGAGTAAATATATAGCCACAGTCCACAGCTCGGTTTTGACATATCAACACATCCTTTCTGACACTCAGGTGCACAATAGACACTCATACATCTTTTAATTTCTCTTCCTCTGATCACTGGTTGCTCCTGCCAGCTCCACCCACACATCTTGTTTTTCTCCAGAGCGAAAGATTAGAACTGAAAGAAATGTGCCAACCATGACATTCCAGCTTCCCTCCCCTTCCCCCAGGTGAAGACAGGACGACTTAACACCTCTTACCATCCATGTTATGACTCCTTCCTGAACACACACACACACACACACACACACACACACACACACACACACACACACACACACACACACACACACACACACACAAATCTTTCTTCTAACAGTTTCAATACACCGTATGGACAAATGTATTGGGACACCCTGTTTTTTTTCCATCCATATGTGATTCTTTCCCAAAATGTTACCACAAACCTAAAGGCAAACAACTGTATAAGAGGTTTCTGGATGTGGTAGCATTACATTTTCCCTTCAGGAGAACCCAAAACTGTTCCAGCATTACAGTGCCCCCGTATGCAAAGCCAGCTCCATGAACATATGCTTTACTTGGATTGGGGTGGAAGATCTGATGTAGAGCTCTAAAAATCAACCCTATTAAACACCTTTGGGATCGATGTGAATGCTGACTGCATCCCAGATCTTCTCACCTCACCTACATCAGTGCATGACTTTACTAACACCTTGTAGCTGAATGAAATCTCTACAAGTCTTCTTCTTCTTTCGGCTGCTCCCATTAGGGGTCGCCACAGCGGATCATCCGTCTCCATACCACCCTGTCCTCTACATCTGCCTCTTTCACACCAACTACCTGCATGTCTTCCCTCACCACATCCATGAACCTCCTCCTTGGCCTTCCTCTTTTCCTCCTACCTGGTGGCTCCATCTTCAGCATTTTTCTACCAATATAATTCATGTCCCTTCTCTGCACATGTCCAAACCATCTCAATCTCGCCTCCCTCACCTTGTCACCAAAACATCCTACATGTGCTGTCCCTCTAATAAACTCATTTCTAATCTTGTCCATCCTCGTCACTCCCAACGAAAACCTCAACATCTTCAGCTCTGCTACCTCCAGCTCAACCTCCTGTCTTTTACTCAATGCCATTGTCTCTAATCCATACAACATCGCAGGTCTCACCACAGTCCTATAAACTTTCCCTTTCATTCTTGCAGATACCCTACTATCACAAATCACTCCTGTCACTCTTCTCCACCCACTCCACCCTGCCTGCACTCTTTTCTTTACTTCTCTAACACACTTTCTATTACTTTGCACTGTTGACCCCAGGTACCTGAACTCCTCCACCTTCTCCACCTCTTCTCCCTGCAACCGCATAACTCCACTGCCCTCCCTCTCATTCACACACATGTACTCTGTCTTACTCCTACTGACTTTCATTCCCCTTCTCTCCAGCGCATATCTCCACCTCTCCAGGCTCTTCTCAACCTGCTCTCTACTCTCACCACAAATCACAATATCATCTGCAAACATCATAGTCCAGGGAGACTCCTGTCTGACCTCGTCCGTCAACCTGTCCATCACCACTGCAAACAGGAAAGGGCTCAGGGCCGATCCTTGATGCAGTCCAACCTTCACCCTGAACCAGTCTGTCGTACCTACTGCACACTTCACTGCCGTCACACTGTCCTCATACAAGTGCACGCCAAAATCTTGTTGACCATCTGGAGTGGAGTGGGAATTATTAAAACAGTAAATGGGAACAGAATTTGTGGAACAGGAAGCTTGAAAAAACACTGGCGTTTCTTATGTTCAGGTGTCCACCATCTTTTGTCCAGATATACACAGACTTTAGTAGCAAGAAACTGTCACTAACAATAATGAAAGTGAATCATGGTAAAAATCAGTGACATGGACTGACCTCAACAGACTCATCTATCTCTCTGTGAATCAGTCTGGATCTTTAACAATGCAAAACAAAAGTCAAACCAAAATCATTTAATCTCCAAAACTGCTTAAAAAAAAACAAAAACAAAAAAAAAACCCAACAGCAAGAATTTAATTTACAACGCTTTTATAATTCTCGTTCATCTCTTGGCGTTCTTGTGTACTTGCTTTGCCCGATGAAGCAGAAATCCTCGCTCTTCTCTTTTTTCTCACTTGGCAACCATTGGGAGCAGTGCGTTTCAGCTAGACGAAAGGGCTGACAGGGTCCACCGAGACCGATAGGAGTTTTAATTAGATTGAGGACGTGCTTTTATTACACCCATAAATAAATGCTGAGACGGGTGAAACGGAGAACCAGTGATTATCTGGACACATTCCAGTGATAGTTGACTAAAGCGTATCTAAAATCCTCAAAACATCTGAAGATTCAGTGAAAAAGCTAATATTTATATAATCAGAACTAAAGCCTCAGTGAAGCCATTTAACTTTTGCTTCTTCATTGCAGAAAATGTGCCAGAAAGTGGATTATCTTGGTTCTATGTGGAAGGAAACAGAACAGAATGCACATAATACACATAGTGGTCCATGTCTGGGGCTGACTTTTTTTTTTTTAAGTCTGTAGATTCTTGCAGCCATATTAAAAAAAAAATCTAATCAAATTCAGATTTTATTTGTCACACACATATTCATACAGAATATGACATATAGTGAAATGCTTTTTTCATACTTTGTATAAATATGTATGTGACAAATAAAATTAGAATTTCTATCTGACTTTATCAGTGCCCCTGGATTTGATCTACATTTTTAGGTCTGATACAATCGGAATATGCAATCAGCAGTGATCAAGAAGTTTTATGAGAACCACAGGCCAAGATGCATCGTTTATTCTTTAGCACACACTAGTTGCTACTACGAAAAAGTGCATTCAGTCAAAAAATGTTAAATAATTTATATTGGTAATTACAGTAAAAGAATAAACGTTTGGTTTTAATGAAAGGGTTGCAGATTTAGCAAGATTCACTCAAGTTGCCATCAGTGAACAGTTGAAAACAGAAAAATGTAAATGTAGACTGTATATCTGTTGTGACTGTTGAGATGAATGGTTTTTGGTTCCTCTCAAGGTTTTGTCTCAGGGACAGATTTATGAATTTAGAATGTATATTTTCAAACTGTTTAGTTCTTGAAAGCTGTATTGTGACAATATCTATTATTAAAAGTGTACAAATAAAAAACAAATGGAATAGATTTTCTGTTTCATATTTGCTGTTATGGCAGGAAACCTGTAGATCATTAATAAAATTACATTTCAATTGGGATTTATTTATTTAAGACTTACAACAATGGACATTTGTACAGGTATAAATAGATTACAAAAATACATTTTAGCACTATAAATTGTTCCCTAACTTAATTTTCAATGAGCGAGCCAACAGCGGTGAGGAAAAACTCCCTGAGATGGTAAGAGGCAGAAACCTTGACAGGAACCAGACTCAAAAGGGAAACCTGTCCTCATATGGGGGACACTGAACGTCCATTCATTACATTCTCAATTATTGTTGAGGTTATCAAATGTTCACTGATGGGCCCTTAATAGCTCTTCATGGTGACTCTTGTCCTGAGCCATTATAGCAGACTGTTCATATTAATTACAGAACAATCCATCTTCATGACTTTGAGTTTAATCCTTAAAACTCACAAATGGACAAATATACGCTGCCTATCTGACTTTAAGTGTGTGTGTATTTATATGTGTAATATTTTGACTATTATTTCACCGATGACACCTTGCTATATAACATATTGCTCACACCATATAGTTCCATTGTTCATGTAAAGATATCCTTTTGTTTTAATCAACCTTTTCTTTCCAAATTGCATATATTTCATCTTTGCCTTAAAAGAATGCACTGCTCTTTTAAAAAATATATTTTATTGGTTTCAGAAAAGCTGATTCGTGCTCTTTGTCTACTGGAAAAGATCTTTAAAAGTCATGCGATTCATGTATTAGTTTAATTAATTTGTTTTTACTTCAGGAGTTACCTCTGCCATCCCCCGCTTCCTTAACCTATTTTGCCCTCCTGCTTTTACTGCCTCACTCCTTTCTAACTCCAGGCCACAAATCACCCTGTAGGTTCACCAAGAGGTATTTCAATATCTTAATGGGCACTTGGCAGGCTGAAGCAAGTAGGAACATGGCTGTGGCTATAGCAGGGACTTTAGCTCTATTAAGGCCCCTGCAGAAGAATGTAAGGAGTCAATCTATTATATATCATACAAGTAAAATCTGCTTGGTCCCAGATGCATAACACATTTTTTTATGTTTATTTTTTAAGGGTTTGATAAAGATTTCATACATTTAAAGTTCCCATAATCTTGAAAATTCTTCTATTCATGTATACTCATGAGTTTGTCTGCAATAGTTTATTATAATAGCAAACAGAACCTTAATTTGAAATTAGAAGTTAAAAATGCACTGAAAGATGTCCACAAACCTTTGGCCATAACATATCTTAAAAAGTCTAAGATATGTGTATTATTTAAAGAAGTTTTTTTTCTTCAAAAGCAGAAGTTTTGATCTGACAGAAGACTCGAAAAAAAATAAAAAATATTAAGAGGAATAAACAAGATGTTGGTCTGGGGTTCAAGCCCCGGTATCGCCGAGCTGCCACTTTTGGGCCCTTGAGCAAGGCCCTTGACCCTCTATGCTCCGGGGGTCCCTTACGAGGGAAATATCAAGGTCCGTGACATCGGAGTGATGTGGGGCCGCCTTCCCGTGGGCTCACCACCTGCAGGAGGGACCGTAAGGGACGGTGCTGTGAGGATTGGGCAGCAGTCGAAGGCGGGGGCCTGCTTAGACTACTGCCCCCGCGACCCGAATTACGGATAAGCCGGAGAAAATGAATGAATGAATGAAGATGTTGTGGTTTTCGTTGGGAGTGATGAGGATGGACAGGATTAGAAACAAGCTTATTAGAGGGACAGCGCATGTAGGACGTTTTGGGGACAAATTGAGAAAGGCCCGATTGAGATAGTTTGGACATGTGCAGATGAGGGACATATCGGTAGAAGAATGCTGCTAATGGAGCCACCAGGTAGGAGGAAAAGAGGAAGACCAAGGAGGAGGTTCATGGATGTGGTGAGGGAAGACATGCAGGTAGTTGGTTTAAAAGAGGCAGATGTAGAGGACAGGGGGGTATGGAGACGGATGATCCGCTGTGGCGACCCATAATGGGAGCAGCCGAAAGAAGAAGAAGAAACAGTTTTAGTTTTTGTGACAAATTATATTTTCTTAAAAATTATAAACTCTTTTAAATGATAATTTTATAATGTAATAAAAGTGATATGACCCATGTGAAGTGTTAGTGTAGGAAAATAATACAATACAGGACCCAGGTAAGGTGTGGAAATCTTTTTTTCTTTTAGTCAGTATAAATTCTACAGAGCTCCACAAAAAAGAGGAGAAAACAGGCTACAAAGTTCACAAATTTACCACAAAATATACATCAGAAAGGAGGAAGCAGTCACAATGTGTTACCATTCATGACTAGATATCTAAAGCTGACCTGCAAGACCAGTGGACGTGACAGAAATAAAATAAAAAGCAAACAATTCAGTAGTTTAAACACGTCATTTGTTTCTTAAAAAAGAACTTTTTTTTTTTTTTTTTTATAAAAAAAAACAAACCTATAATGCTCGACCACATCTCAGTGACAAACTGCGACCAAACTAGAGCTGAGGAAAAAAAAGAAATGAAACTTAAATATAATATATAAAACATTCAGCTTGTTTGTATACATGTAATACACATGGGCATCAGTGTGTGTGTGTGTGTGTGAGAGAGAGAAAGGATAGGCCTTATATAACCCCTATATTCAGAAAAGCATCGAGTATGTAAATATATGTGGGTAACTAATGAATGCACGAACATACCAAAACCACAGGATAACATACATACGATTCAGTAGTTAACTCGTATTCAAATTCAAAAGTTTGACACACAATATAAACACACTTTCCATGACCAGGCTTGATTCAATTATTGTTAATTCGCATGTGATATCAGTTAGAGCGTCTGTAATTCCTCTGCTTTGCTCGAGCCTGTGGGAAAGATCCCAAGAGTGTGTCTGTGTGTAAAAGACATAATCACCTAATTACATTCAAATAACAAAGCACGAACATGAGGTTGCATTGTCTCACGGGTCAAGCTTTGGGGCTAGATGCCTCTAATACACAAATAATGAAGAATTCAATAGCTTTACAGTGTTTTTTGGCTTCAAAACAAAGAAAAGAAAGATAACTAAATCAGATGCGCGTCCACAATCCTAGCATTTCCATATCTACTTTCACTAATGAGACACTTACTCACTACTTACTTACACCTTACTTATGTACTTTACAGTTTGGGAGTGTTTAAAAAGACATGGTCCCCTAATACATATTATAAAAAGTCTGAGAAAGGCACACAGAGTGATGAGAATCAGTGGTTTCGGGTATGTACAGTACCTGTGCTCTGTACATTTCTTTTGGGTTCGTAGTTTTACATGTGGGAAAAATTTGTTTGTTTTGTTTGGTTTTCTTTTTCTTTAAAATGAGAAATTTCCAACACTTTCAATCACGATGCGTAGTAACCCAACAGAAATAATGCTGGGTGTTGCATCATGACATCTTCTCTGGCCCAAGTCTAATATTCTAGTCATTTCTCTCCACAGCATTTTCAATGACCTAAACATCTGAACACGGCCTGATTCGATGGCGAAACAAAACACAAAACAAAGCAACAAAACCCAAGATCACACATATACCAAAACAAATGTAAATAAAACAAATCCAAGAAGCGTGTCTTTTTTTGGATACATATCAGAACATTCAGTGTCACGCCTTGTGTTTCTTGCTTACTGATCTCAATGCCCTATGGCACCTCTAGCGGTTTGCTCAAACATTACAGCCATCGGCAGTGCTGAAAAGAAAACTACCATGTAATACAGTTACATATAGATATTTAAAAAAAAGAAGCAAACATTTGGCTATACATACAATGTAGGGAAGGCAATTATTTTTAGTAGCATGCAATTCCACAGTCAGGCAATTTGTGTATGATTATGAGCAGAGTTTTTAGGATGATCAACTGGCGTCAGTGCACATACAGTGATAAGAATTGCGAAAGAACAGCGAGTAAGTGCAGTTTCGATGTAGAAGTCAGACTACATTGAAAAGAGAAGCGCACAGGCTAAAAGATCAATTCGGTGGCACTGTGATTTAATGAAAAGATCTGGGTTCGGAAAAAAACTAATTGGCAGTATGCCCAGTGCTGGATTGACTTCCAGATGCTTTCTTTTCCACAGCTAGAGTCTTGATTGTGGACAGTGATTTTATTTTTGTGTGTGATTGGAATCACCCCACTCCTCGTAAAAAAAAAAAAAAAAAAAAAAAAAAAAAAAAAAAAAAGGACCACGTTTACATACAAAAATTGTTCAACCACCCCCCCCCCCCCCCTCAAACCGTACTTCTTGTTTTCCAAGCCCACCTCCCTCCCCTAACCTTCACCTAAACAAAATTTACAGCTCAAATATATCTCCTCCCTTTGCGCCGGGTTGGTGCAAAATAAAATAAAAAAGCACACAAGCACCCTCTGTTGCTCTTCAATTCCTCAGATGATTTGTCTTCTTCCACATTCTTTACTCATATCACTAATGGGAAAAAAACAAAACACTGGTCATTTCAGTTCCCATGGCAATATACCGCAACCAAAGACATGTACACAACTCAACATTTCTAAAAAGATTGTAGTCTTTGACCTTTGACCTCTTACCGGCTCTACAGATTTTTCTTTAAGCAGCCCTGACCCCTCGTTGGCCTTCTCGCCTGATTTCGGGTCCCCAGACTCACTGCATGTACACATGGAGAGGTTCATGAAAAAAAGGGGAGAGAACATGCATTCAGTCTCATAGAAACAGTAGAAAGATACAAAAAAATCCCTGTGCAATAAATATCTAAGAGTTTTCAGTTTGCGGGTTCACGCTGCAGATTTAATGAAGTGGGTTTTGGCCATATAGTGTATATGCACTCATTATTCCACATTGTATATGCACATCTGGGGTCACCATTACCATCCTATAGCAGCAACACTCCAAACCAATAAAAGAGGACAACATGAGAGGCCAATGGTGACTTTATTCAGTGAAAGCATGAGGTATTGCTGATTTTATTATTTAGGTAAATGAATCGAGCTGGGGCGAAAAACCAAGTGTGATCTTTCTACAATGCGAAAGAAAAACTCACCAATGTAAATACATAGTGAGTATTTTCCACACTGTGGTCCTGTTTTTTGTGTTTTTTTTAAATGTTTTTTTTTGTTTGTTTTTTAAATCGCATAGCTACTACCTGTACTATGCAATGACAAAGTTGTTTGTATGTATCTATGTATCCATGTATCCATGTATGTATGTATGTATGTGTGTATGTGTGTGTCTATCTATCTAGCTAGCTAGCTAGCTAGCTAGCGCAGTTCCAGAAAAAGCCAACCTTCTCTAATTTTTAGCCCTAACTGAACTGCTACGTTGTTTGTGAGGGATGTGTCTTTCATATCATTACACGCATGTGGAGATGTGAGACACACGTAAGACATATTTTCAGGATGGTCTGATCCAAAGCTTCAAATAGAGGATTAATTAAGTGGAAAACCTGGAACGTTCTATTTAATTGGATAAGGAAAATGTATTCCAGTTTTTGACCTTCCTTTATTGTCCCTATGTCTATTATTGACTGTAAACATTAGCACTATCTCACACAAAGCTTGTAATCACAGAGTATTTTTGGTGATTGGAAACGTCACAGATCTGACCGGGTTGTTGGATGGCTTTGTTTCAGATTAGTAACAGCACTGTATCGGATCGCGAAGTCCAGTGGTGAGGCAACAAAATACCATAAAGTTGGCTCAGATATCCTTAGCTACTTACGTATCCTTGTTGTTGTTCTTGCGACAGGCCATCTTTCCCCTCTTACCAAAGAAATAAAGAACAGCTACCAGCAGGAGCAACAGCAGCACGCACACCAACACGGCGACCACCACTCCTTTGGAGCCACCCTGCTGACTTTCAGCTAGAAGAACAAAGGATGGGGGGGGGGGGGGGGGAACAGGTGGATAGAAATAGAGGAAAACATTGTGGATGAAAGAAGAATGCAAGAGACAGGAGGAGAAAAGAAGAATGAATGAAAGACATAGGGTAGGAAGATGAGAGGAGCAGAAAATTATTATTGGATAGAGGTTGAAGAGAAGGAAAAGAAAGAGGTGGAGGTGGGCGTAGCAGAAACGGTGGGAAGGAAACAACAAGAAAGAACAATGTGAGATTGTTTCTTGACTATTAAAGACCAATGACATTGTGTCACATGAGAAATGAAGACAAAAAAGCAGGGAACCACCCTCAACTGAGCTAGTGCACACACACACACACACACACACACACACACACACACACACACACACACACACACACACACACACACACACACACACACACAACCTAGAATGATACACTCTCTCAACCCTATACAACCACACAAACAGAGCAGCAGCAAGCATACAGACCTGTTGCAAACACTGGGCTTCCTTTGAGCAGCATTGTGAGAAGAGAAATAGTTGAGTCCCATTGCAAGAAAACCATAAGCATAGACATAACCCCAGCAACATTGAAAAAAAAGTACTCACATACTCTATATGTGACAAGCCCACCACCATGATTAGACACACACATACAACGTAAGGAGGAAGAAAGAAAAGAGTAGAAACAGAGACACCTCGAGCACTGACAAGAAAGATGGAGAGGAGAAGAGGAAAATAGAACCAAATTCTTTATTGTCCTCAAAGAGGAGGGAAAAAAAAAAGAGCCGGGAAAAAGTGACTTTCCACAAAACATAAGGACGGACATCATAGAAAGACGGAAAACATAATACAATATACAATTATACACAGTGGTTCTGTTAGCAATACACAATATACAATGTACAGTGCTGAGAAGAGCTAGGCTACAGAGTATGGAGAAGGGAAAGTCCAGAAAGGAAGGAGAAGAGGACAGAGAGCAGGCTCAAGTGTCTACCTAGTGCACCGTTCCCACTGTCGATCGTGTTGTCTGTAGGGGAAAAAAGACGAGGCGACTTTAGATCTAAACGTCTCTGAAAACAATAAAAAAAATTCATCTGTAAAAATATAAAAGTTAAAAAGTTACAAAAATACAATCCTACCTGACTTTATTTCGACTGTGAACTTCTTGCTGTCTGTGCCATGCATGTTGGTTGCCTCGCAAATCACCCCGTCTTTGAGGATGGTAGCAGTGGCTTCCAAGGTGACTGTGCTGGTGACTGTGTTCTCATGAAATTCTAATGACTACACACACACACACACACACACACACACACACACACACACACACACACACAAATAGAAATTTCAGCGATATTCATGCCATTTATCCAGAGCGACTTACATCTGAGCAGTTGAGGATTAAGGGCCTTGCTCAAGACCCCTGCTTGGTGGTGCTTGGTGGGATTTGAACCTATGACATTCCGAGTCCACTGCCTTAACCACTGAGCTACAACCTTCCTGATATATATGTAATAATCAATAAAAATGTTGTGGTGTGATTCTGCTATGTTGAAAACACGATACGGACAAAAGTATAGGGACACCTGACTTTTCCCATCATATGTGCTTTTCCCATAATTGCGAAGGACGTTCCTGATGTGGAAACATTACATGTTGCCTTCACTTGAACTAGGAGACCCAATCCTGTTCCAACATGACCATGCCACTGTGCACAAAGCCAGCTCCATGAAGATGTGCTTTACATGAGGTGGAGTAGAATATATTGAATGGCCTGCTATAGAGCTCTGACCTCAACCCTACTGAACATCTTTGGGATCATTGTGTACGCTGGCTGCACCCCAGGCCCAGGCCCCGGCACCTCACCTACATCAATACCTGACTCTAACACCTTTGTGGCTGAACTAAAACAAATCGCTACAAGCCCACTCCAAATTCTAGTGGAACATCTTCTAAGAAGAGTGGAGGTTACTATAATACTAAATGTGGAGAAAGCGTTTGCAAGTGTATAATCATGTGTCCACAAACTTTTGTCCATACAGTGTATTAATAAAATGACTAGATGAAGATGGGTTTCCTATTCAGTCTCTGGATCCTCTTAAGGTTTCCTACAAATGTCAATCTCAGGATGTTTTTTGTTTTGTTTTGTTTTTTAACCACAGTCTCCTCTGGCTCGCTTATTAGGGATAAACGTTTTTTTTTTCTTTTTTCTTTTAAAAAAAATTTAATTTGACGATGTGATAATGATCATTGTTCAAAGCGCTACACAAGTATTTAAGTTTGTACTTCTCAGCCATTTTGTGCTATGTATGTGTGAGATTAGTTAGTCTGTGTTAGCTTGTAGTAGAACAGCTATAAACAATTGTTTTCCTTCCACAACCTGTTTTTTTTTTTTTTTTTTTTTTTTTTACTTATTAACTTCCCCATCTTAAAATTACCAAAGATGAAACAAAAAGCTTGTCCTGTTTTGGAGTAAACCAAAATATACACCGTAATTCTATGCTGGAGATTTTGCTGTGATTTTCACTATAGAGAAAAACAACAAACCATTGGAATAAGATATAAATACACGTCCAACATTTGCAATTTAGTATTACAGCTGGTCCTACTGTCAGCACTGTTGACTGTTAAGGAACACATACACCTTCTGATCAATCAGATTGGGGTATTTGACAGCACCGAGGTGTAATATTTGAAGGACTGCACCGTAATTGAAAGGATAAACATGAAAATGAATGGATATAAACAGTCATTTGTGCAGATAATGAGCTCAAGTAATGAGAAGCTGACTGACATGCAAGCACACACATAAAAACACACAAACACACACCTCTTTGCCAGAGGGTTTCCAGGTGAACTGTGGAGCAGGATGGCCTCGAGCAGCACACCTGAGAGTGACCATATCCCCTTGCTTTGCAACGTGACCTTCCATAGGCACATCAATCTCAGGCTGACCTACACGTAAGAGAGAAAGAGGGAATATATTATTGTTCCAAAATTTCACACCATGCATACATGAAAAAGGTTCTGATGTTGTAATTCTTAAGAATTCTGTAGGAACCTTTTATCGAATCCTGAAACATCCATCAAGTCACTGATAAGAATACTTAGAGGGAGTAATAAAATACAAACAGGAGACAGAATTTGAAAATACGGTTGCATAAGTGCGTTTCGGACATGGTCTTCCTTCAAACCTGTCATTATTGTGGAATTTCATATCAGCTAATGGAAGTTAATGGAATGGTTTAAAGCCAAACACACTGATATTAACGTTTCTGGACACCTAAACATAAGATTCATAAGATTCCGTTCCATATTTAGTCCCCGTTTTGCTGTTATATTAACCTCCACTCTGGGAAGATGTTCCACTAGATTTTGAGGTCTGCTTATGCAGATTTGTGGTCATTCAGCCACAAGGGTGTTAGTAAAGCAAGGTGCTGATGTAGCTGAGGTGAGGAGGCCTGTGGTGCAGTCCGTGTTCCAATTCATCTAAGAGGTGTTTAGTAGGGTTGAGGTCAGAGCTCTATATCAGATCACTCAAGATCTACTCAGACCAATGTAAAGCATATGTTCATGGAGCTGGCTATGTGCACAGGGGTATTGCCTCCTAATGCATCCTATATAACTGTGGGCCTTGGACTGTGTGGTAACAGCTTTTTGGGAAGAACTCCACATGGCTAGAAAAGTCAGGCGTCCCGATATTTTTGCCCGTATAGCGTATCAAACAAGAGTTTCCCTCATCCGCAAATTTCATCTTCCCGGCCAAATATCCGTATATGTCGTTATCAGTTTTGGCGGAGGAAGGGGATGCTAAGATCAGCCATTGTTTTTACCAGATCACAGCCTCTTACACACAAGTGAGACGTTTCAGTAATACGGGAAAAAGTAAGCACACCCTGCACCACAGCTCTGACCTTATCCTAATCCGCTGTTTATAAAAAGCTTTCCTAACTTGGCTGCAGTCTCGCTAGATGATTTAGTTGTAATGAAAAAGACATGAAAGGGTGCGTCTGGAACGTATGTGAGATCTATAATTACACAAGATCAGGAGGGTTTATGGAACAAAATAAAATGACAGTGCGCCCCAAAATAAAAACATAAGCTTAGGTGGAACTGCTAATTATAAGTTATAAGCCTCTGAAGCATAAGCGAGGAATTCAGAAATAATGATTGGTTAGGGGGTATCGCGATATCCCAGAGGTGCAAAACATCGTGGCAAACACCGTTGTACTGTTAGCTGAAAAAAAAAAAAAAAAAAAAAAAGGATAAAGATTACGCTGTATCATCCGGTGCCAAACAAAAACACGAGCTTACGAGAGGCGATTGAATGCAGCACATCTCGGATTTAGCTAATGACTGTTTGGAACACACTTCTGTCCCCCACCCCCAGCACTACGGTGCTAAAGAAGACAAAACATCCTCTGTTGTTTTGCTTTGTGAAGTAGACTAGTTTATTAAATACTCAACACCAAGCTAATACACTTATGCTAGCCATATGAGTTTAGCATCTGCAACACTGTTCGGTTGCTTTCAGTGGTATGTGTCTATCAGCTATCCATTTGAGCAAGTCATCCTAATAACTATCATTTAATAAAACACATTGGAGGTTTTGTGCAACTCTTTACATTGTGCAATATCTCTCTGTGGCTCTCTGTCTAGTCTCTGGGGTTTTTTTTTGTTCTGATTATATCCTAGCCAGAACACCTAATCATTGCTGTGTCTGGTTTAGTTTTACCTGGGACTCATTAACCAACTCAAAGTCCGAACAGCAGAGTCCCTGTCTATCTTTAAGCGATGGTTTAAGACCTACCTCTTCCTGAAACACTTAAATTAGCACTTTCTATGTTTGTCTTGTAAAAATCAGGAGTTGTAGTCTGATTTATATTAAGTTTGTAATCTGGTGTACCAGTATAGATTTATTCATTGCTAGAGATTCACGTCGCTCTGGACAAGGGCGTCTGCTAAATGCCGCAAATGTAAATGTAAGTAGTAAATGTGTGGCAGCCTGAAACAACAATTCACACAAGTGAATACCGTATATAATGCTAAACAACGCAAACACACAAAAACTTCAGCCAATGCATATTGGTGAAAAAAATGAAAGTGAAAAAAAATCTGAAATGATGCATCTGATTACAAACCTCAAGCAATTGATTGGGCCTTACTGTTTTTTTCCACCCTGAACGGTGTTTGTCTACACTGTACGAGTATGTGAATGGAATTAACACAAAACTGTTGTTTTTTTTGTTGTTTATCCACAGCAAAATCTGCACTAGGGATGGTAGGATTCGCATCGATGCCTCAGCATAAAAGATGCATCTAATTTAAAAAAGTGTGCATCGGATGGCATACAAGTTAGCATTTGGTTCGCGATGCATCGTTTTTAACACATTTGCATTGATAAAAAACGATTTATCTATATATAATAATTAGTAGATGCGCTATATTTATATTATTTCAAAAGTGACCAATAGTTTGTGACCAATCTTTTATATGTAAATTGATTTCTCCTCGGTAAACTGTTTCTTGAGCACGTTCTCTCGGCCCTGCTGCTGCTACGTTAATATCTCTACCTTTTTGAATTGCTTAGCATTATACTTTTACTATCGCATTGTGTTGAATCAGTTAGATAAGGTCTCGCACTGCATCTTAATATTAAGTTCTTCCTTAAACTGTTAGCCCAAAGCTAAAGGCAGACAAGTGGTATACGATGTATTTTCGATGTTGTAGCTTTAGATTTTTTTCCCTCACTTGAACTTGGAGACCCAAAGATGTTTGAGTGGCCTGCAATAGAGCACAATGGTGTGCTCCCAATACTTTTGCAAATGAGTTTTGCTGTGTGTCTGTGTGTCGTACCTGAGACAGTTACTGTGATATTAGCTTTCCTCTGCAGGCCCAGCACCGAGGGGACTGATGCAACACACACATATTCACCAGCACTGTCCAAAGTTGCAGATTCCACAGTATAGCCACTCTTCTGAGAGAGCAGCTGCTTACCATCCTACACACACACACACACACACACACACACACACACACACACACACACACACACACACACACACACACACACACACACACACACACACAATATATATAGTTTGTATTTTATTTTAGTTTTTAACCTCATTGTGTGATTCTACCATAAATCATAATGTGATCAGGAAAACAGGATAAATGACTGATTCATGACTTGCCTTCATCCATGACAGGGTGTACTCATCAGAAGCTTTTGTCTTGCATTGAAGTTCAAAGCGATCACCTTTGTTAACCACCAAAGGGCTGCTTGGCACCATAGACACTGGGTCCACATCTGAGAGACAGGAAATTATAAGGTTTGGTTTCATTAATGCTTTGAACCCACATAAGGTCTTGGTGAAGTGTATTATTCTCTTGTATATCTGGTCATTGTAATACACTTTTATACACCAGTAAGTTTCTGTCCACTTATCCAGAGATCCTCAACCACTAGGTTGTGACCCAATGCCAAGAAGAGAACTTTCAGTGGAAAATGCCTAAAGATATGACATTGTATTATAATTTTGCATCCATCTATCTATCTATCCATCCATCCATCTATCTATCTATCTATCTATCTATCTATCTATCTATCTATCTATCTATCTATCTATCTATCTATCTGTCTGTCTGTCTGTCTGTCTGTCTGTCTGTCTGTCTGTCTGTCTGTCTGTCTGTCTGTCTGTCTGTCTGTCTAGATTTACTGTCCTTTGAAAATAACTCAAAATTCAGCCATTATTGTCTAAATAGCTGGCAACTAAAGTGAGTACACCCGACGTGATAACAGCTGTATGTGGTTTAACCGTGCAAATCCACATGTCCTATTCATGTTCATGTTTTTGTCTGCTTTACAGGACCATACAAATTTGTGTATCTTGTATTTAAGCAGTTACAATTTGGTGCTTTGAGTACAAAGGATTTAAGAATTAAAAATGTTGCTCTCCACAAATATGGCCGAGGCTATAAGAAGATCGGTAACACCCTGAAACTGAGTTACAGTAGAGTGACCAAAGTCATATAGAGGTTTTCCAAGACGGGTTCCACTCGGAACAGGCCTTGCAAGGGTCCATCAAAGAAGTTGAGTCCTCTTGCTGTGCTTCAGGTGCAGAAGCTGCTTCAAAAGACAGACACATGAGTGCTGCAGCATTGCTTTAGATGTTGCAGAAGCGGAAGACTCGCCTGTCAGTGCTCAGAACATACGCTGCACACTGCAACAATTTGCATGGTTTGCATGGCTGTCGTCTCAAAAAGAAGCCTCTTCTGAAGCTGGCTTACTAGAAAGAGCACAAACAGTTTGCTGAAGGCAACCTGTCCAAAAGCATGAATTACTGGCAAAATGTTCTGTGGTCTGATGAGATAAACTTGTTTGGCTCAGATTGTGTCCAGCATGTGTGGCGACCCCCCTGGTGAGGAGTACCGAGAAAATTGTGTCTTGCCAACAGTCAATCATGGTGGTGGTAGCATCATGGTCTGGGGCTACATAAGTGCTGCTGGTACAGGGGAGCAGCGGTCCATTTAGGGAAACATGGATTATAACATGTAATGTGACATTCTGAAGCAGAACATGAAGCCCTCGCTTCAGAAACTGGGCCGAATGGCAGTTTTCCGACATAATAACGACACCAAACACACTGCCAAGATGACAACTGCCTTGCTGAGGAAGCTGGAGGTGAAGATGAAGGAGTGTCTAGACCTAAAACCTATTGAGCACCTGTGGGGATCCTCAAGCAGAAGGTGGAGAAGTGCCATGTGTTTAACATCCAACAGCTCCGTGATGTCATTATGGAGGAGTGGAAAAGGATCCCAGCAACAACCTGTGCAGCTCTGGTGAATTCCATGCCCAAGGGGATTAAGGCAATGCGAGATAAAAAAGTAGTGCTCACACAAAATAGTGATACTTTAGACACAGTTTTGACATGTTCACTTAGGGTGTACTCACATTTGTAGCCAGTTATTTAGACAATAATGGCTGTATGTTGATTTATTTTTAGACGACAGTAAATCTGTACTGCTATACAAACTTCACATTGACTACTCTAAAATATATCTAAGTTTTATTTTCATGTCCCTTGTGAAGATATAATTAGATGTTTGCTGAAATGTGATGGGTGCACTCACTTCTGTAAGATACTGTATATTGATCATCTTACAGTCAGAGTAAAATATTATTTGAAGAATCAATAAAAAATTTAAATCACGTTTCAGAACCGAAACATTCACATGATTTATGGAAATTTGGCAAATTATACACTGACTGCATTTACAAAATACTAGGGTAAATTATTTGTTTCCTTTATTGTTATTTATGCAGTGAACTAGATTACTAGCTCAGCATATATTATTACAGTACTACTAGCTACTAGATAGGCAACCAAAACCTGGGACTGACTGGCATACTAGCTACATAGGGCTACGTAACCACAATAACAATAATTTAGCAAATTATAATTAATACTTGTCAATAAAAAAATTGCAATAATAAATACAACAACAATAATAATAATAATAATTTAAGAATTAAAAAAGATATTATTAGTATAAACATTATTAGATTTAATAGTAATTTTTTAGAATTAATAGTAATTAGGTTATGATAATAATAGTAATATTAATAATAACAATAATAATTAAAATAATAACAGGTATTACTAAATACTAAAGCAGAAAATTGAGTATATGAACTTTGGGCATGATCTGAACTCTAAAGTACGTCTAAACTCAATTAACAGATATTTGAAATTCGATTGAATTTCAATCGTTCACTACTCACAGTGCACATTAATGGTGAGGGTTTTGATCAGTTCGATATTCTCAGCATCGAAGTCCATTGCCTCACACTTGTAGACACCAGAGTCGCTGCGAGTGATGCTTCTCAGAACAAACAATCCTGTCTCACTTGTTTCTTTAGGAGTATCCTACATGAAAAAGAAGAGACAAAGACTGAGCAACAATAAAAGGAGAATGTCGAAGTTCATGAGCACTTGGTGCTAAATTATTCCCTTACATCTTTAGCGAACTCGAACTGAGGCTGAGGGTTTCCGTCTGTTTCACATTTCATCTGAACCTCATCACCTTCTTTGATGGGTGACTTGTTCAACAATGTGAAGAACACATTCTCTGCAGGGTCTGGTGATAGAAAAGAGCGAACCTGAAGAACAATATCAAGAAAAGCTTTGCAGACAACAATGCATATGCTGGAGTGTGTGACTCACAGAGCAGCGTGAGGTTGAACGGCTCAGAGTTCTCCTTTTTGATCTCCCCATTTGGCATCCTGTACTCTACAGTGCAGTAGAACACTGACTTGGCATCCTTCTTCTCGGGATCGATGTACAGACTGCTTGAGACCGTGAACAGACCTGAAGACTCTCTCACCACACCCGGGACCATGTATACCTCTGCGCGAAAGAAGAAAAATAAAATGAATAAATTAAATTAAATTTAACCTGTCAATTTAATAGGTGCCAAAAAGGTTCAGTGCAAAAAAAAAAAAAAAAAGTGGAAAAACACTATACAAACAAAATTTTGAGGACCAATAACTATGTTTTTAGTGCTTTTAAAACATAAAATTTCACATTTGGTCCCCATTTGCTGTTATAATAACCTTCACTCTTTTGGGAAGATGTGCCACTCGATTTTGGAAGAGATTGTGCTTATTCAGACTGTAGGGTTTGGATCAGAGCTCTCTGTCTCTCCCAATACTTTTGTCCATATACTGTATATTGAGTATAGTCAAATGTATTTAGTATTTCTATTATAAGATTACAAAAAAAAAAAAAAAAAAAAAGATTATTTAACCTATTTCAAGCTTGAATTTGTTTTAATTCTGTCCACAGATTTCAATGTAGCTAATTTTATGCATTTATTTGAGAAAGAAGCAAAATTTGAATGATTTAAAAAAGTAATAATCTCCAGAAAAAAAAAAGGTAAAATGGGCTCATATCTTATAATAAGATTTGAATATATTAGTTATTTTCACTTGACATTTTTTTGTAGATGAAAATTTATTGTAGATTATGACAATGCTCTTTTGCTATGTTTCCACACGGACGGTTCTAATGGCCGGATCTGTGCATCATGGCGGATTTCGGTGCTTAATTTGAGACTTGGGGCATAAATAAAACAAATGTTTAGTAACATCCAGCAGCTCTGTCATGTCATTATGGAGGAGTGAAAAAGGATCCCAGCAACAACCTGTGTAGCTCTGGTGAATTCCATGCCTTTTTTAAGAGGATTAAGGCAGTGCTGGATAACAGTGGTGCTCACACAAAATATTGACACTTTGGACACAGTTTTGACGTTTACTTAGGGTGTACTCACTTATGTTGCCAGTTATTTATACATTAATGGCTGGATGCTGAGTTATTTCCAGAGGACAATAAATCTATACTGCTATACAAGCTGCACATTGACTACTATAAAATATAGCCAAATTAAATTTCTATAGTAGTGTCCCTTAAAAAGATATACTAAAATGTTCGCTGAATTGTGATGGCTGCATAGCTAGCTAGCTAGACAGACAGACAGACAGACAGACAGACAGACAGACAGACAGACAGACAGACAGACAGACAGAACAGGCATAACTTTCCGGCCACTGATTAAGCATTATAACTTCCTGCCTAATATTGTGTTGGTCCCCTTTTTGCTGCCAAAACAGTTGAACCGTTTAACATTAACCTGTTAAGCAATTTCAGCTACAGGATCTCGTCTGTTGGATTGGCCAGCCTTCGCTCCCCACGTGCATCAATGAGCCTTGGCTCACTGCCAGACCATGACCCATATGTCTGTTATATACAGTGGAATCCCGGTGTACGAGTGCCTTGTGACCGGCAGGTCAGGTTTATTTTCTTGCAGTAAGCAGAAGGAGAAGCACAATACTCACTCTCTTTAGGATCCAACACCTCCGGCAGCGGTTTAGAGTCTTTAAACCAGATGATACGAGGCTCAGGGTGACCGTTGTTGCTAGTGCATTTGCCCACCTGAACATAACACACATTAGAGTGATATTACTTCATATAACTTGAATATAAAATGTGCTAGCTGAGACCTAATCCAAATATGTGTCAAACATACCTGATGTTGTCCTGAGTTTAAAGCAATGGCTTGTTTATTCTCAGACACCACTGGCTTTTCTGGAGCAACTGAGTGAGAGAGTGAAAGAGAAAGAAAGACAGAGAAAGAGAGCAAAAGAGAGGGAGAAAGAGAGAAAGAGCGAGAGAGAAAGAGAGATGTTATATGTTGTTATAAAAGTTTGGCTAACTATTCCTATAAAGAAATGTTTCACACCTGAAACAGCTCCTGATTTTATAAGGACATGATAAATATAAATAAAAATAAAAAAAACCACTTTGGGAGGTGTTGTTACAGAAAAATAAATCAATGACGGGATGGTGAAATATCCCCCAAATTGAATTATTTTCTCATTATTTTCAATTATACCACACCAGACAACTGCTGTCATTTCCTGTATATTACAGAAGCTCTTACAGATGTTTAAACCTCTCTTAAAAGTAAAACAAATGAAACGGTGGCACATACGCTTCACAACACATACGCTTCAAATCAAATGTCTGTGATTTAGTCCAAGCTCCTGACTCATACTCTCGTTCAAACATTACTCCAAGCATAAACACAGGTCCTGTTTATTAACTGACCAAAGACTGATACAGATTTACTCACCAGTTGACACATAACTGACTCTGTGCAGAGTCTTTGCAATAATCATTAATAAAGGACATGAATACAGGCCTGGAAAGTAGTTTATTGTAGATTAACTGAAGGGAAGTAAAATCAGAAAGATAATAGTGGAGTATCAGAAAAGCATCTGCTGATATAAGAGCTGCATTATTCGCTACTCCAACCGCTTGTCTATTCCCAAGCTCATTTCCCTGCAGCATTAGCCATTAGCCCAGCTCCATGAGTCAGGGCTCTCTGGGGAGGAGAGTCATTCATGATCATTAAAGCAATTACAGCCCTCTATGGTCCATCTGGACAGGAACCATCCACATACACAAACAGTAATATATAGATCTTAGAAGTAATACATATTTGCATTTGCTATAATATAAGATATAATACATTCAAAAAAATCGGAAACATAACTAATAAAAGCTAATGGCTTCCTATAACAATTAAAGTGTATTTATAAAGTGGATATATGGTCCATGAAGCTGATTTCATTTTGGCCTGGAGGTCTGGAGGCCTGGAGGTCCAGACCCAACATTCTGTTCTATAATACAGGGGCAACTTCAGGTCAAGTGTTCTGTTTCAGGGTATTGATCTTAGATACAAAGGGGTGGCAAAAAAAAAAAAATTCTTCCTATTAAATGTCTTTAGTAGCCTGTCCCCTCTGGACTTTTCTAAATACGTCTGACATATTAATATAGATCAGACTGAGGTTACAAATCTTGGATGTGACATAAAGGTGTTTTTTCAGATCAAGTCATTAACACCACCACAAACCGCCCCGGGAAACCCTGAACACACACACACACACACACACACACACACACACATACACACAGACACACTCTTCAGCAGCTATCTTATGGCCAGAGAAATCACATCTATCAAAAATCATTGGTGAACTAATCAATGGAGTCAAATACACTATGTTGGCGGTTCTAACTCGTTTCTGAACAATAAATTAGGCTAATAAATAGAATTAAGGAAGGTCAATTCCATATGTGTCTTGAAACATTTACTCTATGTATAAATTAAATCAACAGGGACCATTAAAAGGACACCAGGGACTATAGTAGGATGTGCTATGTGCTATTCATTAGAAGGTTGTGTCAAGTCCTTGAGATTCGATGGTGTAACATTAGATTTAATGGTGTAAAATCTCCTACCGATCACCGAAGTACGTGTCTGTGGCGGCGGAAAAGCAGACTTACAGAACACCTGGAGTTTGGTCTCAGCCTCTGAGGTCCCCACAGGTCCATCGACCACCTGGCAGAAGAAGTTCCTCTCATCTATCGCCTTTACAGGAGAGATAACCAGGGTCATGTCCGTGTCCATGGTGACACGGTCTGCTAACGGTGTGCCTTTATCGAGGCCGTTGTCAGAGGATGACCTGAAAGCTACACGTGTCCGTGTGCCTAAAGCCTCCTATGAAAGAGAAACGAAGGGTTAGAAAGAAGAGTAGACCGAAACACATGCATGTCACTGCAGAAAACACAAAAACCTTGGCCAGAATTAGGTTTTCCATGACAAGATTGAACAAAAAAGACCCCAAAATGCAACTTCCAACTGCAATACAAGCAAAAGGGAATCGTATTTTAGCTGTAAGAATTTCACCATGTGTAGGATCATATATTTCTTATTTCATTATATCCACACAAACACACTACACACATACACTATATAGACAGTCAGCAGTCAGCGTTCCAATTCATCCTAAAGCTGTTTAATTGGTTTGAGATCAGAGATCTATTCCCAGCCAGATCCTTTCCTTTCCTTTCCATTTCTGCTTCTTCCCAGTCCAACCCTTGTAAGCCATGTAGCCATGTCATAGAACTGGTTTGTGCACAGGGTTAAAGTCGAAGATCTTAAACACCTTTAGCATGAATTGGAACGCTGACTTCACCCCCAGTTCTTCCCACCCTACATCATTACCTGACTTTACTAACACCTTTGTGGCTGAATCGCCACAAGCACACTCCAAAATCTAGAAGAACATCTTCTCAGAAGAGTGGAGGTTTACTATAACAGCAAATGGGGACTGGAATGGGATGTTCCAAAAACACATAAGACCTAATTGGCAGGTCAACGCAAACATTTGTCCATATAGTGTACCATTTTTGTCCATACGTGCATACACACAAAATAATCTTATGTGCTACATGCCATCATTCAGGCAGATTAAGATTCATTGCAATATATTACATTTCAAAATCTGGAAAAATTAACTAGTCTGGATTTGAGTGAATATACTTACAATGAACCACTGGACTACGGCCATATTCCCGGTGGTGGTGAAGGTGCATGGTAGCCGGGCAGTTTCTCCAATAATTACATCCACTGTAGGGCTCACCTTCACTGACACTGAAGCCAGACATACTACAGAAAGAGAGAGAGAGGGAGAGACAAAGAAAGATATTTATGATATCTGATATTTATATCATGTTAACAAGATCACGATTTCCCCCGCATATGCATACAGTTTAATGTGGAACGAAACCACGGGTTCAGTGTGGAGAAAAAATTAAATTTAAGCAAAAAATATATGATTAAATAGCATGTAGTAAGTAGCAGGTTGATCTGACACACCGCATGCTCTTTGCCCTTGAATACGAGCAGCCCTTGGTCAGAGACGTTACACACCCGTGCACACTGAAGCCGTTGTGTGTTACGAGCAGCTGTTGCGACTGAGAGTACAAGCGCCAAACAGAAGGAACCTCCTGCTCTTTTGATAACCTTGTGCTTCGAAGCCAGGCGGGCAGGGAGGTAACAAATATTGCTACTACACAGCGGTAACGCTGCCGTCAAAGAGACATTGTCACAGTCTGTGAATGATTTGCATCGAGAAGGTTGGCTCCTTCTGAAGATACCCTGTTTTTCACGGCACGTTTTGTCTTTCAAAGCACACACGAATACGTGCGATTGTGGCGCGCCGGACAAAACGGAGCCTTATATAAGCTTTTTTGCGCAATTCCTGCCAGCCGTGTCCGCCGAGAGTCAGGTGTGTGTATACAGGCTGGTTTAAAAAGGTGCTAAAAGCACTGCAGGCCACAACTAAGCTGTCTTTTAGTCTCCTGAGCTTACCACTAACACACTAGTGCAGAGAAAACAAAGAAAGAAAAAAAAAAACGCCTGAGATCATCGTCTTTTTCTGATAGCACTGCGGCTTCAAAGAGAAGAGAACGTTTCATTCTTGTTTCAGTGGATAAACACAGGTTTGGGCAAAAGTTTGTGGACACCTAGCGATCACAGATGTATGCTGGACTTTCTAACACTGCAGTCAGAAGCACACAGTTGTATGGAATATCTGTGTATACCGTAGCATTATAATTTGCCTTCACTAGATATTAAGAAGCCAAAACAATGTCCTAGCATGGCAATGTGAGCTCTATGAAGACGTGGTATGTTAGGATTAGAGTGGAAAAACTTTGGGACGAACTGGAGCACCGACTGGACCCCAGACCTCCGCACCATACATCAGTACCTGATCCCACTAATGCTCTTGTGGCTGAACAATCACAAATCTGTACGACTTTCATGAAAAGACTTTGCAGGTAAAAGTGAAGATTCAACATTGAAAGGAGAAATCAACATCAACATCTTTGGGTTTTTTTGTTTTTTTACACATCAACACAACCAGCACTACTTGTCTTTACTCTTCTACAGCTCAGAATAGGTTACATTATCCTTCCCAATCGATACAAGCTATCTTTTTATCATGTTGTCCCGGGAAGACAAAAAAGAAATACACAAAATGAAAACTAATTGCCAGATTTGAGCACTTTATGAGATTATCTGCGAGATGAGATCTGAGATCTTTGATAATGCAGGACTAATTTGTGTACCTCAGTGTCATTTATATTTAACTGCATAAATCGATCGACTGTTTCATTTCTAAACATAGAAATAAGCATTCGGGGAATAGACACACACACACACACACACACACACACACACACACAAACATGCGCACGGTGCTTTGAACTACGCACAGTGGTTTGCAATGACCTTTGCATGTCAGAGTAGGAGTGTGACATTTTACAGGGGTCACGCAGTCAGACCTCGGCTCATACGTGCTGAAAGATCAAACAAGCTTCGAGGATGCTCTGATTTCCTCCGACCCAGACAACACAAACAAATAAAAGTACTGCAAAATCTGCAAACTGATTGGACAGGATTAAATTGAACCCACATTGGAAGTCTTTTGGATTTGAATTACTGGGTGATGATTCGTTTTTAGACCAGTCACAGTCACATGTTTTCAGGAGGCTTTTTCCCTGCTACTGGCTTGCCTAACAACATAAGGCATGGATGTTGCCCTCAACGCCAGTATCATGCTTTCTCTACAAAGGAAAAGGATAAATCTAACAACAGGAACTACACAGTAGAATTTGATCTTTATTCTTGTGGAGAAATACAGGATTGTATTCAGAGTTTAGTTTTGGCCTCGCCTCCCTTTCCTCCTTTCATTTAACCACCATGTGAGAAAGCCTACCTAATACACAGCATAGTTTTTTTAGGCCATTTATGCAATATTATTCAGAGAGCAAATTCAAAGAGCTCATTGTATGATAAAAGGATCTTCACATATCAGCATGTACTACTTATCTACCTCCTTTTCTACATTCTATCCACTTATTGCATGGCATATCAGGTCAGAACACCCTGCTACAGAGCACGCTCATAAATAATAAGACCATCATTAAACCAGGAAGGATGTCTGATTATATTAGTGCTCACAAGCTGAGTTGCAATTTTTGTCTATTTGAACTTTTTTGTACCATTTCCTATACAAATTTTTCGTAATCTTCGTAATTTGTTCTCAGGAGTGCTAATAAGCAGCCAATAGGCTGAATAAGGTGGAGCAACAAGGTTGTTGTGGTCTGGTGTTGTGTCTGACTGGAAATGTAGTTCCTATCCATAATCCTGGCATGTGAATATATACTTTGTTGGTTGCTATGCTGTGTTAGCACAGGGTTACTTAGCTAGTTTTTGTTAACTAGCTAGCCCTTAGTTTGCGACCTGTAGCACTTTTCACTACATCACATATTAAAGATGTATGGGACCAATATAGAACCATGGTTGAATGATGAACCTTAGAAATAAAACAATGAAAATGAAATGAAAATAAAGGAAAGGAAAGGAGGAGCAGTAAGCAAAGGAAAGGAAAGAAAAGGAAAGGAAAGGATTGGAAAGGAGGAGCAGAAACGAAAAGGAAAGGAAAGGAAAGGAAAGGAAAGGAAAGGAAAGGAAAGGAAAGGAAAGGAAAGGAAAGGAAAGGAAAGGAAAGGAGTGGAAAGGAGGAGCAGAAACGAAAGGAAAGGAAAGAAAAGGAAAGGAAAGGAAAGAAGTGGAAAGGAGGAGCAGAAAGGAAAGGAAAGGAAAGGAAAGAAAAGGAATGGAAAGAAGGAGCAGAAAGGAAAGGAGGAGCAGAAAGGAAAGGAAAGGAAAGGAAAGGAAAGGAAAGGAAAGGAAAGGAAAGGAAAGGAAAGGAAAGGAAAGGAAAGGAAAGGAGGAGCAAAGGAAAGGAAAGGAAAGGAAAGGAAAGGAAAGGAAAGGAAAGGAAAGGAAAGGAAAGGAGGAGCAGAAAGGAAAGGAAAGGAGGAGCAGAAAGGAATGGAAAGGAAAGGAAAGGAAAGGAAAGGAAAGGAAAGGAAAGGAAAGAAAAGGAAAGAAGGAGCAGAAAGGAAAGAAGGAGCAGAAAGGAAAGGAAAGGAAAGATAAATCAGTTGCAACAGAGCTCTCAATCAAAATATGGATTTCTGTAAAGCTGCTTTGTTTCAGTAGTTTGCTATACAAACAAAATGTTTTTGTAACACTTCACCATCAGTGGTCAGACATGCAGTACTAGAAGATGCTTTGCACACAATGCACCTGATACACTACACTACAATTTGCATAAGGTGCTCTTGTGTACACTATATAGACAAAAGAATTGGAACTCCTGACTCCACCCATATGTGCTTCTTACCCAAACTGTTTCCACAAAGTTATATGCACACAATTATAAAGGATACAATTGTGCAAGATGTCTGTGGAGCTCCATGATGACATGGTTTACCTGGGTTGGTGGGGAAGCACCTCATCTTGAGTGGCCTGCTAAAGAGCTCTGGCCTCAACCCAATGGAACACCTTAGGGATGAATTGAAACACTGACTGCACCTCAGACCTCTTTACCTCGCCTACACCAGTACCTGCCTTTACTAACACTCTTGTGGCTGAATGAGCACAAATCTCCATAAGCACAAGCTCCAAATCTAGTGGAACATCTTCCAGTAGAGTGGAGATTATTATAACAGCAAATGGGGAATAAATGTGGGATGTGCAAAAAGCACATTTAATCTTATAGTCAGGTTTTTACAAAAAAATATATATGATAAGGGGTCAAATATGGGCATTAAATAGCATTAATAATGGGATAATCAAAGATCTAACTGAACACAAACTATCGTTATGCATATTATAAAACTTGAAAAAAAACCAACAACAAGCAATAGCAATTCTGGTCTGGTTTTTTTTTTATTCTTTTTCTTTTTTTTTTTTTTTTTTACAGAAAGCCAGCGTCAGAAAAACAGACCCATCTTCCAGGCAGATGGAGACGCGTGTTGCATTTGAGCACAATCATAAATCCTCTGGCTTTTTTTTTTTTTTATGTGCCATGCTGGTTGTGTGTCTCTCTCTTAGAACTGTCCTCTGTCCTTTATGCAATGATAGAGGCTTCTGCTGTCTATTTTCCACCCCGGGGAGCAGCTGGCCAAAGATACTAGAGCAATTAGCTGGTAATTAGTGCCCTCCCCTCCATCCTGACCCCCAGCAGAGGTGTGTGTGTGTGTGTGTGCATACGTGTGGATGCAAGTGTGCGCGGGCTGGGGGTCCATTCATCAAAAAAGGAGGACGGTAATCGGATTTGAAAAACGGACGGGGAGAGTGAAAGAAGAGAGGAGCGAGTGACAGATGGGTACGAGACGTTCCGACTGCGAGGGACAGAGACACCGACAGACACTCATACTGAGCAAGCATGGTGGACTTGGGGATGGAGGGGTACACACACACACACACACACACACACACACACACACACACACACACACACACACACACACACACACACAGGCCAGCAGTAAGCATGATGCTCACTGGATCACTGAATCTCCGAAAGTCTACACTTAATATTGTTAGCTTGAAGAGGAAAGGTCCCCACACACACACACACACACACACACACACACACACACACACACACACACACACACACACACACACACACACACAGCCCCCAGGTGCATGCTGAAGTATGTTTTTTCTTTAGATATTTCTGACACAGCAGGAGAGCACAATCTCATTATGAGCCAAAGCAGCTGCTTCTCCTCATCAACTCTCAGGGTCCTTTTATTATCTTTGCCATTGTTACCTACTTTGCCCTTTGCTCCTCATAAAAAAATTAACACGCATGCCATCCTTTTTTCTTTCATTTCAATCATTAAAATAATTTTTCATGCCCGGTATAGTGAGTCTTTTATTCATTTGTTCAACCAGTGTCATCACAAGGGCATACAAACTGTGGGAGAGCTGATATATTGCCACACACACACACACACACACACACACACACACACACACACACACAGACACACATACGTAACCCTATGGGATTGATACGGTTCTTAGACTAAAGCCTATGGATCATACTCTACTGTATAGCAAATTGCACTTTACTAAATTTTTTTATCGCAAAACATACAGCATATCAATTTAATAAGGTGTGAGTGTGTGTGTGTGTGTGTGTGTGTGTGTGTGTGTGTGTGTGTGTGTGTGTGTGTGTGTGTGTGTGTGTGTGTGTGTCCCATTTCCTGAGAGATGAGAGGAAGGACAGAGGCTTGAAACAGAATTAGCCTGCCACTGTTTGTCGGGTTTTGATGTTGGCAAAACAAACACAGCCTGGGCGAGATACTCACGCAAACACACACACAACAAACCCAACGTCCTGCAGCACATCCCAGGGCAAAGAACAAGCGCAGAATGATGCATATGCACTGTTTTAAACACACAAACACTTCACTTGAAGATTATAGCAGGATATTTTTCCACATTCGGTCCAGAAGTATTTGGACAGCAACACGTTATTTTTTTCTCCATATGTACACAAGACACAATGCATTAATATGAAAGCTTTAGAATGTGCTCAAATGTATTCAGACACCTGCCTGAGAAGCAGCTGAACAGCCAGATGTGGCCTGTTGCCTTGTTATTTTATAACTAATGTCCCAATTCTTATGGACCTGACTGTAAAGAGGTCGATACTTTAACTACTGGAATTTAAACACATCACATCCTGGTCATTAGGAATTTAGAATATAAAACCTCTGAGGCACAACAACCCTGTGCATCAGGAATTAAGTAATTCAATTAATTGCTAGAATGTCCTGCTGGTTGGTAATTCAATGTAAAAAATATGCGCATATGCAAATTTCTATTTTATTCAGCCCGATAAATATATTCTGGAGCTCTGCACGGAGCATTACATTGCCTAAAAATAATTACCTCATAAGGAATAATTACTCAAGACAGCTGCCATTGTTCTCAGCATAAAGGAAATATGGGTATGATTTTATTTTATTTTTATAGCAATCCCTGTTTTTGTACATAGGGATTATAAGGAATAAAATATAACGGGGAGTAATATTTTGAGAAAATATGCAACTACTGGCTAAATTCATTCAATTACTGCCTTGCGTGTATATATATATATATATATATATATATATATATATATATATATATATATATATATATATATATATATATATATATATATATATATATATATATATATATATATAAAAACAAGTGTTTTATTCCTCTTACACTTCACAAACTATGCAATGCCCCTGTGAACAAAGCCAGGAAGATATGCTGTGTATGGGTTGGACTGGGAGAGCTTGAGTGGACTGCTGTAGAGCTCTGACCTCAAACCTGATGCATGAATTGGAACTCTGGCGGAAGCTCAGGCCTCTTTATCCATTTGCTGTTATAATAACTTCACTGATTTAACTTTCACTGGATCTTCTGTCAATATCCGTCAAACAAATATCCATCCCTTCCTGTCTAATTCATGTATATGTATATATGTATATATTAAATGTATATATATTTTTTAATTTATATATCATTTTTTTTCTAGTCTGTGTACATATATATTATATTATTCTAAACCCAATGTCTTTCATTATATCTATTTTTTAATATACTTTTATACTTTATTTTTATTTATTTTATTTTCATGCCACTCTTGGGCCCTTGAGCAAGGCCCTTAACCCCCTATGCTCCGCGGGTCCCTTACGAGGGAAATATCAAGGTCCGTGACGTCGGAGTGACGTGGGGCCGCCTTCCCGTGGGCTCACCACCTGCAGGAGGGACCGTAAGGGACGGTGCTGTGAGGATTGGGCAGCAGTCGAAGGCGGGGGCCTGCTTAGACTGCTGCCCCCGCGACCCGAATTACGGATAAGCGGGAGAAAATGAATGAATGAATGAATATTTTCATATTCTTATGTTGGACAAAGCATTTCACTTTATTTTGTACTCTATATGTGACAAATATCATTATATTCATTATCATATTATTATTGATAAATATCATTACACCCGATACAATTGTGTGCCTCCAAGTTTGTGGTAACAGTTTGGAGAAGAACCACATCTGGCAGGAAAGGTCAAGTGTCCCAATAGTTTGTCCATATTGTGTAGTTCTAATAGGCCAATATATAAAAAGATAATGAGTACTTTTACTGAAGTAGAGAAATAATATGAAGACTTTTCCTGGAATTATATATTCATTATAATATATATGTTAATTATATTTAAGCAGGAGATGTGTTCTTTTACTAAAATAGAGGATTTTGTCCACTGCTACAATAAGATCAATTGTCCTATAGTCACTATACACTCATAAATCACACACTGTGAAGAATCACTACAGTGACTAATTTTCTACTTACATATTACATAGACCTGGTGCATGCCATACGTTTAGCACAGAGTGTATGTATATACTGTGTGTATTGTAAAAATATACAAACAAATAAACTTGTTCTGTCAGAGTGTGTGTGTGTGTGTGTGTGTGTGTGTGTGTGTGTGTGTGTGTGTGTGTGTGTGTGTGTGTGTGTGTGTGTGTGTATGTGTCACTGTGGGGGGTGGAGAGGGTCAGGGTGGGTCCATGTAAGGCCTGTGTCAGTCATCGCGTCCATGATGAGAGAGGAACAGGTGCAAGAGCATGAACAACAGCTGCAGCTTTTCACACACACACGGTCACGGGTTACGAGGTAGGGAAGAAAGATTGGTGAAAGGTGAGGAGAGAAGCGCAGGAAAAGAAGGACACAGACAGGAAAGAAAACAGCAAGAAAAGCATCGAACAAGAAGTGAAAGTGTATACTACACCGAAGTGGAAAAAAAAGTCATGCTGACAAAAAAACGGAATAATAAACGAAAAAAAAAAAAAAGAAATGAGTCGTGTGACTCGTCCAAAGGTCTACATGAGTCATTCAAAGACAGCTGCTTTAAGTCATCGTTCTATTTATTCTTTCAGTTTAAACCCTTGCGAATTCTGAATGTGCTTCTGATGCTGAGCCAAAACCCAGTGCAGTCTCAGTTCTCTCTATATATCCTGCTGGAATGGATAGGGTCTTTTTCACACACACACACACACACACACACACACACACACACACACACACACACACACACACACACACACACACACACACACACCTTCCTGCCAAGATCTTTGGATCGGACACTGAGCTGTACTGCTGGTTTGACGTGACCATAACCCTAACAAATTTACATGGATGTCTACTATTCCTAGAACTACATTCTTCTACACAAAAAAATCTCCCACGAATCAAGTTAGGTGGTTAAAACCTCCTAATGCTCCTGTTATAATCGAGACCACTTTGGACTTCACCTTTCACATCTGTTTCAGTTGTTCCTCCAGACCATGGTACTTCTCGGCCTTCTCGTTCCCCTTCTTCCTGATGTTAACGGCAGCTGGAATTACTGCGTCTATATTACAACTGCCGTTTTCTGCTGTGTGTCAACCAACCCCTAAATCTGTTTGGTTAGCCAGCAGCTGCTTGTCCGTCTGGAACTTGGCGTCACACAGGATCTTAGCTCTACCGTTCTCAAACACTTTCTTTAGTGTGTGCCATTGGGACTCTGGGACTTCTAATCCGTACGTTAAACAGATGTTTCTATATGCTATCACAGCCTCCTGGTTGAGCCTCTTGGTGTATTCCCCCCCCTATTTGTTTAGAACATTGTGTAGATGCAAATAAACTTAGCCAAGTTTATTTCTGCCATTTTCTACCCAGGGTGGTTCCTTCATGGAACAACCCTTGGGTGGTTCCATGAAATTCCAGAGTAAGAACAGGAGCTTTGAGGATGGATTTGGACTGTGGTTAATGTCAACAGTCTGCTACATTGACTAAGGACTACAATTTGCTTCTGATCACCATCACTGCACACCTCAAAATCGTTTATCTGCAATAAACTGACATTCGGTGCAACTCAGATGAGGATGGGTTCCCTCTTGAGTCTGGTTCCTCTCAAGGTTTCTTCTATATGCCATATCGGGGAGTTTTTTCTTGCCACAGTCGCCAATGGCCTGCTCATCAGGGACAAACTTACACTTATAAAGAACATATAAATTTTTTATCACCACATTATCTGTGTAAAGCTGATTTGAGACAATGTTCATTGTTAAAATCGCTATACAAATAAAAATGAATTAAATTGAATTGAATTAAGAAGTGTGAAGCCAGTAGTGATGGGAAGATCAGATAATTTTAATGACTTGAATCTCGTTCATCAAAATAAATGTTTTTTTTTTTTTTTAGTCATTCAGTTCATTTTCTTCCTTGAATCACCTTCATAGCGAATATGGGAGTCACGTGACAAAAGGAACAACTCGGATCAGAGGACTCATGAGATGAACTACTTAATTCTGTTTCCTGTGTACTGCACTGCAAAACATATATGGGAGTCACATGATAAAAGAACGAACAGCTCGGACTAGAAGAGTCGAAAGGTAAACTACTCACTTCAGTTTCCTTAACCTACGGAGATGATTTGCTTGTGCTAGTCACATTAAACACTCGTTCAAAATGAACAAATCGGTTTGAACGACCCATCACTAGAACTTATCCGGTCATATTTCTTCAATCTTCGCAAACAAGGCACTATCTGCCCTCTTTTACATATATGATCTTACGGATACTCGTGATTGGTTCCTGTCACTGAGATTGACGCAAGAGTTCACATGATAGGGGTTATTTCAGGTCAGCCATTACCACAGCTACAACAAAGTTCATACTTGCCAGTTCATATTTCTAATGGATGCTTAAAGGTCTTTCTGAACCTGACTCAGCCTGCAGAACATTACAGCTTAATGATTTTGTCTGAAGTATGCATCTCTGACCAAAAAAATCCCCTTAAGCTGTATGACTACAATGCGTTCGCTGTAGGACAGGACAGGACAGAACAGAGGAAGTTTGTCTGAGCTACACATTTATGTGATGCTCATCCAACACTGACTCATGAGAGGTTGGAAAAACAATTAATACCCGTGCTGTGCATATGAACCGGGGTGCTCTTAAATCATTCATGAACGTCATATATCGTATATTGCCTTCCATTTCAGGCAGCCATGAATATGAAGAGCGTGTCACATCAATCAATCAAGCCTCTACTGTAAATTTGAGTCATTACAATTACCGTTAGCATTTTGCTTACACTAGGGATTCGTGACCCGGCGCTCAAATGCCTCGCAGATGGATTGATCATTAGGTCTAAAGCCAGGGAAATGCACACCGCTTACATCAGTGCGTTTCTCAGCACCGTGTTGGCATACTGCAGTGCTGCAGTGTTCTTCAAAATAGCCCCCCCTCATTCTCTCTCTCTCTCTCTCTCTCTCATCTTTAACACTTTCTCCCTCAATCACTCTCTTTCAGGATAAACACAGTGAAGAGTGGGCTACAAGGTCAGCTTGCGCTCAATCTTCTGTCCCACAGGCATTTTGATCCGTTACTGCTTTGTCCTGATGATGGGCTTGTGGGTCAAACCCATTGAATCCAAGGACATTGTAACCAGCGTCAGACTATTAAAAAAGCGAGCAAGAGACACAGAGAAGGAAAAAGGAGGTAAAAATAGACTCTGTTGTTAAACATTATATCGTATTCAAATGACCTTGAAAAGAAATAATTTGAATACAAACAATGGTGGCAAGACCTTTATTCAACAAAAAATGGGTTCCTTCCGATTTCTTCCTAGCGTCGTCTCAGGTACAGTGAGCTTTCTGCCAATCACCTCTGGCTTGTGCCTTAAAGATCGAGATGCACATCTGGATTTGGGAGGATTCTGAGCCTGCAGATCAGTGAACGCAATACACCAGCCCCATTCATGAATAATATACATCCACAGTTAGTTAGCTGGACCATTTTGTCCACAAGGGTGCTGCATCTAAACTTCAATTAATAATTAAAGACATATTTTTCATCGGTAGCTGATGCGGATGATGTTTTATTCATTTTTTTCTCCCGCACTGCCGTGAAGACCGACGCCAGAAACCGATCGTAGAGTGAAACAGGAAAGACGTTATTGCAACAGCTTCTTGTCGTTCATCCAAACATCTATTAGCTCGACAGATTTGATTAGATCATTGGATCAGATAATCTATTAACTTTTTACCGTGCTTAGGTCCATCACTGGGATCACTGACTTCCTCCACATTCCTCACTTTCCATAACGACAGAGCTTACGCTTCAGTAAGGAGAGTTACTAAATAATTCAAATGAGTTTCTGATTAAATTGATTTAAAACAAAACACTACAGATTTATTTTTTATATCTTCCAGTTGATTCCTGTATAGTAATTTCTTCTTACAAAAAATGCAATTCAATATTACTTGTATAGCACTTTAAAGAATGGACATTGTCCAAAAAAACACTTCAAGAATATTCTAAAATTTGAGCTATTTCAGTAGTTCATAGTGCCAAGAAAAAATATCCTGAGATGGTAAGAAAACCTTGATACAAAAGGGAACCCATCCTCATCCGCGTGACGTCCGTTCATTGTGGTTTCATCATTGTTGAGGTTATTAACTGTTCCCTTGTGGACCTTTCAGTGCAAAACTGTTCAAGCAATTGTTGCCCCAAAACATTGTAGCAACTTATATTTACTATAGTTCAAGTTTTTCATTATAGTCCATTTGTGCAAATGTGGATTTATGTACTCAATACATGTATAGATTTGCTTAAATTCAAAACTGTGAAGATGCGATCAAGAGAAGAAATTGTGCTAGAATATCAATATAATGCTTTTTTTAAATATGAAAAATTATTTCAAAAATGGTTTTTAAATGTTAAAAACAAACAAAACAACAATAGATGTAAAAAAAAAAATACATTCTAATTTTTTTTTTATTAAAAAATTGATAAAAAAAAAGACAAATGAAAACATAATTGTGTTTAAAATCAATTATTTTGCTCAAAATATTTCAAACTTACAAATAGTTTAAAAAAATCTTGTTTTTGGGTTTGTGGGAATCTCAAATAGCCCACATGTAAAATAACTGATCAGCCATCAGCGCATAATCAATCAGCGCCTTCATCCAACATTCTGGATTGCTACGTGCTTTTTAAAAGCAACAAATAAATTGTTTTTATCTTACAATGTTATGCCATGGACATTATCATCACACACTCGTTGCAGAAAAATCCAGCCCTGTCCCATACTGTGTTCTCCTAACTCTAGTTAAGGGGTCACCAACGTATAAGAAATCATTAGCATGATCAGTGTCTTCACATAGATGAATATCATTAATTATTAATAATAACATATAATTAAAGGTAAATTGAGCAAGTTTGTTATTTCAGATCAAACTGAAAACTGTGTGTATCAAACTGGTAGCCCTTCACATTAATCGGTACCCAAGAAGTAGCTCTCAGTTTCAAAAAGGCTGGTGACCCCTGATCTAGCTTGTCTGCAGTCTCTAAATATGTTGCTCTGATTTGTAATATATATTTATAATTTGCTCAAATGGCTCCAAAGTGGTCACTTCTTCCGAAAAAGCCGCCAAAGAAATTCACTTCGAGGTTGAGACGTAAGATTGCAATATTGTGCACTTTTCTTCTGCTTCGTAGACAAAAAAAACAGGAAACATTTGATCGTTTAAATTTCCTTCATTTCCGCGGCTATAAAAATGCCATTTGTCCTAAAATGATTTGTTTACTTTTTTTTTCAACCTGTAAATTTTTTCTTGCCTTAAAATAAAGAAATAAATAAACCATGAGTTTGAATTGTCAGATCCATCCCTTCACGAGAGTACACATGCCTATTACAGCATACAAAAAGATCTGAAATCTGCTTAAAGAACAAATCATACTGTCCGAATGCAAGATTTTACAAGCAGCGCAAAAACAGCATACCTGACCAGACCCCTGAAAGCCAGGAATCTAATTATGAGGCATCAAGAAGGTTGAGATAAAAAAGCAAGTTAATATTTCATGTTTGGGGATGGCCTGTCCCTCCACAGCAGTACCCATCTAGCCTCAGGCACTCCAATTACTCCATGCACCATTTTCTCCTAGAGTCTCTTGCCTGGCTTCCTCGAGAAGCAGTGCAGCACCCCAAAAAAAAAAGATGGAAAATCAGGTGAGCTTGGAAATTCGTTCAGATGGAGTAAAACAGAAGGATGAAAAAGCTGGAGAAAAAAAAAGTGGAAGATGGAGAGAAATGCGTAGAAGTGTGAAGGAGACACCTATTAGCTAGGGACAGAGTGCAGCATGTGCAAAAAAAAAAGTGTGACAGGTAGAAAGAGTTCAAGGATGGAAGTAACGGAGGAGCGGCGGTAATATTCCACACGGCTTTTCATCTGTTTATCCGGGCAATTTATTTCGTTATCAGTAATAGGCTTTTGGTTAGAGAAGCAATCAGGGTAGGGCGCAGATGATGGTGCTGAAGCCAATAATGAGATGGAAAAAATGGAAATATGAGAAAGAAAGAGATGATGATGATGATGTTATTATGATGAGGGAATGGAGGAGAAGGGAAGCTGGAGAAACTGTCGCTACGCCGTCGCAGAAGGTGACACGTTCGACCCGCTCCGGAATGCAAGAAAAGGTCTGACAGTACACAAGAGAAAGAGGGAAACTTATTTCTGCTAGGAAGCACAGATAGAAAGAGAAGAAGAAAGAGAGGGGGCTGAGTCAGAAGATAAATAACAAGAGCCATTATGCTGCAAACTAATCTCACTAAAAGCGTTCGGACATTGTGAGCTGTCGTCTCTCCCTCTCTCTCTGTCTCTCTCTTTCTCTCTCTCTCTCCCTCCATCCACCATCCTTCAACATTCTCAATATATCATCCCATCTACATGTCTCCGCCCATGTTTTTTTTTCTGACACCTCCTGCAGGGTTAGGACCGAGCTTTTTGTTGGTCCAACACGTGATTGTTCCGAAACATTACAAAATATTTAGACGGATACCATTTGCGCATTTCAGATAAGCAGAAGCAGCTAACAGGTGGCTGATCATAGAGAGAACGGACAAAATCAGTTGAAACAGTGCTGTGGTGGACACACGGGACAGGAAATGCGCCGAGACAAAGAGAAATAACCAAGTTGCAAGGGACAACGGTCCTTGTATACACTATATAAACAAAGGTTTGTGGACACAAGATTGGTGTGTGTTTTTTTTTTTTTTTTTTAACCATCCCATACCACATTTTCTCCCCATTTGCTGTTATAGTAACCTCCACTCTTCTGGAAAGATATTCCACTGGATTCTGAAGTGTGCTTGTAAAGATCTCTGCTCATTTAGCCACAAGGGTAAAGGGTAAAACCAAACTCAAGCATATCTTCATGGAGCTGGGTTTGTGCACAGGGGCACTGTCATGCTGCAACAGGTTAGAGTCTCCTAGTTCAAGTTAATTTTATGCTTCCACTTTCAAAGGCATCATGTACAAGTGTGTGCCTTCAACTTTGTGGTAGAATCTTGGGGGTGCAGTCAGCGTTCCAATTCGTCCTAAAGGTGTTCGAACCAGGAGATCTTCCACTACAACCCTTTTAAAGCATATCTTCATGATGCTGGCTTTGTGCAATGGAATGGAGTTCTACACCACATCCAAGGACGTCCTATATAATTGTGTGCCTCTAACTTCGAGGTAACAGTTTGTGGAAGAACCACATATGGCTGAAGAAATCAGGTGTCCCAATTTTATTTAATTTTTTCTTTTACTAAAAAAAGTTGATTGTGTTCCCGAACACCCGGCTTTAGTGGTATAATACAAAACACTTTTATCTTCTAATTTTTTATTAGAAGTCTATGATATTTAAAGGACATTATTTTATATATTTGTTTGCTGATATGATATTTTTTTGTCTCTAGGGAAATGCATTCTACACATTTTTGCTTAAACTAGGTCTGTTCACTTTCGAATATGTTTCCTTTTCTAATTTCCCATCTCTCTCTCTCTCTCTCTCTCTCCATCGCTCTCTCTATCTCGCCTCTGGCTGGCGAAGGTCCAGGTCCATTTAGGTTGGAATCCCTTTTGCACTAATGAGGCTAGAGCTTGGCAGGAAAGTCAGAACTGGTACGAGTAAGACAGAGAGAGAGAGAGAGAGAGAGAGAAAGGGGGGGGGGGGGGGGTTGGAAGAGATAGCAAGCCGCAGAACCACGAATGTATAACAGTACAGCTCAGGGTTTTTTTCCTCCTGACAGCCTGCACACAAGAGGCAAAATCTTCCACACACTCCGAGCTATACTGTAAATCAGCCACAGAACCACCCAATGCTGTTTAAAGTGAAGCTAATGTGGCTCGTCTTTTAATTTTCCTGTATTGCCAGCCGCTAATCTAATAACGGCAAGCTTCGGTTATAGAGGTGCAGTGAAACTTAATAGCTGGAGCCAATTAAATGGTGCCCAGGCCTCACGAGGGCAACGGGATATGCATGCGTGTGGGTGTGTTTCTCTGTGTGTAAAACAGAGATAGACAGCGAGACGCGGTGGCGTGTGCAAATCTCCTCCGAGCATCAAGTAAAGCTGTTCCAGAGTGCCAAGCAAAATGCAGATAGACTTTAAGGGGCACAAGGAAGGGTGATAAGGAGAGAGGGAGGTGGAGAGCAGGAGGTAGGAAGTGTACTCACTGCTGCTAACACTTTGCAGCATGCTGCCTTGCACCTGCTACCCCTCCAAACATCCCTTTCTCTCTCTCTCATTTTACCCCCACACTCTGTCTTTTTACCCCCTTTCATCGATCTCTGCCATTCAAAGCCCCTTTCCCCCCTCCTTTAAATCAGAGCATATTCATCCGTCTTCCTGCTTTCTGTCATTCCCGCTTTTTATTCCAAGCTTATCTTTTCAATTCTGCCATTTCTGACTATAATAAGGCTTATGCACATGAGGCTTAATTTCTGCCCCTCTTTTCATTCCGTCATGCTCTTATAATGATTACATTTACGATGGATTCTGGCTAAACAACCTGCATCTACATTTTTCTGTTCAGGTTATCAGACTAAATTCACCAAAAACACGGCAACATGCTGAAATTTTACAGCTTCTCTCTCTCTCTCGATCTTTTTTTTTCTTTGTTTTTCCCTCCACCTTGTCACCTTCCTGTCTTCTTTTCTTCCTTTCACAAATTTTTTCCCTATTAGAAAGGATTAACTTTAAATGCTTGAATGAACTTTAGAAAGCGGGAAAGTCACACACACACACACAAACACACACACACACACACACACACACACAAACACACACACACACACACACACACACACACACACACACACACACACACACACAGGAGACTGAAGGAAGGATAATGCGTAAACAAGTCTGAAGAGAGGCCAAAGAAAATCGATACTGACTGTAGAGGCTAATCCACATAAACTCTTCTTGAACCAAGTATTTTTCTCCCCCAAATCTTTACGATCACACACTTGTTTTCTCCCTCCGTCATTTTTACACTCCTCCGGCAGCTCTTTTTCACATTTCCAATATCCTTGCTAAACCTGAAATAAATTTTTAGTGGCATTTGCTAGCTAGTCTGGACTTTTACTAGCTAATCTAAGGTACTTGATATTAGCATTTGCTATTAGATAATGTAAAGATAATGTACACAAACTAATTTGCTAGCTAGCTAAATTAGACGGATGATATTTTATCAAAAAGATTTAAAAAATTGGGATCGTTTTTGAGTGTGTCGGTTTGCACAAACTCTAACATGGAACAGGTTAGCAAAACAAAGCCTGCGTGAACATTTTATGTTCGTCAGTTCATCTTTTTCATTTTTTTCAGTTTTTTTTTTTACGTTGGTCCATTACTGTAGAATAACTATCATAAAACGAAATTAAAGCTAGTAAGTCACTAAACTTATAAAAATAAAAATAAATAAATAAATACATGCAGGCTTATAGGGTGTGTAGACTTTAGTCACATCATCATGATAAGCTTCAATAATTCCATCTAAGGAAGTAGATAGGGACAATTCCCAAAAAGATTTCATGTTATTTTTATGATTAGATACTGTATTTATATGGAAACTAAAAGCATTGAAGCATGCAGATATTGTGTCTGGTAAGTTTTTTGCATGTTATTCCTCTCTTCATTTGGGTTTCATCCCAAAGAACATGACAGTAGTGGGAATGGTGTCTTTGAAATGACCTGTGTGTGAATATGTTTGTGTATGAATGTGTTTGAGGTGTCTGAGGTAGTTTCTGAGATCCTTTATGACCTTCATCAAGATAAAGTGCTTGCAGTGTACAACATACCACGACTGTACCCTTACTTCCAGTCTCAGAACTTCAACACAACTTCAACACACTTGCCTGACAATGTCCTTCTAAAACCACATCTGTATATTGAATGAAAAAAATCTCTTTTTTTATCCTGGATTAGACAAAAACAACACACGAATGGGCCTACAAATATTACACCATTTGCATACTAGACCACGATTGGCTCTTCTAAATAATGACACAATAACACCTGCCCGCAATAACCATCAAATATCAAACTAGATTTCCCATTGATGTCCGTAATTCTTTCCTTGTTTGCATTTAAATCCATTTCCTGGAAAGATGTAATCATAGAAAGAAAAACATTTAATGAACTAACATTTTTTTTTGCTTTGTCGCAGCTCCGATCGCAGTGCATCACAAAGATAACATAACCGTGTAGAATTCCACCCTTGCAATCACTTTTGCAATCATTTTGTCCACCATCACCACAACCGTGATGAGCACCGACAAACTGAATACCACACACACACATACACACCCACACGTGTGTGTGTGTGTGTGTGTGTGTGTATATATATATATATATATATATATATATATATATATATATATATATATATATATATATATATATATATATATATGTACATACAAATATATTTATATATACACACACACACACACACACACACACACACACGCATATGCTTAAATGTGCATACCACCGAGTGCCACACACATTAGTGACGCACGTGCTGACAGCTAAAGACAGGATGATAACGCACAGATGCAGATAGACCAGGAGCCAGACAGCTATGAGCAGGAAGGTGGGGCGTATGCGTACACTGCAAGAACTCCTCATCTAGTCAAATCTTACAAACTTATTTCTAGCCATAAAAATATTATTGCTCTTATTTTTAAGAATAAAATACTATGCAAATGCAGACTGTGTAAAATTATGATTGTTTTAAGATTATTCCTCTTTTTTTTTCCAAGTTTAAAGTTATTTCCCTTGCAAATCGAGCCTAATTACCATTAGAGACATCATTTGTATATTTGAAGAATTCATTTTAACTGTAATAACTGTTTTTTGAGTAAAGATGTTTAATAATCACAATTTAATTCCAAATGCTTGCTTTATGTCAACAGTAAAACATTTATTTACAACCTAATAACAAATTATAAGACTCTGCAAGTCACAATACTTTTTCCAAACATTATCCAGTATGGTTATTATTTTCCGGACCTTTTTTAAGTACTTATAGCTTTTTATTAAGTAGTTTTGTAGTTTGATTTCATTTTTTTATGCTGAATATCTTTCAGTGTTCAGTAGTGACAAAATACATAATGTTTAATGTAGGTATAATGTTTAAAGTATTTGCATCATAACCGCTGTGTGTTACAAGAATAAATAATTGTTGACAGTATACATAGTCTTGAGTTTATTAAGTAATCTTGTTTTTATTTTAAATGTTTTGTCTAGTTTTAAGACAGAAAATGTAATATGATGATTCTCAACATAAAAGTAACCAAAACATCCTGAAACATCTAAAGGCGTACCAGTGCCATTTGGATTCCACACCTCATGTGGAGTTTGGACACTGGACCCCCTTGAGTGTTTAAAGGTTCTGGCATGGAGAAGCTGGTGTTCGCTCTATGATGATCTCAAATGTTATATGTTAAATGTTGCTTAGTAGCTCCTGGTTTCATATATACTTTCAAATGACTGTATAAGACTGTAGAAAGAACATTACTCATAATCTTATACTCCAGTGCTCATGTTAGTTCTCACTCTCCAGTGTTCTGTATTGTTTAAAGACTATAATCACACTCTTGATATCACCCCACATGAGGATGGGTTCCCCTTTTGAGTCTGGTTCTTCTCAAGGTTTCTTCCTTATAACATTGCTGCTTTGAGACAAAGTTCATTGTTAAAAGCGCTACACAAATAAAAATAAATTGAATTGAATAACATCTAAGGGAGTTTTTCCTTGCCATAGCCACCATGGCTGCTCATCAGGGATAAATACACATCGTTCACCTTAACTGTTAAATTCTGTAAATCTGTTTTGAGACATTGTCCATTGTGAAAAGCGCTATAGAAATAAACTTGACTTGACTAACTTAAGAGGAATTTTCTTGTTTTGTAGCTGTGGTTTTAAGATCTTATCACCCAAATTAAGAAAAGCAAACTGTTTAAAAAAGATTTAACAAGCTACTTTTATGTTGATAGAACTAATCTAAACTAAATCGACTGCTTGGAAAATCTATTTAAAAAATATATTTGAAGACACTTTCTTTTTCTAGATATATTTTCTTATTTCAAGAAATCTTACCAAGTGTAATTATCTTACTGCACTGGCAGACAGTTTGACTAGTATCTTCTTAAATCAGGCATTTTTTTCTTCATTTTTGCAGTGTATAAAAGGCCTGTTTTTCACACAGCATGTTGAAATTTCCTCGATTTCTAGATTAGGTTATTCGAATGTTCCCTGATTTCCATTGCAAAGAACATGCTCATCAGCTATTTTTTTTTTGTTACAGCAGAACAGTCCAAGGACAGACCTTCTCCCTTCTCTTATATCTCTTAAAGTGATTAAAAATAACGATGGAGGAGTTTCGAACGTTTTTGATCATTCATGAATAATACAAAAAAAGGTTTGCCGTGCCGTTTGCTAATGCGAGCATGCAAGGACGTCACGCTCAGAGCTCAGCCAGGGTGGAACATTCCAATGGGGTGGCTTTTATTAATGTCCCACCTGCCTGCTCTCGCTCTTTCAACACAACACACCCAACACACACAAATCCAGAGCTCAATTTCAGTAAGAAATAAGTGTAAATGTAGAGAACAAATGGGGCCAAAGTAGAAGGTCAGAACAGTATGACTGCCTGGGGAATAGGGGTGGCAATAAGGAAGTTGGAATTATGGTTGTAGGGATGAAGGATCGAGGGGTCAAAAAGATAAGAGCAAAAGGTGTACAGAGGCCTCAGGTGGGGTCAGAGCGAGATCTTAGGATTGGTTTTCAGGTCCCATAAAAAAGCCTTTAAGTTATACAGTATGGGTGCATAGAAAACTTTATTAATACCATATAAGGAAGTTGATATGAAAGATTTCTGAAGTGACCATTCATGGGTATCAAACAGAATAATGAATTTATATGGAAAACAAATGCTTCTAAGTGAATAGATAACGGGAGAGGAGGTGGGCTGAGAAAGATCTACGCTGACAATACGGATGCCTCTGGAATGCACCAAAACACAGACAAGCACGTCTCGACCCGTATACCCCCGCATGGGGGTTTATGACAAAAGGTTAAGCATCTTGAAAAAACAGATTCATGATGCTCAATGATCACCTGGAGGCTATGAGTTTTTGGGAACTATACTGTGTACTGTACAGTATATGGCTGAAATGACAATAAAGCCATTTGAATTGAATTGATTGAGTCTTTTTAAATAAAAATTCATAAAGTTACCTGGAATGCACGCACACACACACACACACACACACACACACACACACACAAATTCTTAACACTGTTTCATAGCGTTTTACTATGAAGATTAGATAAATGTGTTTCTTTAATGTCAAACGTCCGACCGTGTCTGTAAATATGTCTGTAAATGACAAGGCTATCTCACCTTTTCACTGTGTACACACACACACACTCACATTCTTTTGCACTGAGTGCACTTTACCCATTTCCTGCTTTTGAGTGTTTCATATACAAACATACATTCTCAGAAAAAAGGCAACATTGTAACACACACTTCCCTCTTGCTGGCACGCCTTTACGCCGTGTGTGTGTGTGTGTGTGTGTGTGTGTGTGTGTGTGTGTGTGTGTGTGTGTGTGTGTGTGTGTGTGTGTGTGTGTGTGTGTAACCTGCAGGCATGCTTTTAAATTTTCAGCAGTTACCTTATGCAGTGCACTACTCCCAGAACTCACGTATAGACAACACAAACACACACACACACACACACACACACACACACACACACACACACACACACACAACCCACACAGTAATTGAATAGAGCTTTAAATCTTGCTCTCCCAAGACGCCACTCTACAGACAGACAGAAAACAAGAGCAACGTCAGCGTTCACCTTTCATACCACGTCAAGGTCAGGTGGATCCCTACAACGTGCACTGCTAACAAGACCATTTGTCATCACAAGTCTATAGCAGATAACCCGATAAAAACAGTGTCACAAGGCTCACACAAAGCTGGCTCGAGTCCCCGCACCGGACACTCAGCAGCATGGGACAGTGCTGAGAAATGTTTTAAAGATAAGTACAACTATGAACAAAAAAGAACAGTTAAAAATGTTAAGAACACAAAGAGTTGAACTGCGAGCCAAGAACAAAGCAAATCACCGGCATAACGCGTTCAAAGGGACGGAAGCAGACGGAGAGAGAAAACATGAGCAATAAATGATTAAGGATTGACGAAGCAGCATCTATCACTGCAGCTGGCATTTGGACCAGTAAAAGAGAGAGAGAGAGAGAGAGAGAGAGAGAGAGAGAGAGAGAGAGAGAGAGAGAGAGAGAGAGAGAGAGAGAGAGAGAGAGAGAGAGAAGGAAAAAGAACAAGATAATGTAAGTCAAACAGATAGACATCAAGACACACAGAGTGACTGAGCGAGAGAGACAGATCGAAAGAGACAGAGAGAAACATGTTGAGACAGGCAAAAAGAGAGACAAAAAAGATAGACAGAAAAAAAACAAATAAAGACGTTGGGACGAGCAGAACAACAGACAGGTAGACAGAGAGACAAAGTAAATAAAGACAGACAGGTGCAGATGTTCAGACAAACAGACAGACAGAGACAAATACAGCTGTTAAGAAAGTGAAAGACAGACATATACAGATGTTGAGACAAACAAAGACAAAGAGAGTGACAGAAAGACGAACAGAAATGTTGAGAATACAGAAAGATAGAACAAAGAGGACAGAGAAAGATGTTAAGAACATAAAAGAGACTGACCATCAGAAAGAGACCAACGAGAAAGCAAGAGACTGGATAGATGGACGACGGACAGACAGAAGAAAGAAAGAAAGAAAGAAAGAAAGAAAGAAAGAAAGAAAGAAAGAAAGAAAGAAAGAAAGAAAGAAAGAAAGAAAGAAAGAAAGAAAGAAAGAAAGAAAGAAAGAAAGAAAAAGGAGAGAGAGAGAGAGAGAGAGAGAGAGAGAGAGAGAGAGAGAGAGAGAGAGAGAGAGAGAGAGAGAGAGAAAAGGAAAAAAAGAGGAGAGAGAAGAGAGAGACAGAAAGAGTCGGAGAAGGAAAATGTCAGAGAAAGAGTGAGTGGGGAGAGGGGAGAGAGAGAGAGAGAGAGAGAGAGAGAGAGAGAGAGAGAGAGAGAGAGAGAGAGAGAGAGAGAGAGAGAGAGGAAAGGGCTTCAAGGCACAAACTCAGAGTATAAGCAAGTTAGAAAAGGAAGAAGTAAATGACAAAAAGGAAAACAACATAGAGCGGAGAAAACTCTTGATAATATCCTGCAGAGGGAAAGATACAGAAACACTGTGCTGATAAGACACGAGGCAGCTAATACAGAATGAGAAAAAAAATTAAAAGTATTTAACACAGAGATAAGAACTGAGTATGTATGTACACACACACACACACACACACACACACACACACCTGCACACCTTGCACACCTTGCACACACTCAGACAGACAGATCCATAATACATTACAATGCTCAGACAGACTCTTACTCAAAAAGAAAGCAGCTCAGGTCTGCTCTCAGATCTCTGCCTGATCGAGAAAAAAAAAAAAAACACGTCGGGGAGTGACTGACTGACTGACTTACTCACACACACACACACACACACACACACACACACACACACACCCCAGAGAGAGTCCTCACTCTCATGCTAGCACACTTCAAAAAATGGTTGAAACCTAACACAATTAACAAACTGCTACAGACACAATGCAGTCAATGCAGATGACTCAAAGTCCCAGAATGTAATGCAGCACCAGTTGGCCAACTTAGGGCCCAAACTCTGGTAGTTAGGAGAGTTGTGGTGTTGAAAATGATACTAAAAACTTTCTTTCGGCTTCTTCCATTAGGGGTCTCCACAGCGGATCCTCCACATGTTTGATTTGGCACATGTTTTTACGCTGGATGCCCTTCCTAACGCAACCCTCGCCATTTGACTGGCACTGAAAGTGGCTGGGGTTGGTTCCCTGACCAGGGATCAAACCCGGGCCGCAGCGGTGAGAGCGCCGCATCCTAACCACTAGACCACCAGGGAACCGGTGTTGAAAATGCTACTAAATGAAAAAAAAATTCTACTGCTAATAGGTGTTAAAAATGCTAGTAGATGTGTTTAAAATGCTACTAGAATGAAAGTTGGTGGGGAAGTAAAAGGTGAGAGACCTGGAAAAAAATACAGGACAGGAAGAGCCGTCTTTGGGTAGAGATAAAGAAAGGGTGAAATCCTAGTGCCGAAAGATATAGCGGGTAATGCAGGAAATCGCTAAGTTAAATGAAACAAGAGTAGGTGCTATGGTAATTGTACTTGTTACACTAAAACAAGACCAATTCTTTGAATCAAAAATGTTTGGCAAATTTGGTGATTGGGAAACCATTTTCTGCTCAAATCCACTGAACAAATTGAACAAAACGCTTCAGGTCGGTGAAATGACCCGTGAAATTTATGAGAGTTTCTACCAAAACAGAAGCTGGTGTATAAACTTTGTGCAGGGCTGAGAAAAGGTCACACGAGTGTGTTTTTGAGGAGGAGTGTTTTACGGGATCAGTGGAAGTACGGCGGGGGTAGGTCCGTGTTCAAACAGGTACAAGGGGAACGAGAGAAGGGAAGGAAGGAGGAGTGTAGAAAGGCCATCTGTCAAGTTCAGGAGAGATATTTAAGGATGGGGGTGGATATTGTGGGATTGATGCACAGCACCATACTCGTCTACAGTCTAAAGGTTTTTCCATCAGCAAATACACTCATTCTTCTCAAATGAGCCCCTTTCTCAATGGGATGTGAAGGTTCTCTATTTAAAAAGATCTCTCTGTCTAACACTATGGTGTGTGTGTGTGTATATATATATATATATATATATATATATATATATATATATATATATATATATATATATATATATACATACATATATATATATATATATATATATATATATATATATACATATATACACACACACACACACACACACACACACACACACACACACACACACACACACACAGTGTTGCTGCCTGAGGCAGTTTTCACCTCCAGACAGCAGCTATGTTATGGTTTTATTGTCTGTGTGTTTGAGTCCTGGCTTCAGCACTGCACTTCTGAGTCAACTGACCGATAATCTAACACTTTACTTGTGTGTGTGTGTGTGTGTGTGTGTGTGTGTGTGTGTGTGTGTGTGTGTGTGTGTGTGTGTGTATGTTTTGTTTTCATTAATCTCTTTGAAGGGAATTCTTCACATGGAAGGATGTATAAATTTTAATGTAGCAAGCATGTAATGTTTAACCTACAACAACTTGTGTCTGTGTATGTGTCTGTGTGTGTTACACAAACATGTGACTACGACACTAAAAAAGTAAACAACAGACACTAATTAACTGACTAAGTCACATATCTGAGACGACGAAGATGTTGGAACCCAATACGGTGTAATATTGGATTTTCACATTGTTTCATGCAGTTCTGGTGCCGAAAATAGAAAAAGAAGGATAAAATGGCACGAATGTAGCAGAAAGATGAGTGAAAGACATGGGCCACTGAATGTGTGCGTGTGTGTAAGCTGATCCGGAGCAGCAGTGTGTCCCAGCTGTCTCTTTTCTCTCCTCAAGTTTTCGCCCCGTTCTCAGAAACGAAGAGAGCGAGAAAGGCCGAAAGGAAATCGAAACAGACCGCAAAAGATCAGTAAATAAAAAAAAAATAAAATAAAAACACACAGAGAGGCACATCGTAGTCTCTTGCCGCCATCTTGCCTAGTGACAGGAGCTCTGTGACCAACTGTTTCCCAGCTGCTCCTCTCTACTGCCAGTATCCCATGTGTGTGTGTTGCTTCTCTCCATTATTCTAACAATAATCTTTTTATAAATCACCTCAATTGTCATCACAATCAGGAGTGTATCATGTGTGTTGAAAGAATGATCCAAATCATGCTTGAATGGAAAAAAACACACTGCTCTGGTTGTAGTTGGATCTCCATTAATGTAGAATTCAATGAGAGTATTCCTGACGAAGGTAAAAAAGAAATGGTCTTAGACTGCTCATTTGCTGAAAAAAAAAAAGAAGAAGAAAAAGGCAGACCTAGCCAACTGTTGGGCACACAGGAAACAGATGGGCAAAGGAGGAAGTGGGGTGAATTAAGGGGGGTGGGTGAAATAAAGCTTGGTGATTGGCTACACCTGAGTGAAAGGTTGTGCCAACAAGGCTTTTGGAAAAGGGGGTGACTTTGACAGGGATCATACCCCCCTCTGGGTTGAGAGAGGCGGGGTAGAGGGGCTATGAAAGGCGTCCTGGCGCCAGGGCACATTGATGCTTAATGCCACCTGGCATTCGAACTTAGGCGAGAAAAGCTCACACTGGCAAGGATTGTACTACAGGACCACAAGTCATAATGGAGATCAGCATAATGCAGATATATGGCAACCCTAACTTTGGCTGCACTATGGGTCACTTCACAAACACACACACTCATCAACACCACCATCTCCCACATTAACACAAACAACAATGGCCGACCTGTTAATAAAAAACAATTCTCGACCCACGCACTCTTCATTTATCTACCAGCCCATTCCCTTCTCCTTTCACCTCCTCTGCTACTCCAAACTCTGTCGTTTTCTTTTTTTTTTTCCCTCTACTGCTTGGGCTTACTTTTTTCCGGTCTTAATACCTGCATTCCAGTCTCCCGAATTCCCTTACAATGTAGCCCTGTCATTTTACCGACACACACGTACATGCGTGCGTGCAGAGGACGGAGGCACGCGGCAAAGTAAAAATGCTCGTACATCAGTGACGCTTCGGTGTAAGAATTTGTACTTTTAACAGCTGCCTCGCCTCGTAATTTTCCCCTCACCAAACACACAATTACAGGTTGTAATGGAGTCATGTTATTTTGGAGCGAATAGGTAGCTAGTACTTTGGCAAGTGTGAACATGACGGCACTTTGTTTTTTGGAGGGTTTATTTCGGAAAGGTGACCCCTTCAGCCCAAGTTATTATTCAGTTATTTGTCATGAAGCCTATTAGAAGCCATTGTGAGTAGCAAAGTATTTCCCACTTTTCAAGTATCTGTACTTCATCAAAGGATTTTCTTCCAAAAAACGTTTCCTTCACTGAATGCGTATTACTGTATATTACTTTTTTCCATTTACCTTTATGTTATTTGGCAGACAATGTAGGTTATCCATTATTTCTGAGCATTTGAGGGTTAAGAGTCGTGTATAAGGGCCAAGGAGCAGCAGCTTGATGTTGCCAGGGTTTGAACTCGTGACCTTGTTATCAGAGTGGAACGATTTACTACGGAGCTACCACTTTTCTCTAAATTAGTTAAAAATAAAACGAAATGAAATACCTGCAAATGCAGCTGGGCGACTTGTTTTCAACCTGCCCAAGTTCCCACACACCTCCCCACTGCTGCGCTTCCTCCAATCGCTTCCGCTAGCTTCATGCATCAGAAACTGATGCTTGCCTTCAAAACCAAAAATGCACCAGCACCCATAACCACAAAGCTCCTATCTCTTAAAGCATCATGCTCCCTCACTGCTTGCCTGGTCCCACCTTCTCTCAGGGTAAGAGGTAGGTATATATATATATATATATATATATATATATATATATATATATATATATATATATATATATATATATATATATAATATATTTGCACCACTCAGTGTAACCAAAGAAAGCGTACTCAGTATATCCAGTGCCTAATGTGTGCAAATGGGAGAAAGCACAAGTCTCATTTATAGTCAGTAGTTCCATTGCTAGCCTTATAAGTCTCATTTCTGGCCAGTGCAGGTGCAATGCCTGGCACGTGCTAATTATTTTTGCCACGTGCTGACTATTTTTTATAAATGAAGAGGAAAGGGCTTTGCCACCTTTATGAGAAAGTATAGAAAATCGTGGAGATAATGGTAGCAGATGATGTACCTGTTGTCAAAAAAAAAGAAATTGGGATGAGGTAACCATTGACAAATAAGAAAAAGAGTTGTTATGTAGACTGTAAGAGAAAGAAAATAAAAAAGGCTGTTTTTGCTGTAACTTCGGACACTTCCATGGAACGGTCTGACTTTGTTTTCTTGGGAATAAAGCCTGATGCTTTGACATCACAACCCTGGATTCTGCACTTAGTCTTGCGTTTTTGATTGAGTCTTTACTTTGACAACTGTATACATCAAGACTCTTTTCTCCTCTGTCACCAAGGTGGTGGCATGAACTTCCCCTAGATGTTCCTCTTCAGACAACGAGTGAAGACCTACCTCTTCCTGGGACACTTCAATTAGCGCTGATTTTTCTCCCTGTTTGTTTTAAGTATTACAAAATAGAGAGTGATAGAGACTTCAAATCACTTTTGGACATGTAAATGTAGGGAAAAACATGCTGATCCTTGCTACTTTGAAGCAAACCTGTGAATTGTGTCCAATTTACGAGAAGCTGTGGGAAGAGCTCAAGCGTAAACCCTGCGGTTCTGGTGAGAATGTGGGTGGAGTTCTCTCACTGTGTATCTGAACCTTTAGAAAATTCTTTTTCTTACAAAACGGTCTGATGTGCAGGTGAATGGAGCATAGACATCTCACAGATTAACACTTTTATTTATGGTACTTAATTCCATTTAGTACAATTGTGCTTAAAATAGAAACGTAGAAGGAGGGGTATTTAAGCCAGGGATGTGTACTCTTATTCGAGTCTTTTTTTTTTTTTTTTTTACATCCATGCCCCCATATTTTAATAAATGTCCTCTGTTCCTAGTTCATCCTGTCCATCCCAAAAAGGAAACTGAGGCAAGGAAGGAGATGTAGAGGAAGAATGAAAATAAAGGGATTGTGTTTGATGTGATAGAAATGTGCACACTTATCCAAAAAAAGTTGCTGCTTTTACACCCAAGCGAGCAATGCAGGCAACATCTCGAAGAGAACAAGGAAGGAAGAGACTGGAAAAAGGAAAGATATGGTGCCAATACCATTGAACGCTCACTTAGTGCATTGTGAGCATCTGTTCTTAGCAAACATTTTTCTCATGTCCAACCCTCTCACAAACACACACACACACACACACACACACACACACACACACACACACACACACTCATACATGAGACACATGGCTTGTCCAAATGCTAAATTAAAGGGTGTCCCATGGGCAAAAAGGGCACTGTCCAGCCCAGATAAGGAACGATTTCCAGCCCCTGGATGCTCCACATAAATCCATAGCACATGAACAGAAGATTTGATCTTAATCCTCCTTTCGTTCGAATTCACCCGATTCATTTTCAAACTAATTGTTCTGTTAAAACCACCCAGCTTAAAGCATCTGCAAAAAAAACACCAAGATTTACTGTCTATTTCAAACTGCATCTTTCACATCACACAACACATTCTGTCTATTAGGAGAATAACGGTATACAAACAGTTTAGGTACAGGGCTTTCGGTACAGGTACCGAAAGCAATCCTTGCTTAAAGTCGGAGTTTCCTTATCAACATATTAAGTGGCAGAGTGCAAGTTTGTTTCGTCTCCGCCTCGCACTTTAAACAGGCAGTGTCACTGTCACTCGATCCGTACTGGTAACACAATTCGAAGTTTTCCGCATGCGCAAAATCGCTCCCACTTCCTGTCATCGCTAACATTTTTGACAGTCTAGCGATAAAGATTTGCTCGCATTTTATGTGCGGCTTCTCCTAAATAGAGAAATTCCTGACAATTCCTCATGTCGAGGGAGTAAATGATTGAAGTATGGAAGAAATGAATTTATTTCTGAATAAATAATTTGAATGAATACATAAATAACTACCTTGTGCATTTCTTATATACACTTATATACACATCTGTATTACCCAAATTGATTAACAAATGTAAACTATTTACCCTCTCCTTGAACTGCCACCTTAACGTGGTGGAGGGGTTTGAGTACTCGAATGACCCTAGAAGCTATGTTGTCCGGGGCTATATGCCCCTGGTAGGGTCTCCCAAGGCAAACAGGTCCTGGGCGACGGGTCAGACTAAGAGCGGTTCAAAACCCCTTATGAGAGATACTACATCAGGGACCGTGACGTCGCCCGGTATGGCGCCAGGCCCGGGGTTGGGGCTCGTATGCAAGCGCCTGGTGGCCGGGCCTTCCCCCACATGGTCCGACCGTGCTCAGCCCGAAGGAGCGATGTGGGGCCGCCTTCCAGTGGGCTCACCACCTGCAGGAGGGACCGTAAGGGGCCGGTGCTAAGAGGATCGGGCAGCAGTCGAAGGTGGAGGCCTCGACAACCCGATCCCTGGACACGGAAGCTAGCTCTAGGGACGTGGAATGTCACCTCACTGGCGGGGAAGGAGCCTGAGATTGTGCGTGAGGTTGAGAGGTTCCGACTAGAGATAGTCGGGATCAGCCCCCCAGCTCAGCCGCCATGTGTTGGAGTTTACCCCGGTGAACGAGAGGGTCGTTTCCCTGCGCCTACGGGTCGGGGATAGGTCTCTCACTGTCGTGTGTGCCTACGGGCCAAACGGCAGTATAGAGTACCCGGCCTTCTTGGGGTCTCTGGGAGGGGTGCTGGACAGTGCTCCGACTGGGGACTCCGTCGTTCTACTAGGAGACTTCAATGCACACGTGGGCAGCGACAGTGACACCTGGAGGGGCGTGATTGGGAGGAACGGCCCCCCTGTTCTGAACCCGAGCGGTGTTCAGTTATTGGACTTCTGTGCTAGTTACAGTTTGTCCATAACGAACACCATGTTCAAGCATAAGGGTGTCCATCAGTACACGTGGCACCAGGACACCCTAGGCCGTAGGTCGATGATCGACTTTGTGGTCGTTTCATCTGACCTGCGGCCGTATGTCTTGGACACTCGGGTAAAGAGAGGGGCGGAGCTGTCCACTGATCACCACCTGGTGGTGAGTTGGATCCGATGGCGGGGGAGGAAGCTGGACAGACTCAGCAGACCCAAGCGTACTGTGAGGGTCTGCTGGGAACGTTTGGCCGAGCCTCCTGTCAGAGAGATCTTCAACTCCCACCTACGGCGGAGCTTTGACCAGATCCCAAGGGAGGCCGGAGATATTGAGTCCGAGTGGACCATGTTCTCCACCTCCATTGTCGAAGCGGCCGCTCAGAGCTGTGGCAGTAAGGTCTCCGGTGCCTGTCGAGGCGGCAATCCCCGAACCCGGTGGTGAAAACCGGAAGTAAGGGATGCCGTCAAGCTGAAGAAGGAGTCCTACCTGGCCTGGTTGGCTTGTGGGACTCCTGAGGCAGCTGACGGGTACCGGCAGGCCAAGCGAACTGCAGCCCGGGTGGTTATCGAGGCAAAAACTCAGGCCTGGGAGGAGTTCGGTGAGGCCATGGAGAAGGACTATCGGCTGGCCTCGAAGAGATTCTGGCAAACCGTCCGGCGCCTCAGGAGGGGAAAGCAGTGCCCCACCAATGCTGTTTACAGTAGAGGTGGGGAGCTGTTGACCTCAACTGGGGATGTCGTTGGACGGTGGAAGGAATACTTCGAGGATCTCCTCAATCCCGCCGTCACGTCTTCCATTGAGGAAGCAGAGGCTGAGGGCTCAGAGGCGGACTCGTCCATCACCCAAGCTGAAGTCACCGAGGTAGTAAAGAAACTCCTCGGTGGCAGGGCACCGGGGGTGGATGAGATCCGCCCTGAGTACCTCAAGTCTCTGGATGTTGTGGGGCTGTCTTGGCTGACACGCCTCTGCAGCATCGCGTGGCGGTCGGGGACAGTGCCTCTGGAATGGCAGACCGGGGTGGTGGTCCCTCTTTTTAAGAAGGGGGACCGGAGGGTGTGTTCCAACTATAGGGGGATCACACTTCTCAGCCTACCTGGGAAAGTCTATGCCAGGGTACTGGAGAGGAGAATACGGCCGATAGTAGAACCTCGGATTCAGGAGGAACAATGTGGTTTTCGTCCAGGCCGTGGAACACTGGACCAGCTCTATACCCTCTACAGGGTGCTGGAGGGTTCATGGGAGTTTGCCCAACCAGTCCACATGTGCTTTGTGGATTTGGAAAAGGCATTCGACTGTGTCCCTCGCGGCGGCCTGTGGAGGGTGCTCCGGGAGTATGGGGTCGGGGGCCCTTTACTAAGGGCTGTCCGGTCCCTGTATGACCGAAGCAGGAGCTTGGTTCGCATTGCCGGCAGTAAGTCAGACTTGTTCCCGGTGCATGTTGGACTCCGGCAGGGCTGCCCTTTGTCACCGGTTCTGGTCATAATTTTTATGGACAGAATTTCTAGGCGCAGCCAGGGGTCGGAGGGTGTCCGGTTTGGTGACGACACGGTTTCGTCTTTGCTCTTTGCAGATGATGTTGTCGTGTTGGCTTCATCAGACCAGGACCTTCAGCATGCACTGGGACGGTTTGCAGCCGAGTGTGAAGCGGCTGGGATGAGAATCAGCACCTCCAAATCCGAGGCCATGGTCCTCAGTCGGAAAAGGGTGGCTTGCCCACTTCAGGTTGGTGGGGAGTTCCTGCCGCAAGTGGAGGAGTTTAAGTATCTTGGGGTTTTGTTCACGAGTGAGGGAAGGGTGGAACGGGAGATTGACAGACGGATCGGTGCAGCTTCTGCAGTAATGCGGTCGATGTACCGGTCTGTCGTGGTGAAGAAGGAGCTGAGCCGCAAGGCGAAACTTTCGATTTACCGGTCAATCTACGTTCCTACTCTCACCTATGGTCATGAGCTCTGGGTCATGACGGAAAGGACAAGATCCCGGATACAGGCGGCCGAAATGTGCTTCCTCCGCAGGGTGGCTGGGCGATCCCTTAGAGATAGGATGAGAAGCTTAGTCACTCGGGAGGAGCTCAGAGTAGATCCGCTGCTCCTCCACATCGAGAGGGGTCAGCTGAGGTGGCTCGGGCATCTGTTCCGGATGCCTCCTGGACGCCTTCCTGGGAAGGTGTTCCGGGGGCGTCCCACTGGGAGGAGACCCCGGGGAAGACCTAGGACACGCTGGAGAGACTATGTCTCCCGGCTGGCCTGGGAACGCCTTGGTGTCCCCCCGGAAGAGCTGGAAGAAGTGTCTAGGGAGAGGGAAGTCTGGGCATCTTTGCTTAGACTGCTGCCCCCGCGACCCGGCATCGGATAAGCGGGAGAAGATGGATGGATGGATGGAACTATTTAATTAAAGTTTTCTACTTGTTTAATTTTAACTCATCAATTTAATTTGTGCCTATTTAATGATTACTCAATTTAATCAACATAATAAAAATGCATTGCATACATTTAATAAAATGTATTTTATTTTGAGAATATATATATATAAAATATATTATTTTTATTTATTATTTATATTCCCAAAATAAAATACATTTTATATATATATATATATATATATATATATATATATATATATATATATATATTCTCAAAATAAATATAAAAAAAAACATAATTAAAAAAAACATAATAAAAATGCATTGCATACATTTAATAAAATGTATTTTATTTTGAGAATATATATATATATATATATATATATATATATATATATATATATATATATATATATATATATATATATATATATATATTTTCTCAAAATAAAATACACCGATACGTACCGAGCTGTGAATTTTGTTTAGCGGTTCACCCATACTGTCCATTTAACCGTAAATCCAATGCCGGGGTCTAAATCAAACAACTGCCCAGAAAGGAAAGTAATTCAATAGCATAATGGTCATTTCCCCTGATGACAGACAAAATCTCCATCTGGTCGGTGCAAAACATGGCTATGTGCAAAAGTAGATCAAGAAATAAAAGATCTACTCGGTACTTTTGGCAAGCACCGAACAGGGCATGAGAATATGTAACCATACACAAATATAGTTGACAATATGCACCTGACGTATCAAAATTCGTAGGCTTCCCCTGAGGTTTGATGGACATGTACTGTAGGGCCTGGAGCCTCATCCTAAATCGACATGCAAAAAAAAAAAAAAAAAAAAAAAACAGCATTTTTTTTTTTCTGGCCTGTCATCCAAAGAAGGCCTGCCGAATAGAGAAGAGAGAAAGCACCTACTGGCCTGGATTACACTGCGAGGGAGCGCGAGATCATCCGCCGCGGGCTTGAATAAGATTACGAGTCGAGGTGTCAATCAAACAGAAAATAGAGACTCGCTAATGTCTACTTCTGGGTTCTTTTGCCACCATTTAACTTTCCAAGATCGTGATTATTAACAATACATGACCTAGCACCACACTCTCTGACCCAGTCATTGAAGAAAGATGTGTTTAAGCAAAGAGGGTCAATTTATTCATGGCTCATTTAATGCATCTCTCCGGTTAATCGAGACCACCACTGAAAACGTCGAGCTCAAGCCGGTTTGGTCGAATCTATGAGACAGGAAGTTGTGAGGCTCCTGCTGTATCTCCCGGAGGGAATCACCTGAACACGGCTTCGGTACGACATACAATTTGCCACCTGATCTGTTGCAGCTAACGCTAAAGGGCTGTCTTTTTAAGACATCTTTAGCAACGATTCCTGTGGAGCATGTCTTGTTTTGAAAGGCTTCAAAAGCATAACAACACCTGTCTAAGGTGACCATCCAAAAGGAACTGCTCAAACACACACAAACACACACACACACTTTTTTTTTTTTCATCTTTTCTTATTTCTCTTAATTTCTTGACATTGGTGTGACATTTACATTCACTCCAGAAATGGTGGTTGGGGCTCCCAAGTACCAGTAAGCAATAAAATGAATATAACTCACTATTCTCCCTGGAGAGGTTCACAATAACCTGTGAATCATCAACTAAATGAAAAACTCTGAAACACCAGTTGCACGGAAACGGGGTCTGTATTGTGCTATATACAAATGCATGAAATCCAGAATGGGATGAAAAAAGCGATGGGTGATGAAGGAGATCATAAACAGGGATAGTTCAGTGGTGTTAAGATTCTTCAGCAGCATGACTATGAAGTGAAGTGCAGGCTGTAATTCAAAACCACAGGTTTTATAGTATTAAGCGTTTTTTTTTTTGTGTATGTATAGAAGTATTTTACATATATAGTATCTCCTCTTTCACTGAGGCCTACATACAAATTTAAGACAAGTACAGATGGTCCTCGAGTTACAACTGTTTGACTTGCAAATTTTTCGATCTTACGATAGCGTAAGATAGTTGTCCATACGCTACACACACATATACATATATACATATATATATACACACACACAATATAGTTTATAGCTTACCGTAGTGTAAATTGCTTTGTTTTGCTAAATTATGTACTGTATTTTGTTAATTTTAGTATACTACCCCATACTAATCACCATTCTTTAAGACTCCTGGGAAGGCTAGGCCATGTCTCGACTTACGATAGGGTCATCAGAACGCATCTCTATCGTAAGTCAGGGAATATCAATACTAAACAGATTGGGGGAGGTAATGGCTTCATTTCAAAGAAAATATATTTAAAGATATTTGAAGAAAATCTAGCTGTTGATATAGTGATGCAGGAATGGAAGAAGTCTCCAGTACTTTGTAACAGACTATACTCGTGTTATTTTAAGTAAACGAAGCAGGGCTGCTACATTCCTGGCATTTTGGCAGACGAACTTATCCAGAGCGCCTTGAGGCTTGAGGGTCAGGGACCTTGCTTAAAAGACCAGCAGTAGCAGCTTGGCCTTGCTGAGATTTGAACTCATGAACTTCTGAACATCTTAACTACTGTGCTACCACTTCCTGTAAGAAAAAACGCCTGTTTCTAGCTGCTCCAGTGTAAGTGATAACAGGATTCAACTTGCTTTATGGGCTCTCCACCACATTAAACTGTGGAAGGAGGGGCATAAGCCTGTTTGTTCAATTCCCTGCTTAATATTTGACTTGACTTGCTTAACTTAATACAGTATATGTGTATGCGTAAACTAATGTGTTAATAAAAATGGCTGCTGAAAGCTGTTTCGTAGGCTCGTTGGCACATACGCTGTCTGTTGAGCCAAAACAAATCCAAAACCTGGCTAAGGTTTGGCCAAACGCATATGTAGCTCTGTTGGCAGGGTGGTGGAAAATCTTTGCCACAACAATTGGACCCAAGCCCGAGTGCACAGATGGCGATGCTCTCATCGGGTGGGAAGGATGGCAGGACGGCGGGGTTTTGCTCTCGGCAGCAGTTAGCTAAGGATTGCTAGAACAGGGAGAAGTTAACATCTCTGACATGCTATTGTAATGTGAGATGTACTTAGCAAAATGTTTGCCACGTGCTAATAATGCAGTCCAACTGGGGAGCATTTACGCATGCCAAAAACAGGACAACTACAAAATTCTTAAAATGTATGGAATTTAGTACAACTGTAAGTGGTTAAATCGCTGCTCACAATTGTTCAGCATGCTAGCTACTTGTTAAACTGTCTAACATAGCTAGTTGGTGCCTAATACTAGCCAGCAAGGTGCATAAATCGTCTGGCTAAATTTGAAGATTGGAACCAAAGAGATGAAGATTTGACAAGATGAAGTATGAACTCGTATTTTATCAAGTGACTAATGAAAGGATCAGATTATGTCGCATTAACATCTGTCTGCAATAACGCAATGGTAAATAATGCAGTAGCTGAATCACATGACTGATGATCTGAACCCGCCTCCTTAAGTGCTATCTAATAAAGTCTAACTGCAATCAATTGGAATGAGTATTGCCCCAAACCACATCTCAGGAGACTCTGCCCCAAGCGACACTCTAGAGAGCTGGTGCGTTCGGCTAACCAAACAGCCGTCAGCTCCATGCTCTAAAACCTTTTATTTCCCCCCTTGCGTGAACACACTGATCTCCGGGGAATGTTTGCCCGCTGAGACAAACAGGACAATGGACACAGTCTAGTGGAGGAAAGGAATGTTTGAGGAGTCTTTACTTCAGGCCTGTTTCAACACACAGTGGCATTTTGACCTGTGTGTGTTAAAGTTACACCAGGTGTGGGAGGTACTCGGGGAGGTACCCCAGAGAAGGCACGTAGTCTAAAGTGTTTGCTGCAAAAATATTTGCTATACTTGCCCGCAGGAAGCAAAACAAAGGAAAAAGAAAGTGGAGGGTTATAAATAGTAAGAGTCTAGTTCGCTGCCTGTTGGTGAGAGATGTGAAAACAACAAGAAAACAGATCAATTGTGGACATCTAATGCTTAGTTCCCTATCGATCCACATGTAATGGAACAAAGGAGGGGAAGAGGATATTGTTTACTAATGTACCATGCCTCCTATTAGAGTTCATAAACAGGCCTACTTAGGACAAGAACAATATTTCCCCCCTAAAAGGAAACCCCAGGGCCATCCGTACCCATCATGCAGTACTCTCCACTGCTAAATGGATCAGCAGGGTTTATCCTTCTCCCCAAAGAGTTTCCCAAGACACAATCCTCATCCTAATCACCCCACTTTCGAAGGCCATCCTTTAGACCACACTCCCTATATAGAACACAGACCATGATGCACTCTCTGTCTCTCTCTCTCTCTCTCCCTTTTCTTTTCCTCCCCTTCTGTATTTCCTGCTCGGCCATAATAACAGGGCAACCTTTAAAAATAGAGCCTTGGATGAAATCAAAGGCCAGAGTGCTTCCTCTGCGCCTGTCTATACCCAGCTCCAGCACTTTGTAGTGCAAGGAGGAGAGCTTTTGAACGCTGGAGATCTTGACAGAGCCACGACTCTTCACAACAAACTCGCTGGGGACGACGGAAGGGAGAGGAGGGGCTTTTTTTTCTTTCTTTTTTTTAAGTGAATAGAACGTCATCAGTGGAGACTAGATGGTAGCAGCGATCTCCCTGGGTTTGTATGAATGCATATTCCAATTCAAACCTCTGTGATACACACACACACACACACACACACACACACACACACACACACACACACATATATATATATATATACACCTCAGGACGTTTCCACAAAAAAAAACATAGTAGGATTGTCATCAATGCCAGGTCACGAACAAAACAATCCAACATGATAAATCACCTCAAACATCAATGCACACTAACGGATTCGAAAGCACCTCAGCATTACTGAAGACACCCCCCAGAGAGGCAGACGAGTAGCAGAACATTTGAGATGCTAATCCATAGTATTAAACGAGTGTGTATTTCACTGTCCTTTAGCAAATTAAGGTATTAAAAAAGGTAGACTGGTGTGCACAAGATGTCTCCTTTTATATCTCATATTTCACATCACACTAAGAGATTGAAGGAAAGGGAAGTTGCTGTCTTAATGCCCCCTGGCTTCCAGACGCATGGAAATCAAAGACTCCAGCATGTCTCAGCACCACACTCTGCAAATTACTACAATAATTCAGTCTTATAAAGATAACAGAGCGGTTTCTGATATGATAAATAGACATATATAACCATGAAATTCATATGTGACTTTTGAACATCCCATTCCCATTTGCTCTTATAGTAACCTCCACTCTTCTGAGAAGATGTTTATCAGATTTTGGAGATTTGTGCTCATTTAGCAACAAGGGTTAAGTGGGGAGACCTGGGGTGCAGTCAGTATTCCATTTCAGCACAAATCTCTATAGCTGGCCACTCAAAATCTTCCACTCCAACCCATATCTTCAAGGAACAGGCTTTGTGCGTTGTCATGCTGGAACAGGTTTGGGTCTCCTAGTTCAAGTAAAAGAGGAAATGTAATGCTGCTAAATCCAAAGCCATCCTATACATTTGTGTGGCTCCAGCCTTGTAGAAGAATATTCCATAAATTCAACATACATCTAACTGGAAAAGTCTGTATATGTATATATAAATGTATATAAAGATTTTATTTTAAATGCAAATGAATTTATAAAGGCCATAATGGATTCTAATACATTTGAAATTATTTTATGCACTGATTTTTTATATTTTGATACTTAAACTGTATTACAATTATAATTATATTCAATATTTATGCATATTTCAATTCAAAATCAAATTAAACTTAACACATGCTAAACTACATTCCAATCGTTGATTCACTAATTTCTGTGTACTTTTATCCTGTTCAGAGTTACAGTGCACCCAGACCCTTTGAGCTACAAAATATTTATTGAATATCTTTAGTAGAAATGCGAACAATATGCTTTCGAATGTAGATTGGTGACAGTCTGTAGCCCCATATATGCCCTGTTTTATTATTCTAAATAGAATAATAGAAGGCTTTTATAAAATGTTGTGTGTTGGTGATGAATGGTACACGACGTCGCACCTAAGTGCCATATTGCACTGTTGGATTAACACCAGCGCACCAGCATGCTGTGGTTCTGTAGCAAGTCACTGTTGGCCACCTGTGTGTGTGTGTGTGTGTGTGTGTGTGTGTGTGTGTGTGTGTGTGTGTGTGTGTGTGTGTGTGTGTGTGTGTGTGTGTGTGTGTGTGAGAGAGATGGATAGATGGGGAGAGAGAAAGACAGAGAGAGAGAGATTCACATTAAAGGGAAGTAGAGAGTCAGGGGGCGAGACACAGCCTGTCCACAGATGAATGCCTCTCATACCAGGCTGATTCCCCTTCTGAACCACAACTAATAAGAAAGTCAGAGGCCCAGAGTTACATGCAAAATCACAGTCTACAAACTGCCCCCCCACACACACACACACACCCCTGCAAATAAGCAAGCTGACAGCATTACCATTCCAGTTCACTGTTATTATAAGCTGTGAATGCACGTTCAAGTCAATGTATGTATGAGTGTGTGTGTGTGTGTGTGTGTGTGTGTGTGTGTGTGTGTGTGTGTGTGTGTGTGTGTGTGTGTGTGTGTGTGTGCGTGCCTCTAACTGATCCAGTGGCCTCTGAGACTGTAAAGGTCCTTAAAATTTGGTTTTGTCTTTTATCTTCTAGGCCCAGATGAAAGAGCAGGTTTTTTTTTTCATGTGAAGGCTCCCTAATGCCATAATAATTACTGATGGCTGTGGGGGGTAGTTAGTGTGTATGTGTGTGTGTGTGTGTGTGTGTGTGTCTGTTTGATGGAAAAGGTGGAAAAGAGAAAGGGGGGTTCCTCCTCGGTCTTGAGCAGCATTTTGAGCAAAGGAAATGATTGCGGGAAATAAGCCTGGAAAAGACAAAGGAGGGAAGCGTGGCGTTTTCCGAGCGCCGCCTCACACGGGCTTGACACGTCGCCTTAACGATTCTCTCCTCCAGCATCCGACCTTGCGTCTGCGAACACGAACCTCGTACCATCAGCAGCCGTGCGCGTGAAGGCGGCATGAAATCGATCCTCTGAACCACCGAACTTGGCGAGGTGGGAGAAGAGACTTCGAAGAATGTGACAGTTGTGCATTTTCCTCATGGGAATTCAAACAAAGAGGTGGAGTCAGCATTTCCGAGTGAGAAAACACTTGAAGTTTGAGCAGCTGTCAAATAAGGCTGTTCAAAGAAAAAAAAAAAAAAAAACAACAACAACCTGGCCTCGTTGGCATCCCGAACCTCGTAAAACGTGACAAAAGGAAGCAAACAACGTGGACCACCAGCATCCAGCAAAAGAGGACATGCAGAAATGAGATGCCGAGTACTCAACCACCAGCAAACAAACGGTTGGGGAGAAGTGTAGGAGGGGAGAATGAAAAACAGCAGAGAGGAAAAAAACTGAGCTCTAAAAGGAGTGATGATAGAGTGCTGAGGTTGTGGATACAACAAAACACGGACATGAAAAGTTGGTTTCTATCACATTTTCCCAACAAAAAAATCCCAACACGCTTTTGCATGCAAGCTGCATATAGTGGTGCAAGAGTTAATCATTCAGGACTGAGATGTTGCTCCTGGGGCTATTTTTGTGCCCCTGTGTGTCCAATCATGATCTAATAAACAGTTATCAAATGTTGGATGGAGACCGAGCCATGAAGACAGCTGTGTGAAGAAGCTGGACGATGAGCACGACTTCATAAATCAGCTACTCATGTAGGTCAGTGGGCACCAACTGGTCTGCTAAAGATCTGCTCCAAGCCTAACTCCACACACCTGTTCCAAAGAATCAGTGGCTTTCAAATGGTTATGTTTCTGTTTTCTGTGTAACAAGCACACACCGTGGACTAAGTACTAATTCATGACTATGTGAGAGCATTCTGAAGGTGCTCATGCAACACGTCTCTTTCTTCAGAGCAAACAGGAGCTTCTGATCCTCAAAAGACTCCTCCAGGGAGACACACACGAGCACGCGCGTTTACAAGCAAGTCCAGCTCCCACTTCACACGGCACACACTCAGATCATTTTTTTATCTTAATCTCTCTTTTTCAGATTTGTTTTCATTTTCTATCTTTCAATTTCTTTTTCTCTTTTTTTTTTTTTTTTTTTTTACAGGTCGCTTAAACTGCTGCAGGTGAACGAGCAGGATGTTGCGCCGGAGCTAAGGGTTGCCAGATCTCGCACACTCTTTTTTTTTTCTTCCCTTTGAAACCTTCCCATCTCAAATTCTCTCCAAAATGATCACACGTTTTGATGTTTTTTATTTTTATTTTATTACAATCTGTGTTTTCTTTTAAACGAATAAAGTTATCGAATTTTAAATCTCGGTTGGATTAAGAGAGGTGAGTCAATCTGGCAACCCACAGGGTCCGACATGGAAGGTGGTACAGTACGAAAGCTCAAAAAATTATTTTAAGCTCATTAGGGGAGAAATAAATATATTTCTAAAAACTATATTTCATTTTGAGTGAAACAAATAGAGAATTCAAGAAGGAGAATAATAATAATAATAAGATGATGATGGTGGTGGTGAAGATGAAAAAAAAAGGTATAGTAGAAAGGGGCCAATAATTTTGCTCGTCTTACCGTGCAGTGCACAGAAGAGTGAAGCGCAGACGAGCCACACGCGTCCTGATCTCATCCCCTCCATGCTCACTTGTCAACTACTTCTCTCTCTGCTCTTAGATACTCTGCAATGTGAAGTCCGCTGTCCGATCTCCTCTGTGCGTCTCTCTCTCTTTCTCTCTCTCACACACACTCACTGGCATACACTCATACACGCACACACACTCTCACACACACACACACACTCGCGCACCCGCTGCCTCTGCGCTCAAAGAAACTTGAGATGCGGGCGGCAGGCGGTGCCTTTGCTTGATGTATTCGCACAAAAGGTGACCCTCCACCCTTTCTACCCCTTCCACCCCCTCTAAGTGGCCGTGTTCCCAGCAAAAGACCATGCAGACTTTCATCATCTTAGACAATGTAATCACTAAATCAATAAATAAAATTATCATTTATCTATAAATAGAATCATATTTATCTATCAATTATCTAAAAATGTAAGATCTATCCATCCATCCATCCATCCATCCATCCATCCATCCATCCACCCATCTATCTATCTATCTATCTATCTATCTATCTATCTATCTATCTATCTATCTATCTATCTATCTATCTATCTATCCTATATATACATACATACATACAAACAGGGTTATTAAAAAAAAAAAGAACCGATCTCATTACACAATATTTTAATTAGGAAAACTAATACAAAACTCCAGCCAAGTCACAAGTATTATACTCACAATCAACTTTTATATAAATGACTGATTATAAATAAACTGACTTGAGAACTGAAGCAATGCGTCATCATATCGGCTCATTCTTTTTGAATAACCCTGTATATATATATATATATATATATATATATATATATATATATATATATATATATATATATATATATATATATATATATACTTTTCCCACAAACTTGGAGCCACACAATTGTATACGATGTCTTTGGATGTGGTAGCATGAAATATTCCCTTCACTTCACCTTAAAGACCCAAACCTGTTCCAGCATGACAATGCCCCTGTACACAAAGCCGGCTCCATTAAGATATGCATTACATGTTTTGGAGTGGAAGATCTCCTGCTCTGACCTCAATCCCTTTTGAACAACTTTGGAATGAATTGGAACACTGAGTGCACCCCAGGCTTCCTCACCTCACCTACATCAATACACTTGTGGCTGAATAAACACAGATCTCCTCAAATCTGAGGTGTCCACAAACACTACAGGGCCAAAATGATATCAACACCCATCTATAACATTTGACATTTATAACAATACCAATCTAAAGTTATTCCTCCTTTGCTGTAATAATAACCTTCACTCCCCTAAAAAAAGGCATTAGACTAGATTTGGAGGAGTGGCTGTGGGTCATTAAGATACAAGATTATTAGTGAGGTCAGGCACTCGATGTCATTCGGTGCTCCAATGCATCCAAAAGGTGTTCATTGGGTTGTGTGCAGTTCCTCTACATCAACCTTTGGTAAACCATGTCTTCATGGAGCTCGCATTGTCGTGCTAGAACAGGGTTTGTTTTTGATTTTGGAAACACACATAGATATGATAGTGAGGAGACCATTTACCATAGCACATTATTCCATCAATCACTTTTTGAATTGGGCCAAATTGTTTCCAGGTGGAAGGTGATGTTGCAGCTTAGGTGAGTTACACGATATTCCACTTTCCATGCCTTAGACAAGGATTCAAACCTTTCTGACTGGTGCCTCTCCCATGCATTCACAAAATCCTCAGAAGACAGAGTACCTGATGAGCTGTCTCTCAAGCTGTCTTAATCTGACCGACCCAATGTTAACTTTGCCAACGATACCCCTCATGGATACAATAGTACCTCAGTGACGATCCAAAATTCTTTGGAATTCCTGGAATAACTGTGTAAAAAAAAAAATTTAATCTACCATTAAAAAAAAGTACAAAAAGAAAAAAATGAGCGATTAAAAGGAAAGATTTGGTTAAGGATTTGGGGTAAGGGTTTAGGGGTCCTAAATTGGCGCACACTGTTATACATAGTGTAATGTTGAGCTGTGTGCTTGCTTTAATCATCGAATGCTATTCCTGGGGCATGACAGCACAGCAAAAGTCACAGTGACTCCTCTAGCGCTACAGTTTTCACCTCTCTTATACTTTCCCACAATTTGTCATGTTACACTGTGAAACGGAAACAGAATGATTCAAGATTATATACTGCAGTATGTCATAAATGGGCTGTAATATCTATACTGTAATTGCATTTGAACAATATAATGTTTGTGACTGCGTTAGCCGTAATCATCCACCTCTCAGTGAATCATGAAAAGCAAAAGTGTTACTTGAAAATCGACCTGTGCGCAATTAAAACGTCATATGATCTCTGTATGTCCGTGAAAGGCCCAAGATTTTGGCAAAAAAAACATGCTGAAAGCGAACGTGTCTTGAATTATGAAAAACCAAGAGCTGTCTAAATAAGACTTGCACAGCATCAGGCTTTTGGTTCTGAAAAAATACCCCTATGTACCCGCAGAGCACAACCAAATCTGAAACACGGAGAAAATCCATTACGCCACCTAAATTAGGGTGTGCACCAAAATCCAGTGACCATGTGAGGAGAGCAATCAGATCATTGTTATATATTGGCCGAACGTAACATAATGCTGCCTCGACCATGCCTCTCAAAATGATGTCATTTCTTTCCTACCAAAATTGTTCTCCATTCTATGAGCACTTACCAGCTGGCAAATATGGTCTACCAGCTTGGCCAGATACCCCTTTGGCAGATGGTAGCAGATCAGCCCGAGCTGGACTTTTCCATAGGGAGTAGAAAAGCAGGAGTAGCTTTCGCAATCATATAATTCTACACTCTTTAAAAAAAAAAAAAAAAAAGGGGGTTCCTTTATATAGAACAATTGTGGAGATCTATATACTGTAGAAACCATTCAATTGAAGTGCTGCGTGTCAGAGCGTTTGTTGCCAGCTAATCTAATAATCATCCTATTTGTACTTCTGCAGACAGATTTGCAATTTGGATTTTGATCACTTCAATGTTGGCGTTTTCATTTTTTGTAGACATGAAAACAGAGATGTATTTAATCAGGACCCTTGAACTTATGTGTCTACTTTATATAGTCATGTATGTGGAAGGGGTTGAACAGTGTTGTTGCAAAAAAGCGGTGAATTATACACAAAAGGAAAACAGGAGTCATCCGTATCACATTTGATGCATATATCAGTAGTAGTTCAGGATTGTTTAATGTCAAACGGATACCTTGAGGAACCACAGCATTTGCCTGGAGCACAGAATTGCAGAGCATATCATTCCTGGCTAAGCGAAGAAGTTAATTCTGGTAATCCAAACTGACTTCCTGACCCTTTCCCAGTCTGCTCTTTTTGCTACCACAACAGCACAATCCTACAACCATCCTAAAATGGAAAAGAATCTGAAGTAACCGAAAATAATTCCCCCTTTTATAATTCAGTCGTGATATGGAGCAGTCCGATGATAAAGTCATGGAAAATTGAACAGCGAAAAAAAAAAAAAATCAAGTGAATGTACAAGCTTTGATTTCTCGGCGAGAGCCTGGTTAACACAGAGCCTCAGGGGGGGGAAACATATATGGAGACTCTGAATTACAAATTAGATGTTAAGAAAGAGAAAAATAGACAGACTGTCTGGGAGGGTCAAGGAAAAAAGAAAAGCCTCGAAGAATAAAACAAGCTTTGTAACAGTATCTGACGTGATATTTGTGTTTGTGATAGATTTTATTTTCCTTTGTAAAGAGACGAACCTTCATTCGGACTGATTCGACATGCCTATGCACCTCCATATCGATCCTGAAAGTGGAAGCCTTGGCAATTAATTTCTCCTGCATGACAATGGCTTTACTGTAATAGGAAATCACTTAAGCGCCGATTCGTGGAAGCAAGGGGGAGAAAATGACTCGTTTCGATGCAATCGCTTACAAAGACACAACCATCGGTTCTTGTAAATGGCTCATTTGGCCTGCACTTTTCCTTAGACAAGACTGGCAAAGTTGAGAAGTAAGATGAGGGGATGGGAAACATGTTAATGCTGCGAAATTATACGATATATGGATTAAAAGTATTGGGACGCCTGATTTTTCCAGCCATATGAAGCTCTGATCTAAACTGGGAGGCAGCCACACACTTGTATAAAGGGATGTCTTTGGATATGGAAGTGTTACATTTTCCCTTCATTTGAACTAGGAGACCCAAACCATGCTGAAATAAAATGTTCAAAAAGCAAGTATGAATCTTATGGTCAGGTGTCCACAAACTTTTGACCTAAATATAAATAATAGAGAATGTGTCTGTTTACGTCTAGACATTAAACCTAAACATCGTCAGGACCACCCAGGTTTATATTATAGATTTTCTTAGTGATACACACACGCGCACGCACGCACGCACGCACACGCACACACACACGGCAAATTCCAGCCACAACAATCCTACAGTGTAATGTCTATGCGGCAGGATTCCATAAGCCATTTCCACACTTAGCTACACTTTCAGCAGCTTGCCACGTGGATGAGAATAGTGACATTTCCCCCCTCACTTCTTCACCAGACACAAACAATAGTCTCTTGTCATCTCTCTGCCCACTGCCTTCATCTGCTCCAGCCCCTAGACACATTTGCAATACACTCTACAGCTAAAACTGTCAGGGTTGATCCGAATTGGAAAGGGCTGAGGTCAGAAGCTGTGTTCAGTTCGAAGAGGGCACAAGTTGAGTTTTAACTGGGTCTCATGGAGCTTCACTGTGAAATCCCCGAATTTGAATAGCTGTCTTTTACGAGCGAAACTCTGTGATGCAGTGCACAATAAATGAAACTTGGATAAATTTTTGAGTAGTCAATGTGCAGGATGTATAGCAGTATAGATTTGCTGTCCTCTGAAAATAAGACCATACAGCCTTTATTGTCTAAATAACTGCCAACGAATGTGAGTACACCCTAAGTGAACTTCAGCTATTGATGACCTTATTCCAATATCCCAGCGAATCTATCGTAGAGACATAATGCTCGATCAGCAGATCTTCAAGTCAAGTCAAGCCAAGAAGCTTTTATTGTCATTTTTAACCATATATAGCTGACGGAGTACACAGCGAAATGGGACAACGTTCCTCCAGAACCCTGGTGCTACACAAAACAACATAAAGCTACATAACAGAAAACACTAAGCTGAGGACTAGTAAGTGTCCTCGCCACATAAAGTGCATCGTGTGCAACCTGGTGCAAAAAGTGCAAGACAAGACAGTGTAGGACAAATGCACAAAACACAAAATAGCGCCTGCTGTATAACACAGTGCAGAGTGTAAAAGAGAACCGAGTCCCGGAGTGAACCTTGTAATTAAACAAAAATGTAAACAAAAGGGTTTGTGCAAAACAGCAATAGCAGCAGTTAAAACGATGTGCAAAAACAGCATGTAAACAGTTTGTAGTAATGAGGTAATATAATACGGGTGGTGCTGAAGACATGGATGTGTGAACTGAGTACGAGTGTGTGTTGAGTCCGGGTTGTACAGATCAGAAACACGTAGTACCAGTCATCTTGAAGTACCATATCAGGCACCTCAGACACATGAAATTAGCTTAATATTGGCACAATAGTGCAGGGTTGCACACAAGTCCAAGCCTGATGAACTCGAAGTAGGTTGGACATTGCGTTGTGAGGTAATTTGCATAATATCTGCAAACATTGTAAATCATACAGCAGATGTTGTTTTAATAACATGACTGTCCACCATTTCCGTTCAGAACTGCCACCTTTCCCATCTCTGAAATTAGTGTCATTCTTAAATTCCAATCCTGACACAGAGTGGGGTCACATCCATTTGAATGTTCCTATTGCACAGATTTTGGGTCAGTTGCGTGTTCACTTTTCGGACTTCTCTTCTATACTTTGTTTGTTTAATAACTATGAAAGGCACAATCTTTTTGCCATCGGCTGCACGGGGCTCCATGCTAGGCTTTGGCTCTCATCCAACAGTGCAGTTTTTTTTCCCCCCGTTCCGAAGTCGTGCAAAATTCAAAACGCCAGGCCTCAGAAACACAGAGTCTCGAGAGATTACTATTTTTAACCTCGGAGTCTCGTACTCTCTTTCTCACACTCACATTTAACATGCCTAAAGTAGCTTTTCAAATCGAGTCCAATAGAGTGTGTGTGTATGTGTGTGTGTGTGTGTGTGTGTGTGTGTGTGTGTGTGTGTGTGTGTGTGTGTGTGTGTGTGTGTGTGTGTGTGTGTGTGTGTGTGTGTGTCCTCCTCTCACCCTAAAGCTATCCATGTGAAAAATTGAAAAACACATGCACAAAATCCGCTTTAAACAAACACAACTTGCATATGAAATGTCTCTCTGTCCAAAACTGGCTCCCTATAAATCAGTGGATACACAATTTGTATACATTTATTTTTATAATAAAGCTGCAATTATTATACACAATGACGATAGTAAAAAAAATTAAAATAAAATAATCAAAGAGATCATGAAACAGATCAAAGCGCGATTTGTCAAATGTGTGTACAGTGCAACCTCGGTGTAAGTGTGCCTTGTAGGACGAGAATATAAATGTACAAGCGGTTTTACTAGTAAAAAATCTTGGTAGGAGTACGAGCATATTTCAGGAAGACCAGCATATCTTTTGAGGCGTCTGGTTCCAGTCACGCGTTCTGCCCGTCACTCGTCACCTCCGTCCCCACGCTTCATGCTCAGAAGCTTCCTGTTACGAGTGCATTCTCGTGTGTAAATATTGTGCTTTTTGTCTGTTTTTACAATGTTTTTTGTTTTATTTTACTATAAAGTTGGGTTCCAATACGTGCAGCGATAGAGCTGGAAAGAAGGTTGTAAAAAGAACTATTGAAATGAAGAAAAGCATGAACGTGGTCGTATGCAGACGAGATCTTTGCCTGCAATATGGCATGTCTAAGAACAAAATGTTATTTGTAATTTATTACTTTTTTATGTTTATACTTTGTAATTTTTTTAAGGGCTGAATTAAGGGATCGTCTAAGGTCTGGGAACGGATTAATTGCGCTTACATTCATTCTTACGGGAAAATTAACATGTACGAGCGAGTATGAGCATATGGGAACACGACCGATTTTCAGGAAGGGATTAATCTCGTACACCGGGTTCCACTGTATTAGTCTTCTGTTTGTCCACCTGTGTGTAGGTTGATAAATATGTGCGTGTGGAGAGAGAGAGAGAGAGAGAGAGAGAGAGAGAGAGAGAGAGAGAGAGAGAGAGAGAGAGAGAGAGAGAGACATAGGGAGGCCTGCTCTAGCCCAGAGCTCTTGTGATATGTCCACCCCCTCTGGTTTAACACCCCCACCATGCCACACACTAACACACATTGCATTGAAGCTTCAGCCATTAAGCTAATCCGCAGCCAATCCCTCATGTCATTCCCTTCATACCTCCCAACCATTCCACCCCTCCCCCCTCCACCACCCCCTCTTGCCTCTCCCCCCTTTTCGTCCCCGACATGCTGCGATTGTTCCCCACTGTTTATTCCACTCATACTCATTTACTAAAAAAAAAAAAAAAAACTCCTTGAACTTTCCCTTCTCATACCCCTCACTCCACCCCTCGCCTCCCTTCTTCCCTCCACCCCTTTCCTCACAGCGCCTGTCCATCTTCCCTTCTCCTGCACTATTACTCATAATAAGAGTCATTATGGTATTAAGCCACAATGACGGCGCGTTCAGGGAAAGGGTGACTCTGACACGTGCTTGCCGATGCCAGTCTCTGGACGGCGAAATTCAAAGAGTAAGCGAAGGGTGAAGCGAAACGGCAGGACGAGTACGTCAGCAGTAAAATTCTGCACAAAAAACAGACCAGGCTGATGTGATTTACTGTCAAGCTGTACGCTGCCAAGATCCCGGCTGATATCAAACTCGTGCGTCAGGGTAGAGGATGAACACCACGGGGCATGTCTAATCAGTTCAGCAGCCTGGCTGCAGCTTGAAATACTACTCTGAGGTTTGAAAGATGATTAGCATTGTTTCATAAATCGTTTCAAATCATAAATATGGAAATAAACACTTTTCTGGAGCATGCTTTTCACAGAATTAGGCAAAATGAACCTAAACAAGTTCCTGTTATCACTTATGTTATAGCAGTGATACACACTCCTCGTGCCAAATCAAGGAACAAGATCATCTGTTCTGCAGACCATTACACTACAGTGTAATGGTCTGCAGAACAGATGATCTTGTTCCTTGATTTGGCACGAGGAGTGTGTATCACTGCTATAACATAAGTGATAACAGGAGTTTCTCTACAGTCTCCAGGTCCTAAAACTAAAGACTCCTTCCATTAAATAGTAAAAAAAAAATAAACTTGTCCTTATTGAAACACCTTCTGACCAATCAGATTCAACAATTCAGCTTTGGTTTATTAAAACAATTATACATTAAGAAATATGTTAAACAAACAAACCAATAAATAAATAATGTCTTTAATTTGCAATATAATTCTGTTAACATTATAACATCAGCCCAACTACGTTTAATGATTATTAGGCAAGATCATATAATGATGTGATCTTATATGACTTTCGAAATTTAGTCCCCATTTGCTGTTATAATTTCCTCCACTCTTCTGGGAAGAGGTTTCACTAGATTTGGTGGTGTGCTTGTGGAGGTGTTCGCAAAGGGTGTTAAAAAATAAAATGAAATAAAAAGTAAGACTGATGTTGGGTGAGGAGGCCTGGGGTATAGTCAGCGTTCCAATTTATCCCAAAGTGTTCAATAGGATTGAGATCAGCGCTCTATAACATGAGATCTTCCACTCAACCCCCTGTGCACAAATCTAGATGATATGATTTATATGGTCATGCTGGAACAGGTTTGGGTCTCCTAGTTCAAGTGAAGAAAAAATATTATTCTACCACATTCAGAGACACACTATACAATTGTGTGCCTCGAATTTTGTGGTAAAAGTTTGTGGAAGAACTACATATGGCAGGAAAAATCTGGTATTTGATACATACTCTTCCAGCTTTATTTGCTAACAGTACCATTGGCATCCATGCAAGTTCATGCTAATGCACTTGGTGCATTGTGTTGTGGTGTGTAGAAGTTTATTTTAAACTCCTTGTGAAAAAGTGGTCAGTTATTTTGCACAACAGCTGGAATATCTAGTTATGTATAAATCCATGCACAATATAGTATTCCATATTTTTGAAAAATGTTAAGTGTTCTAGCTCTCAGCTCTCCCCTTAGCCACTTGTAGGACAGCTGGTACGAGGCCATGCGCGCGCAGAGGCGGGAACACTAATGCACACTTGTTCAAAACAGTTATGGAACGCCAGGCTCGACTCGATCCTGGAATGTCTGCTGTTCTGCTTATTGCTGAGTGCGACTTTAAAGTTGGACGGAACATCCCTTTAATCAGCTAATGAAAGATTTGAAAAGGCAAACAGCCCTGTAAGATCTCCAGTATAAAAAAAAAAAAAAAAAAACATTAAAAGCATTAGATAATGAATCAGCAACAATCATAATCGATAGTCAGCAGATGGTGAAATGTATGCTGAAATGGAACACTGTGTGTGTGTGTGTGTGTGGGGGGGGGGGGGGTGAGGTGGGGGCCACTGAGTCAGTGTGAGGTATCGTGCTTTCCCTTTGATCAAGCAAGCATGTTCAGGAGACAATAATAAGCTTGTGTGCCCTGTAGTCCCTCACCACAGCTCTGCCCATCACGTGCACTCTCACACACACACACACACACACACACACACACACCAGCCAGAGAATTCCTCCTGACTAACCCTGCCTCACATTATTCCCTGACATCCTGGTTTCACTCTGATGTCATCGGTAACAGTAAAAGTGCAGCCAGTGTGATGTGACCTGTTACTCAGCACTTCCTGTCCGAAAACATGCGTCGATGCCCTCTGTACAGTATTGTGAGCTGGAAGAAAGGAAGAACGTGACGCGAGGCCACAGGCCGGAGGAGAAAAGCATGAGCAATCGATTTGCATGAGAAAGAAAATAATGGATTTATTTAAAATATTCGAAGCCTCTCGATTGCCCTTATCTCAACACCAGTACACACTTGCACCCCTAGCAATTTAAGCTGTTTTTTCCTTCTTCTTCTTCTCCTCCACCCGTCCTACTGGTCTGCTGCTTCTTTACGTATTTCCCTGCCCCTCCCTTCCCAAGGTCTTATCCGCTGTAGCCACTGATTCCTCTGCCATCAACCATTCAAAGGCTCAGGGCTCCAGCTGTGAACAAGGAATTGAAATGGAAATCAGAAGGAGTAAAGCCAGATTAGACTCTTCTAGAACAGAGAGAAGGGGAGTTGGGGAAGCCGCTTCCCAAACAAGGACAAGGTGCATGACAGACGAAGAGGGACCGAGAGTGGGAGCATTTGTGGGTGGTTACAAGGGTTAAGTGCTTAATGAGGAAACCACAATGAAGAGCACGGAAGGCATAAAAGGCATAGAACCAAATTTGAAAATGAAGAAAACAGCTTGTAGATATTTTTTACAAGTCATCACCTTGGTTCAGGGTTTTTTCTTTGTGATTGTTATGAGGGTTTTTTTTTGGGTGAGTCAATACATATATAATAGAATGATTAAGAGATGAACCTTCACCCAGACTTGATCCCCTTCATGTCATGTCAATATCTGTCCAGAAGATCAGCAGTCACTTGAACCAGTAGAGATGGCATGAAGAAGAAACCTTGAATGGAACTACTCAAACCAGGAACCCTTGATCTATATATACAATATATTTATTCAAAATGTCTTTTAAATCCATTCTCAAAGCTCCCGTGTTGCCCCATAATCTCATGGATCCCAAGGCCGTTGATGTAAAACAATCCCCAGGTGCACAGCGTGGCCTCCAATCGGAGAGAACCCCAGCCAGAGGCAGGGGATAAGAGGAGAGGAAAGATTTAAACAAAACCTTGTTTAATGTCATATTAATGACAAAACAAGTTTATAGACCCAGCTCATGTAGTTCGAAACCTTTGACACGACTATGAATGATGTTAAAATTTCATGTTTTGAACAGAGTGCATGGAAAAGGAGTTGAAATAGTTTGACAGAGTAAATGAAGCGATGCCACTTCGTTCTCTGTAGGTGGACATGAACGCTGCGTTCGATCAGAGCTGCAAATCATAATGGAAACAAATTATAAAAGGATTAAGGTCAGAGCTTAGGTGGCATTGGGGGAAAGTTGGAAAGTGAAGGTAGACCAAAAAAAGAACAATAATAATAATAATAATAATAATAATAAAAAGAAAAATAAATATTTAAAACAAATCTGAATTTCAATGAAGTAAGCATAAGCTAGTCTGCACACACACACGGCTAGCAGCTCTTGTGTGCTAGGGGGAAAATCCAGTTGGTGGGTGGGAATTGTCAAAAGACCAAAATGACCGGAAATGGGGTTTAAAAAACAAATTAGTGGCTAAGCACATCACAGATATTTCACTATAAACATACTTAATGTGTTTCAGGGAGTTTTCCTTTCGACCCCTAGTCAGGAAATGCAATCGTTTTCTTTCCCAGTCAGAGTTCAAGAGCAACAGATGCTCTTGTAAAATGATCATCGTTCCCAGCTATAAAGGTCATAGATGTTCTGTCCTACTTACTAGAAGGTTATGAGTTCAAATTCCATGAGTCTCAGAAAGACATTACGGAAAACATTGAGCCCACAGCTGCTTCGCTCTGTATTCTGATTGATTCTTGTTCATTTTATATATACAGTACAGACCAAAAGTTTGGACACACCTTCTCATTCAAAGAGTTTTCTTTATTTTCATGACTTTAAAAATTGTAGATTCACATTGAAGGCATCAAAACTATGAATTAACACATGTGGATTTATATATGGAATTATATACAAAACAAAAAAGTGTGAAACAACTGAAAAATGTCATATTCTAGGTTCTTCAAAGTAGCCACCTTTTGCTTTGATTACTGCTTTGCATACTCTTGGCATTCTCTTGATGAGCTTCAAGAGGAAGTCACCTGAAATGGTCTTTCAACAGTCTTGAAGGAGTTCCCCGAGAGATGCTTGGCACTTGTTGGCCCTTTTGCCTTCACTCTGCGGTCCAGGTCACCCCTAAACCATCTTGAGTGGGTTTAGGTCCGGTGACTGTAGAGGCCAGGTCATCTGGCGCAGCACCCCATCACTCTCCTTCTTGGTCAAATAGCCCTTGATGCCTTCAGTGTGACTCTACAATTTTCATAGTCATGAAAATAAAGAAAACTTTTTGAATGAGAAGGTGTGTCCAAACTTTTGGTCTGTACTGTGTGTGTATATATATATATATATATATATATATATATATATATATATATATATATATATATATATAAAGGTCTGCTGTGAAAAGATGTTGTAAATACATAGTAGGGGAAGATGGGGCTCTTGGGGGTGGGGTTTATGGAAATGAAAAAGCAATCGAAAATTTCCATTCTGCATAATAGAATGTGTGTAAAGAAAAACACACACAGAATATAAACTGCTTCAAGCTGAGTCTGTTTCCATAACCACTCCCTACAAGCGCCCGCACACACACACACACACACACACACACACACACACACACACACACACACACACACACACTAACATTTATGTAATTTGGCAGACGCCCTTATCATCAGACCAACTTACATTTGATCCAATTAATACAACTGAGCAGCTATCAGGTTAAGGGCCTTGCTCAGGGGCCCAGGAGTGGTACCTTGGTGTGGCTATTTGAACTCATGATCCAAAGTCCAATGCCTTAACCACTAAGCTACCACCTCCCCACACACACAGTGGTTAAGAGTGACACACAAACACACTAGACCACTAATTCCCCTGACACATGTGAACAATTAAGCACATCAGCCACACGGGAGAGATAAATAATACAAAAACCCATGGGACAAAGAAGTTATAATGTGTTATAATGCCCTGTGATTGAGTTGCATTATGTACATTATAATCAAAGTCAAAAAGCCATCTGGCTCAGCTTTATCCTTTGGAAATATTTATATGTATATATGGATAAAAGTATTGCGACACCTGTCTTTTCCTGCCATATGTGGTTCTTTGGATATGGTAGAATGAATTTTCCCTTCGCTTGCACTTGAGACCCCAACCTATTTCATCATGACAATGCTCCTGTCCACAAAGCCAGCTCCATGAAGATGATTTGCCTGTCTTGGCCTAGATCTTAAATGGCCTGCTATAGAGTTCTGACCTCATCCGTACTGAACCCTTTTGGGATGAATTGAAACGCTGACCGCACCCCAGACCTCCTCACCTCACCTACATCAATACCTGAATGAGCACAAATCTCTACCTGCACACTCCAAAATCTAGTGGAACATCTTCCCAGAAGAGTGGAGGCTATAAGAACTGCAAATAGGGACTAAATGTGGAAAAAAAGCACATACCAAGCACATGATCAGGTGTCCACCATGTTTGGTCCACTGAGTGCACTTTAATCATGGCTTTTTTTTTTATATTGAATTTTCAGTACACTACCAATCCCGAGGCATACTGAGGTTACGCCAGCCCCAGTCACGTCCCACCTCATGATGATTGTGGACCTTAAAGAAGTAGATGCCGCAAACATCCCGAACCAGCTAGAGACATACCAGCACCATTTGGATTCCACTTCATGTGGAGTTTGGACATTGGACCTCTTTAAGTCTTCTCTCTCTGGCATGGAGAAGCTGGTGTTGGCTATATGATGATCTTAAATGTTGAGCTATTTTATGAGTTGCTCAGTAGCTCCTGGTTCCATAATCTCAAATGACTGTAGAAGACTGTAGAAATGACATTACCCATAATCTTACATTCCAGTGCTCATGTTAGTTCTCACTCTCCAGTGTTCTCTATTGTTTAAAGAATATAATCACACTCTTGATGTCACCCAAATGAGGATGGGTTCCCCTTTTGTCTGATTCCTCTCAAGGTTTCTTCCTCATAACATCTAAGGGAGTTTTTCCTTGCCTCAGTCACCATGGCTGCTCATCAGGGATAAATACACACCATTCACCTTAACTGTTAAATTCTGTAAAGCTGCTTTGAGACAATGTCCGTTGTGAAAAGCGCTATAGAAATAAACTTGCATTTTTCTTCCCACTAATGACTATACATAAACAAGGGCACTTGGATATAATATGGTTTTTGGGTTTGTTTGTTTTTTGCACTGACATCATTATTTTATTACAGTGGGATTGCATAAGAACTATTTAAAAATGTATCATATCATGACACTAAATATGGTCATCCCAGTATTTTATTACAGCCATCCAAGTATAAAGTGATTTGGAGAGAGAGAGAAAGAAAAAAAAAAAAGAGTGAACACCTTCTTGCTGAATATCCAGGCAGCCAATGACATCTACATCCTATTAGCTGGAGACAACATTAGGCATCGAGCTCCCCACCTCGCCTAGTCTCTCCCCCGTCTCCTCACTCTCCCCGTCTACATTGTTATTCATGAAATGCCGTGTGTTCTGCCCTGCTGCTCCACAACTCGGGCCCGACGTAAGGAGCAGCTGCAAAGGAGAAAAACCCAGGCCTGTGATGAAATATGAAATAAAGAGTCATTCATTTATCATAAGGCAGGGAAGCATGACCCTGTCTATTACTGTAGCATTGGACAGCCCCAGGCAAGTGCATATGTTGCACTAAACGCCTGTCTGTTACACTGGTGTTACTGCACACAGTAAGCTCACAGGTGCAGGGCTTTTTATTTTTTCATTCACCCCTCATTTATGCAAATTGATATACACAGAATAAGTGATCATAGATGCCTAGTCACTTTGAAAAGCTGCAGTACAAGACCTCTTCATGATTTACACAGCCTGGTATCTTATATAACATCAGCTTTTAAAATGAAGCTCATTATCCTGAGAGCTGAGCGTGTAAAAATGAAGAAATAAATAAAACTGCAGGTTCAACAGTAAACTCATATCAGATGATTTGATAGTGTAATATTCAAATAATGTAAGACTTTAAGGATATACAGTATACATGTTTTTATATAATTTCTTTTTATTATTTCTAGTCTAAACAAATTTTTAATGGATAATAAATGATATGGACAATGTATTTGCACATCTAGTGAACTGGTCGGTGCTACATTGTCACCGTGTTTACTGTCTTATCACTTTGTGGATTAATTGTTGTCCACATACGTGCACTTTCTGTAGTGTCCTACCCTGTTTTGTGGTTTTCATCATCTTGTGTTAATTATATTGTATTATATTATATTGAATATTATCATATTCCATGTGGCACCTTGAGCCTGGTGGAGCGTTGTTTAACTGTGTGTCACATTTGACTTGACTTTTTTAAATTAGATTATTTTGAGTATGTTCATGCGTTGTTATTCAGGGTGTCTAAAAAATAAGTAGAGCAAAACATCTAAACAGCCACAGCAGAGCAGACTAAGAAAATAGAAAATCTCATTTGAGTGTAATACATGCATAAACAATATTTCCAAAAGTCTTTTCCAAACTGTTACCACAAAGAGGGTGGGTGTGTGTGTGTATATATATATATATATATATATATATATATATATATATATATATATATATATATATATATATATATAAATATAAAGAAGAGAGAGAGAGAGAGAGAGAGAGAGAGAGAGAGAGAGAGAGAGAGAGAGAGAGAGAGAGAGAGAGAGAGAGCTCTGATCTCGTCCCTACTGAACACCTTTGGGATGAATTGAAAAGCTGACTGCACCCCAGCTCTTCTCACCTACATCAGTACCTGCCTTTCATAATACCCTTGTGGCTGATGATTACAAATATCCATAAGCACACTCCAAAATCTAGTGGAAGGGAGGGAATTACAAGAGCAAATTGGGAATAAGTTTGAAATGCAATGCTCAAAAGAAATAGCTAGAGCATGAAAAATGTCCAGCATCAGGGCAATAATTAAGAATTTAAAGTTTACTGGAAATGTATTATAATTTATTATGGCTATAACGTTCCTATTATAATTTTTGTCATAAGAATCTTGGCTGAATCAACTAAATGTATGTGAAAAGATTTTGTTACTTTATTACACCAATCTATTAATAGAATAATATTAATGAGTCAAACACTAATTGATATCTATTAATTCACAAGCCCAAAACTTTCTTTTCAACTACTTGTGCAAATAAGGCCACGGGTGTCGTGGCGAGTTCGAGTCAGGAGTCCCTTTTCTTCCATTCCCCTCAAAATGTTCTGCTTACTGTTGAACTAATGCTGAACTGTATGTTAATGTTAATAGATACACATCAAGCGGTAATCAAAACCAGTTCAGAACAGAGCACGCATTCGTCCCTGATTGGTGGATTGCTGCGTGTTTGACCAGTTACGTTTTTATCCGCTTATAAATAAAAAGGAACAACTGATTTCTTGAAATGTATTTGAGTAAAAAGTAAAATACTTGACATTGAAATGTGAAAGTTAAAGTAAAAGTCTCCATAAATGAAAAATACTTCAGTAGTACAGTGTACAGATACATTGAAAAAGCTTCTTATGTACAGTAACAAATTACATTTACATGGTTACTCTACACCACGGATACATAGTATCATGGACATATATTGAGTGAACCCTGACTGCCTCTGCAAAAAAAGTTTAAAATGGGCCATAGTTGGAGCTTCCTGCAGGATGATCATTAAAACCAACAACAAAAAATTGGTTCACTAACCACAAAATCAAGGTTTTGCTATTGGCCATCACAATCTCCAGACTTAAACCTGTTGAGTGACAAAACCTGAACCTTGGGTGAACTGAAGAGGAGGGTCCACCAGTGTGAATCTCAAAATATTAAGGATCTGGTAAGATTCTATTTGAAGGAATAGTCCCAGATCTCTTGCCATGTATTCTCCAACCTCATCAAGTATTTTTTTAAGAATTGTCTCAGAGATGTTATCTTGACAAAGGGAGCATAGCACAGTATTGTCTTTTAAAGCCAACATCGGTGGAGGCCACTTTAAATACTAGTACATCCTGCCTCTCTGAACACAGAAAAAAGAGTTCCCTTGGCTCCACATAGACAACCGGAAAAAACACTTGAGATTGCCGTGGATGGTAAACACTAAGAAAGCATGAAGATAACTTTGAACTGCAAGTAATTCTAACAACTCTGCAATAATGGCTTACGATTGCTACAAAAGCATTTTTTTGCACTTGTGTCCATCACTGAACAGTTGCTAGACTCAACAATAATAAATCTCTAATGCCTGGGGATCTGGTGCCACCCAGATAACTCGATTCCTCTCAAGATTTCTTTCTCATATCGTCTCAGGGAGTTTCACTTCACCACCAAAGCCTTAGGCTCACTCATTAGATAAACTTAGTGATAACTTATTAATGTTTTTATTATTGCAGAGCTCACTTCTGACCATGTGAATTGTTTAAAGCGTTATACAAATCGAATTGAATTGAATTTCCAATGTCCTTTTATTTTGAAGGTCCTGCAGTTCTAGTGTCCTCGTTTCAACTCAAGCGTTAGCATTTTGTTTGTGCGTGTGTTTGCGTTCCCGTGAGGATTCTCCTTGAGCGCTGCAGCAGGCCATGTTCCCAGAGCCACAGCGTTACTGTAAAGAGCTGAAGCAGAGCTTTGAGATCCTGGAGCTGACAGACAGACACAGAGAACAGCCTGGGACCATATGTTTCTTTCACACACTGAGGCTTTTTAAAGAGGCCAAGAGCAGCTGGACCGGTTTTATTCATCACATACCGATACAGTAGCAGAGCTCAGTTACTAATAGTATGTGTAAGAAAGTGTGAGAAAGAGAAGGACTGGAGTACAAGTCAAGACACAGCAGGACAGTAGGAGTAGCAGGAACAGGTAAACTGAGACAATTAGAGCCAAGTAACGGAGAAACGAGAGACCCTACTGACTAGGTAAACGGCCATGCTGTGGAATGTACTCAGGTATTTGCCTCGGGAAAGAGAAACAATGGGCCAGGTGAGAGGTATGTGTAATATAGAGATTACAAACAAAAGACCCTCTGAAGCTTTATACATAGCCATCCCTTGTTCCTCACTTATTGCTACTCCCTCAGAAATAAGCACCATATTGAATGACTGAGGAAAAAAGCTGCGGTCAAAGGAGTTCGAAAGGATTTTCAACGTAGGATTGCTTACGTACAGAAAGAGATATAGGGTCTGTCTTGCAAACTCCACTTCACTTAATACCATTACCAATCATATCGATAGCTCACAGAGCCTTCCCACCAGGCTCATAAATCCTTTAAGACTACCCTCCATTGATCAGACAATTCATTCTTATTTACGCCCATAGCATAACTCATAACATATAGCCCTGGATCTAACCACATCGACGGTACTGTCTGAAAGGCAGCCCGGCGGATGGCTAGCTTATCGCTACATATTGACGGCCAGTGTCAAGTAGGAGCCTGGTAAATATTTAATAGCTGGTTGTTGCAAAATTCATGTTTGCGGAACGTGGGATGAGGCGACGGGTGAGCGGTGTGTAACGGGGAGTGGAGTGAAACAAGAGGAGAGTAAATAGGAGGAGGTCAGTCGGAGGCCAGGGGACTATTCCAATAAAGGCTATAGATTGGCTAATGGATGAGTGGAAGACAGTGCGAATGACAGGAGGAAGGGGGAGGGTTGGCAAAAGAGGGGGGGAAAAAACAGTTTACCTCACAAAAAATTGCTACATTACATATTTCCATAGGAAACAATATAGCTTGTACTACCTATGACACTGGTGCAAAATTCATTTCCAGTGTGACTGTAGAAAACCTACAAAAGTACTGTAGAAAAACTGCTTAGCATTATTCTACCCATCAGACCACCATGCTAGGTGGATTGAGGCATTGTCAACCTGAGAGATACCACACCTATCAGGACAGGACTGTTTCCTGATCAGTCAGAAGAACTTTGCATTGATTTGCACTAACTCTTCCCTTCTACAGAGACAAGCTGCATCGAACAATGCCAGCGGAACAGCCCTCACAGCATAACAGGGCTTTTCAATTTCTTCTGTCTATACCTTGCTTGCTAATTAGAGTCGGTTGTTAGCTAATTAAAAAAAAAAAAGTAACATTTTACTCATTAAATGAATTTGTTCTGGAATATATATATATATATATATATATATATATATATATATATATATATATATATATATATATATATATATATATATATATATATATAAAACCAAATCACTGGCAATAAATTAGGCTTAAATCTGCTAAATTTTGTTGAAAAGATGCTAGTGGGACTTAGCTTAAGCTTAGCCTAATTGTAAGCTAGTGCTGTAAAATGGTTAAATCTGATTGGCCAGAATGTGTTGTCTATATTTTTTTTTTTGATAATGCAAATCACAGGTTTATGTTATTGCATGTGTTCTAATGTGGCATTGTTTCTATAATAACAGATTACTGAAAGTAACTTGTATGGTGGACAATGATAATAATCAGATTTGTTGTGAAATCTGTGCTAATTGTGGTAAAACAAATGTTGTTATGGTAAAGCTTTCTGTTAGGAGAGCTTTATAGAACATTTGTGGAACAAATCTCCAGAGGACTTTCAGGTCATCATCATCATTCCGCTCCTTGATGACAACGTTACACATTTATAGCTACTATAATGTAAACACTAAAATTAATTATTTATGATGGAAATAGATCAAAGGAAAGCACACAATTGCATAGGATGTTTTTAGATGTGGTAGCTTTTTCAAACTTGTTCAAGCATGACAGTTCCCCTGTGCACAAAGCCAACTTCATGAAGATATGCCCTGCAGGGGTTGGAGTGGACGATCTTAAGTGGCCTGCTGTAGCTCTCTAATGTCAAACCTAGTAAACACGTTTGGGATGAACTGAAACACTGAATCGACCTGAGGCCTCCTCATATCACCTAAATCGGATTCCGACTTTAATAACACCCATGTGGCTGAATGAGCACAAATCTCCGCACACACAGTTCAAAATTTAGTGGAATATCTTCCCAGAAGAGTGGAGGTTATAATATATACAGTATATAATGGTTATTTTTTTCCATTTGTTGGTTATGTATCCTGTGGTGTAAGAAGCACACATTTCAGAAAATGCTACTAATGTAAAACAATCAACGTTTCAAGTGTTTTATTCGAGAATAAATTGTTTTCTTGATATTATTATTTAGTGTTTTCCTAAAACTGTGTATGAGACATACTGGAACGACATACCAGCAAGAGTATATAATCAGCTAAAGGAGAAGTGGAGAAGTGCTGGAAAGTTGTCCGAGTTAGTAGATTAGATTAATTGGAGCTGTTTTTAGAGCTAAGGCAGAGACAGGTCCTTAGCAAACCCCAATACTGTCAGAGTCTTGCAAGTCTCTGTAGGGTGTGACAACTTTACCCTGACACTGCACTGAAGCATGACTGGAGGTTAATCAGGCTTAATATAGAATTAGAATTTTCTCAAGGCATGAACAGTCGAACATTTAATCAATAAATCTATTGCCCTCTACCATACCTTTCTTCAGATAGTCAGGAGCTAGTCATTCCTAGGGTGCCATTCTTTTCTCAATCTATGCCTAACAGTTTTTTTAGGCTTAGCTAATGGACAGGTGTGCAACCCGGTAGTACTAAACCAACATACACCCTGTCGCTTCACCTCGCATCTGTTCTCGATCCCTTTTGCCTGGATAACAGGTGGAATTGAATACAAGCGTGTAAAGAAAATGGATGCGCGCGCCAAAAGCGCATGGGCCACTGCGGTTAGAGCAACATACTCAGACCACCACGTGTTCCATAACATAAACAAAGCTTGACGGGTGGGGGACAGCCAGCGATAGAGGGATGAAGAAACGGAAGCCGTATATGTGAGGGCCGACTCACCGACAGATGAGGAGCTTCTTTGTTTGGCTAATGAACTCTAGGAGAGGTTTCCTATCGGGTGCGTTTACTTTCCTCTTCACACACCATTCCCAACCAACAACAGCCGCATTGTTCTTCAATCAGCGAGCAGGCGCTGTTAAAACTCTGTAAGCCGTGAGAGAAAAAGACTGAAAAATGTTTACACACACACACACACACACACACACACACACACACACACACACACACACACACAGAGTTTAAGACCACACAATGGCTTTCTGAAAGGAGAAAGATTTGTTTGATGGGAAAAGGCTAATCCCTTTAGCGATCCTATCAGTGTGTATTTTGTGTGTGTGGCTGCCCACAAGTTTGAGCTCGGTCATCTTGACCCCTGACACACACACATACCTCATTGTCCTCGCAAGGATTGAAGAAGCTGTTGATGAGAGCTCTAGTTTGAAAGCTAATGGACATCTTTGCTACAGCACAAAGATACTGGACAGTGTTTTAACTGAGTCGGCTTTGTGCTAGTGTACACTTGTGTATTGTGTATATGTAGCCAGATAATGGGAATGAGCTCAGCAAAATTTTTCCCCCTTAATTGCTTCGACCCATTTCCGTGAAACATTTTAAACACCTTGAAAGTTCCAGATGCATTAATCGAAAACAAACTCAATGGGGACACAATGGTTTATCTGCAAAAGGTTTGAACTCACCAAAAACATTTATGAGAGCTTGAAGTAGCCTGTGTGCCAGTACTTAGCCAATGCAACTTGTGCAAACAGTGGGAGAGACATTTACTCATTACAGCTGAGGACATTGGAGACTTCCTCATCATCCAAATCCAAATTTCAGTCTTTTTTAACTTTTTACATTAGCACTTCCAGAAAGCTGTTTTTCTTGAGAGAACTGAAAGCTATTATGTAGCAAAATTCAATACTCTTTCCACTTAGTAGTAAGAGGACCCTAGCATTTACAAGTAAACAAAGATGCAGCAAAATAGATTGCAAAATTGGATCATTCCCAACAAAAGCTACTGTAGAATCCAAAAATATTACATTGTACTGTGAATGTAGCATGACAGAACTCACCGGACGTCCAGTTTGAGGCCACAGATTTCCATCAGCATGACACCTTTTACTCCGTTCTCGAGGTTGACGATCGTAGACTTTCTATTATATAGAAACTGGAATCAGGAAAGGAAATAAAAATAAAAAAAAAGAAATGTGGATGGATGGAACTCCATCAAATTCTTTGGTGGATAACAGAACATTGCTTGATGAATCCTACACAATTGCAAACTCATAAATCATGTGTTAAACCTCGCTCACTTTTTAGCTAGAAATAAAATTGTAGTGTCAATGAAAACATTAGAACAAGACTGAAATATTGATTTGGTTTGGAAGCGGTTCTTCCAGGGTTTACTGCCATAACCATCACAGCATTCTACCCACCACTGCTTACACATTTTTTTATCCAGAATGTGGGCTGTTGTATGGGCTGATATTGGGAATAGGTGAACTCACACCAGTTCTTTAGCTTTGGCCCCTGGCCATGGTTGGTGGCCTTTGGCTGGTTGAAACCTGCCTCATCCAGGAGCACAAAGGTGTGAAGATTATCTTTAATACAGCAAGCAACATTTTATATAGAATCATACAGTTATAGCCAGGTCTAATAGTTCTCAGAAACTTGGATCCCAATAACATAAAACTGTAAAATATGCTACTGCCACAGTTCCTCTCATATGGTTCCTTGTACAACCTTTGTCTGACAATGAACTAAAACTGGATCTGTCTCAGGCTAATAGCACTTTGTCATAACCATTTTGCAAATCTCTTGCTCTTGCAGAGGTGTTAAACCGCTCTTCTGCCACCGGCATGAGTTAGACATCTAGTCCTACACATTGTAATTCATTAGCTGTACAGTATGCCTCATGGATTTCTTACAGCATGAGCAATGTTTCTTAGAAAACATCCTAGACATGCAGGTGCTGGATAGCTGTAACTGAAATACTCTAGAACATTTTTAGTACATTTACAACATTTTAGCAGACACTCTTATCCAGAGAGAAAGTTTCCTTATTAATACAACTGAGTTTTTGAGGGTTAAAAACCTTGCTCAAGGTCCCAGCAGTGGTGGCTTGATGGTGCTGGGATTTGAGCTCATTACCTTTGGATTAGAAGTCCAACATCTGAGCTATCCCTACCCCCAGAGAACATACCTGTTTGGATAAATAAAAACACTGTGGACTGGGTTTACACTACATTGCATTCAACAATCAACTTCTACCATAGTAAGGCCATATTTAATGACCTGGTCCAAAGTGGTCTGTATTTTATCTAGGAAAGCTGGATATCTTCATTGCACTACCACCACTACACATTTTTTCCTCCTCCTTCTTGAGCATGTTGCCCCCTGGCCAGGTTTCTCCATGTTCACTAATCCTGTTGTGGTCAGGCTCTATGAACACTTTTTAAAACATCTGTACTCATCAACAGCACCTGAGCTAGCCTGACAAGATGTTGGATTAGTTGATGGAACGTTTGAGGTACTCCCAGTCCATTGGTGAAGATAAGATTCGTGTGTACGTTTTGAGCATTCCATTCCACATTTAGTCCCAATTTGCTGTTATATTAATCTCCATTCTTCTGGGAAAACATTCCAATTGATTTTAAAGTGTGCTTATAGAGGTTAGTGTATATTCAGGCGCAAGGGTGTTAGTAAAGTCAGGTACTGACTTTACTATATAGGTTAAGGAGGCCTAATTTTTCCCCCAAAAGAGTTCAGTAGAGTTGAGGTCAGAGCTCCATCAGTGGCCACTCAAGATCTTTCATTCCACTCATGTAAAGCATATCTAATTAGAGCTGGATTTGTGTACAGGGGCATTGTCATGCTAGAACAGGTTTGGATTTCCAGGTTTAAGACAGTGGAAAATTTACCTAATCCAAAACAATTGTTTGCCTCCAAATTGTGGTAACAGTTTGGGGAAAATGTAACTTTTGTCCATATAGTGTCTGTTTTGGGGAGAATGCTTATTTCACTGAGAAGCAACACATTTGTTTTGATCATGAAGGTATTCACAGTGGTGGTAATTATGTCTAGTCGTAGACAATTGTACTTCTTGGTTTGCACAAATGTGCTAAAACTTACATTCCCATCCCAGAACAAGAAGCTGACCGGTGTTATTTATGAATCTGTGAATTGGGCCAAAGCAATTGCAAAAAAACGCTTTTTCTTAAATATTAGCACCAGGAAAGACTTCGCTACACAAGTATTAAGACTTTCCACTCAGCATTTAGCTAAAATCTTGCAGGTTAAAACCCTAAAACACTTACACGTGAGTATTTAATCATTGTCAGTAATTATTTATCCTGATCAGTTGACAGTAATAGCAGTCTGGGAGCCTACCCAAGGAATACTGGCCACTAAGCAGGATTACCCTCTGGACAGAACCCCAGGTCAGGACAGGACCGCAGGCACACAATGAGAAGTGTAAACCAACCAAATCACCTTCCAGGATGTTTTTTAGGAGGTGGGAAGAAACAGGAGGACACCCATGCAGACAAAGGGAGATTACATGAAACTCTTCACAGAGAGGATCAAACCATGAACCCTGGAGCTGTGAGATGGCAACGCTAGCTGCTGCATCACCATGCTTTGCATATCAATGATTATAAAGAATATGTGATACTCATTGTATAAGAAATTAAGAATCTTTGGGTATTAGCCCTTGGTTTTGTTCTAACAAAGCTAATGAAGCAGCAGTTTAGTCTTTTAACAAAAAAAAATAAAGGAATAAAATTCAACACCATTGTAACTGCACTTACTATGTGCCTTTGTGACCTCAGACAGGTACACAACCATCTTCTCATGGGAATGGTGAAAATAGGGCAGGGGGAGGAATGCCTACCCCTGGAATATACCTAGGGGCTGTTTGGAGTCCCCAATTCATCAAGCGAATGTTTTGGGGAGAAAAAAAAGAACCTAGAAATAGAAAGGAACACGTAAAACCTGAGCTGGGGATTGATCTGAAGCTGTAAGACACCACCATGCTAGCTACAAATATTTCAAAATTGATTTTTTTTTTGGGGAAACAATCTTGAACCATGAGGAAAATGAGGATCCCATGGTCTATCAGGTCAGATAGAAACTGTTGCTGCACCATTTTTCTTATGTCTAGCTAGAGATGTTTAATCAGGTTCCAGGCCCACTCACAAGACTGACCAAGAACCCACTCCTGTGTTCTTTGGCTGTAAATTTAAGGGAAATCTGTTGATTTAAACCCTGATCACTGGAGGTTTGCAGCAATGAGGTTTTCCATTTCCACACAGGACCTCTGGAGTTTTATCAATTCAATTTTTTTTTTAATTTGTATAGCGCTTTTAACAATGAACATTGTTTCAAAGCAGCTTTACACAGATAATGTGGTGATTAGAAGTGAATGTTCTTTATAAGTAAGTTTGTCCCTGATGAGCAAGCCGGTGGCGACTGTGGCAAGAAATAAAACTCCCCGAGATGGCATAAGGAAGAAACCTTCAGAGGAACCAGACTCAAGAGGGAACCAATCCTCATCTGGGTTGCACTGAATGTCCATTTATAGCAGATATACGATGTTGCGGTGTGCAGTGATGAGTCCTGAGTCAATGTAGCAGACTGTTGACATTAGCTACAGTCCAATCCATCTGCAAAGCACCCGTTCTTACACTGGAATTTCATGGAACCACCCAAGGCGTTGAGGGTGTTTCGTGATAAGCCATTTTGCTTAGAGTGGTTAAATCTTGGAAGACATTTCTCCACACTTATTCTGAACTAGAGCCTTTACAAACTGTAAGATCTCCGAAAAGCTTCTCACTCGTTCATGGCTTGTTGGTTTGCACCGACATTCTCCGTTAGCTATAAGACTTTGTAGCCTGTAGTGTGTATTTCCAAACTCAAATGAACGGAAATTACCATGTCAAGCTTACTCAAGTCCTTGAAACATCTCCGGGACAATCTACAGAAATGGGTAGGTGCGTTTTTGGTCCTTTTTATATTTTTTTTACGAACATACTAAGCAGCAACATGCTATTGCTATAAGATAGAAGTTTCCTGGGGGAGATGTGGGGGGGGGGGGGGTATTGTGCGACCTCAACCATACATTAATCTCTGGAGATAGCACAAAATGGTGTGGAAAAACAAAAAACACCGGGTGAGTGGTCGTTCTGTACGTGGAAATGTCTTGATAAGACATGATAAAAAGGAAATTGGCCAGATTGGTTCGAGCTGCCAGGAAAGATAGTAATTCAAATAATCACCCTTTTTTTATCCATGGTCAGCAGAAAAGCCCATCAGGTTCCACTCCTGTCAAGTGAAAACATAAATCTAAAGCCACCATGGGTTCAACCAATCTATCTAGTTATCCAGCTTGGGTGAGTCCGGACCCATGATAGCCTCAGATTCCTGTTCTTGGATTGCCTGGCAACTCATTCACGTCAAACATTTGGCGTGTGTTTCCGAATGCTTTTCCGCTCACCACGCTTGTAATGAGTGATTATTTAACTTACTTTAGACTTTCGATCTGCTCAAACCAGTGTGACTTCAGCAAGGTGTTTTTTTTTGTTCTTGTTAAAAGACAGTGGTGCATGAGATCAACAGTTTCTAAAACACTTAAACCAGCCCAATCTGGCACCCAACAACCATGCTGTGAATAAGTCACAGAGCTCATACTTTTTATTCCATTCTGATGCTCTTGACACACAACCACATGATTGAATTGCTGCATAAATAAGCAGGCGTACAAGCATTCCTGTTGAAGTGGGAGGTGAGTGTATCAATTTGCTCTCAGTAATTTGGCTTGTAACAAGAATAAATAATGAAAGTAATGGAAATCAACAAGGATAAATTCTCTGACTTGGACCTCAAAGACCAAGTAAAGAATTTCAGTTGCTGAAGACCGAGTCTAAGCATCATCCTTTACTAAGATCCGGACAAACATTCAATATTTACACATATTTAAGACTTTCCTTTGAACTATAGAGGTCCAAATCATTTAGAAATTCCCTGCATGTGGATTACGGTGTATTTTATTTTGATTCAAGTCCATCTGTAAAGCATGATGGCACATTATTACATAAAACCCTGCTGCTATGATTCAGCGTATTTTGCATTGAAAAAGCTTAAAGCCCAGTTACTTCGACTCGATTAGCCAACTGTCACATAATTACTGGTGTCGCTTTTCCTCAAAAGCACTAGTCATTAAGGGCGTGACCTTTTTCCCATTAGTACGCATAAAATTTGGACCGTCTCCTAGGATACAGGACAGCGACGCATTCGTTGTGTATGGAAGAAATGGTTTTCCAGTCATTGGGTCGTTCTTTTATAAAAAAAAATAATAATAATAATAATAATAAATAAATAAAAAATTGCCAACGTTTTCTACCCTCCAGTAGAAAACATTTGCCTCCATAGACTCAGGTTACTGTTTTCAAGAACTAATTGAAACTGTGACAAGATTTGACATGTACAGTAGCTTGTGAATATGTTCTGCATCAAGAAAAGGACAGCTTGGGGTGGTGTTCATGGTGGCTAAAGTGACAGAAGCCTGTTAAAAGCATGCTATGTAATGAAGTACATTATTAGAGGTCCTAAGTGTATAAGCACTTTTTGGATTTGGTGTTTTTACACAAGGTGGTATCAAAGGTTTCAAGACTAGCAGACAACAGATCCGGTCGCTTTCACTGAATGTCCACCCTCCCAGGAGAACTCACTATTGATAGTCTGAGCGCTGGGGACGAATTCTCAAGAAAAAAAACTAAGCCCTTGGTCAAGTTGCAGACATGCCTCGCTTTTTTCAGTCGTGGAGATGATGGGTTCTTTGACTGTGAAGACTGTTGCTTCGTCTAAGAACTGTACGCATACGCTTAAATGTCGCAAACGCAAAACTTCACGTTTTAACTTGCTGTTCAGGATAAAATGGTCTGAATAGCACCAGTTGCATGGCTCCCGATGTACATATGATGATGTCTTTTGGCACACTGCATTATGAAGATCGGTACTCTCTGTGACTGTGTGGGCATCATTGCTGCCATCTGTTGGAGAGTCACGAAACTAGTCTCGAAACTTTTTGATACCACCTTGTAGATGTATAAAAATAATAATAATTGAAACAATGTCTGTCGCAAATCTGCCGTAGAAGTGGTACCCCTGAAAACGCTTGCAGGAGTGTAAGGAAAAAAAAAAAAACTTACAAAGCATCCTCTATCAACCTCCAATACTCTTGAACCTGCCAAGGGGGCGCGGCTACATGCCGTAATTCTATCCAATAACGTCTACATAATCATGGCACCTGGGGGTTGTGAAGTTATCTCTTGGTTTCATGAATGCAAAGTGAAAATTCTGTGGCTTCCCCACCCATTAGCAATAAAAGTCCCGCAAAAAAACAAAAATAAAACCCACAACACCTCTAAGAGGAGCATTCCTCCCATTCTTCCATACGCCTCAAGGACGTGTTTATCTGTCTCTCTTGCTGCCAAATTACAGAGAGAAAAGAAGAGAGGGGGGCTAGTGGCGGTAGGAGGAGTTCAGGTGTTCAGAACAGCTGGTAGAGAGAAAAAGAACAAAAAAACATGTATTCTGATTCATATTCCAGAAGACATCCAAGTCATGCGATAAAAGGCCTCTCTGTGTGATTTAAATGAGAGCCGTGACATGAAAACGGACACAAACACACACACAGAGACGTGTTTACACATCATCTGAATACACACTGTCGGGTATATCCAAACAGCAGTGTTATCTTCCACACAAACAGCAGAATAAAGTGTCCCACTGTAGCAAACACAGCTAGACCAACACACCAGTGCATCAGTCACTGCAATCCAGAAGCTTTCCTTTTAAAACACTGTTGAATACGACAAAGTTTTCACTTTATTATACTGTGTATTAAATATAATAAATAAACTCCTCCGTTCTTCAAAAATGTCTTGCAGTCAAAGGTTTTCAAAGTGTTCTTCCTTGTTCAAACCGAAAGCTAAACTTTAACCCTGGAGACGCCTCCGAGACCCAAGAGGTATGCAGCGAAATCTAGAATCTCGTATCGACCTGGTGTTAATTTAGTCATGACTTTCGGTAAACCTTGAGGGGGTTGGTGGCTTGTCGATCGGCACTGAGCTAAAAGAGGTTAAAGGATCAAATTAATGATAACTGCAGTTCTGTTTTCTGAGTTACTGGTTAATGTAACATTGCTGTGGGGAGGAATGTAGCTACCTGTACAATCAAGGGAGAGAGAGAAGAAAATCTCATTTGTTTAGCAATCTTCATATAGTGTGTATTTACTGCAAAAAAAATACTATTTTCTTACAAGCAGCCTGCATCTGGTGAAGAATTTAAAATCTCGAGATTTTTGTATATTGAAGTTCTATACTCTGGTTTCTGTGTATGCTTATGGCTACATGATGCGTTGTCTCCCCCTGGTGTTCAGCAAATGCATTAATGCACCTGGATTCGATTTAGCAGCAATGAAACGTAAGTAATGATACATATCATATAAAAACATACTTTATGTAGTCAAATGTTTCGGAAAAGCAGACTTTTCCACCCAATATGTGGTTCTCCCCCAAATAATTTAAAGGTTGGAGGCACACAATTGTATAGGATGTCTTTGGATACGGTAGCATTAAACTTCATTTGAACTAGGAGACCCAAACCTGTTCCAGCTCCTTGAAGATATGCTTTACATGGGTTGGAGTGGAAGATCTGCTATAGAGCTCTAAACTTAAACATCTTTGAGATGTATTGGAACGCTAACTGCACCCTAGGCCTTCTCACTTCACCTACATCAGTACCTGACTTTACTAACACCCTATACATATATAACCTCACAAAAGTGAGTGCAGGCCTCACATTTCAGTACATCTCAGGGGACAAAACTGTAAAATACTGTTTCATTTCTATAGTCATCAATGTGCATAAAAATAAATCAACATACAGCTATTATTGTCTAAATAACTGCCAACAAAAGTGGGTACACCCTAATAACAGCTGTATGTCGCTTAACTGTGAAAAGTCCTATTCATCATGTTCATGATTTTTGTCTGCTTGACACGACCATACAAACTTGTGCATCTTGTATTAGAGCAGTTAAAGCAGTATAGCGACCACTGTATATTCATCATGGCAAAGACTCTGAGGCTTTAAGAATTAGAATTCTTGCTCTCCACAAAGATGCAGAGGCTATAAGATGGAGTTACAGTACAGTGGTCAGAGGTTTCCAAGATGGGTTTTACTGAGAATAGCCTTCACAAGGGTCCATCAAAGAAGTTGAGTCCTCATGCTGTGCGTCAGGTACAGAAGCTGCTCCGAGAAACAGACTCGAGTGCTGCAGCATTGCTTTAGAGGTTGAGGAAGGTCCACTTAGTGCTCAGACCATACGCTGCACACTGCAACATGTCGGTTTGAAGGCCGTCGTCCCAGAAGGAAGCCTCTTCTGAAGCTGGTCTTACAAGCATCATGGTCTGGGGCTGCATAAATGCTGCTGGTACTGGGGAGCTGCGGTTCATTGAGCACCTGTGGGGATCCTCAAGTGGAAAAAGTTTAACATCCAGCAGCTCCGTGATGTCATTATGGAGGAATGGAAGAGGATCCCAGCAACAACCTGTGCAGCTCTGGTGAATTTCACACCCAGGATTAAGGCAGTGTTACATAACAGTGGTGCTCACACAAAATACTAAAACTTGACGTTCACTTTAGGGTGTACACACTTGTTTTTTAAAGGGGATAGTAAATATGTACTGCTGTACAAGCTGTCATTTGATATACATCAAGAACGTAAATCATCATTTTTTTTTTTTTATTGTACGACAGGACTAGGATTGTGTGCATCATACTGCAGTTCACCAGTCAGGGGGTGTGACTGTTTTGATTACCTCAAACTTTGCAGACACTTAAGATTGATGTGCTTTCTGAACATCTTGTTCCACATTTAGTTCTAATTTTGTTAGAATAACCTCCACTCTTCTGGGATGATGTTACACTAGATGAGTGCAGATGAGACACAAAGGCATTAGTAAAGTCCAGTACTGATGTAGGTTAAAGGGAGGCCTGGGTGTGCAGTCAGTGTTCTAACTAATCCTAAAGGTGTTCAATAGGTTTGAGTTCAGAGCTCTTGAACAGGAAATCTTCCTCTTAAACCATGTAAAGCACATCGTCATGAAGCTGGCTTTGTGCACAGAAGCATAAAGCAAGACATTTTGTGCACCTCCAACTACTTTAACAGTTTGGGGGGAAAAAAAGCACTTTTTGTCCATGTAGACATTACATTTGAGTTAATATTCTCACTCCCTTTTACACCACATACACTGCAGTCAGGGTTAATTGGTCCTTTACTGCCCTGGTTTTAGCACATAATTTGATTATGTAAATCTACCTAATACCTTGCCAAACAGAATAAAAAGCACTATAGATACAGGGGTCTGCACACAGCTGCTCTATAGTGTGCTGCCCCGGTAAAATAAAAACTTGAACAATAAGCAAAAAGGTAGGGTTTTTTTTTTTTTTTTTAACACTTACATCAGATGTTGAGCTTTATAATTAACTCCTGGTGGAATGAGCTTATGCTGACAGTAAGACTTGCTCCTAAACTTGCTCCATAAACCCTTTTCCACCCCTATGGTGCTCAGTCCATTAGAGGGCACTGTTCCCCTAACTGTTCTTAGAAATCAAGCTCACCGAAACCACAGCACTGACCTTAAAGTGCGCTCTTCTAAATACCATTCAATAAAGAAAATGAGCCGGCCAGGAAAAATGAAAAATTTGAAATGGACACGATTATAGAGAAAATGCCGGTCAGTCTAATTCAATACTCGGGGGACGAAGACACAGGACGTGACTGATGTAACCTTTTTCCCTCCTGATCAATGTCAACTTTTAACTGCCTGCCTCAATCATTCATAACAGATAAAAGCAGCTTTAAGGATGTCAAGAGCGACAGTTTTAAAGGAGGTTAAAGAAATTCATATGAAATTTTAAAGTCAAGACTTTTTATTTAACCAATTGAAAAAAAAAAAGGTCAAATTCCTTGTTTAAAGGTTGAAGTCCTTGCACAGTCAACCCTACGAGAATGCTTTGAAAGAATCCTAACCACAGATCACACAAGACTGTAAATTAGTTCTCAAAGTTTATTTTACATTTCAAGACTTCTTGATTGCAGCTGAAACCTGGAAGAGAGAGAAAGAGAGAAGACATTCAAGTGAGTGTGCGTCATAAAACACAAGACAGACAGGAGTAAAAAACAGACAGCAACAAGCGATGGCTGCTGGGGCACCGTTAACAAGCGGCTTCTGTGCCCTGTTAGTCGCCACTCTCAGGGAAACATGGAGTGGGCATTTTTCACTCAAATCACTCAACAAAATGTATTTAAGAAAGGGCTGACCAACAGCGACATACCGAGCCAGTCAACGGTCACCTCATTGTTAGTCGGGGGATTGATCAGATGCACATATCTATAGAACCGAATTCTCTCCTCATCCTGGAGATCAGAGTGCGCACGGTTCTAAAGCTTAGAGCGCAGCGGTATGCGAAGTGCCCCAGAAATCAGGTTAGCTTATCTGAATTCAGCTCATTATGGAGATCAGGCGGAACAAAATGCTGCCATACGGCTGCTCAGCCAGCATGAAATTCAATTGACTTGTTTACTTCCTGCAGCCCCGGACTGTCGTGGAATAGTGACAGCCAGAGATGGGCCAAACATCAGCCTGAGCTTCAGGGTGGGGTTTTGGAGGCTGCTCCTGATGTTTCTTTAAAGTCTCACCGCTTGACAGTTATTACCACAGCACTCCTGTTGTCTGCTGCAACTTTCAGCAATGCCCTAGCACACACTGCTTAAGGTTTTTAAAGTGATGGATGACTGCAGGATTCAGGTTATCAGTCCTAATGTGCATCTGGACCGACTTCTCTGAGATGAATACTGATGTGCCAATTGGATTTTTGCAGCCTGAAGAAACCTGCAGAGTTTCTCATTACTTGGTTTAACGCCCCATGGGGTTCTGACCCTCTGGTTATGGTCCATAAGACTGTAATAATTGTTTAAAACCTAATCACGCTAACTAAAATAGTAATTGTCACCTGGCCGGCGATTCTGTCCAAGTCCCTGGTGCCCTGTGGGGTCAGTCTGCGGCCTCTGTAAGGAGAAGCGTACACAGAGTTAGACAAACTAAAACAAGAATCAAATTACTAAAATGCAAAAACGCACAATAAAATTAAATAAATAAAAATCACCCGTTGGGGTCCTTCTCCACCATCTTAAGAGCCTCCAGAGACTGGAGCACTTTGCGAGCAACGTTCTTGGAGCCCACGCTGAAGTGAGAGGGGCAAACGCCGTTCCTCTTACGGCCTCCGTAGATCTTGATCATGGAACCTACGCCGACACCGCCACGCAGGTAAAGGTGACGTGCAGTAGAAGCTAAGAAGAAAAAGGATAGCACACTTAATTACATTAGACACAACAACCAGGGGCAACAACCTTTACAAAGACCCTTTATAGCTACAAGCAACTAAAAATAAAATAATCCAACAAGTAACATCAAAGCTAACGTTGAATAGTACACGGAGCTTAGAACACTTACATTTGTCTCAAAAGATGTTTCCCCAAGTAATATCTGCACGTGTAATACTATACAACATAAAATGGGTCTCAAGTAGAAAAATACATTTACTAGTGAAATTGGAATAATATCCTTTACTATTATCTTCAGACAGGCAATTCTGCATTTAATACAGTCTAAATCCTATCCTGGGGGATGATCGCAAACGCCGCACCAGCCTGCAAATGGCTTTTAATACAACACTTTATATAAATCTCAGAAATAAACAGCATGACCCATTTAGGTATGTAGATTCCCTTACGTTAGTTACATCATAGTGTACAAGAGCATCTTTCAAACTTCCATTTGGAGCGATGAAGCAATTACACAAGATCACAATCTCAAAAGTGAGTACATCCCTCACATTTCAGCAACCATTTTTTTTTTTTTAGATCTTAAAGGACAATACTATAGAACTGAAACTTGGGTATATTTTAGAGTAGTAAATGTGCAGCTTGTAGAGCAGTACAGATTTACTGTCCTCCAAAAAAAATAACTCAACATACAGCCATTATTGCCTAAATAACTGGCAACAAAAGTGAGTACACCGCAACTAATAATTTGTGTATTTTAAAATATAGAATTTGGTTATACTTGGTGCTTCGAGTACAATTCTCTCATACAGAGCACTAGATATTCAACATGGCGCAAAGACACTGAGGATTTGAGTATTAGAATCGTTGATCTCCACAAGATGGCTGAAGCTATAAGATCGGTAACACCCTGAAACTGAGTTACAGTACAGCGGTCAGGGTCATACAGAGGCTTTGCAATACTGGATAAACTCTGAACAGGCCTCACAACGGTTCAGCGAATCATGGTTGATTCCTTGTGCTGCGCATCAGGTACAGAAGCACCAAGAAAATTGTGTCTTGCCAACAGTCAATCATGGTGGTAGCATCATGGTCTGGGGCTGCATGAGTGCTGCTGGTACTGGGGAGCTGCAGTTCATTGAGGAACATATGAATTATAACATGTACTGTGACATACTGAAGCAGAACATGATGCCCTCCCTTCAGAAACTGGGCTGAACAGCAGTTTTCCAACACAATAACGTATTTCCTCATATCTGAACCTTATTGAGTGCCCGTGGTGCACCCTCAATCAGAAAGTGGAGAAGCACCATGTGTCTAACATCCAGCAGCTACGTGATGTCACAAAAAGGATCCCAGCAACAACCTGTGCAGCTCTGGTAAAGTCAATACCCAGGAGGATTAAGGCAGCGCAAAATTATGCTCACACAAAATTTGGACAGTTGACATGTTCACTTACGATGTGCTCACTTATTGCCAGCTATTTTGACAATGGCTGTTGAGTTATTTTCAGAGGACAGTAAACAGAGGACAGCCTGCTCTACAAGCTGCACATTAGCTACTGTAATATATCCAAGTTTCATTTTTATAGCATATTCCCTATTTATAAATATTTAGAGTATATATTTAAACCAGTCAATACATTTCAGTTTAAATTGGATGCCTGGTAGCATTTCATCTAAACTATAGTCAATTATTGTGGACACCACATCGCAAGATTTATATGTGCTTACTGAACATTCACTTCCATATTAATAACCTACACTAAAAAATGAAATAAAATAAGTTCCACTAGATATGATTGTACTTGTCTTAATTTATACACAGTCAGCCAAAAATGTGTTAATGTCAGGTACTGATGTAGGCCTGGGGTCAACAGAGCTCTTACCGATCTGGGTTTGTTGGAATGTCCAGTGAAGAGTGAGTGAGAGTGTGTTATTTTTATTTATTTTATATATACATATACATTATATATATATACATATATATATACATATATATATATATATATATATATATATATATATACATACACACACTTTTTAAATAAATAAAAACGGCTAAATGTCAATCCTAACTGCCCAAATTACATTTTTATTCAAGCTGAATGGTATCATGTCCAAATCCGCTTACCACAAACATGCTTCTTTCTTCTATTACTTTCAAACTGACACCACAGTCAACATATTCCCAAATGTAATCATATGAAGACTTGTGCACTGTGCCTTTGTTAGAGCTTGCTAATACAGAGTGATGTAAAAATCCATTAATCTGAGTAACAAGGAGTTAAAGATGGAGTCACAGAACTCATGTAATCATAGGAAGCAAATCTGGTGCAAAAATTATGTTGTTGAAACGTGAAACACCAACAAGCAAGAATAACAAGCCAATAAATATTCATAAAACAAAAGCAAGAGATGGTGAATTTTAATTACATAGGCAAACAAAATAGTTTGACTCATCAAGCTGTGCTGCATGTCCACAAAAAGCAATTATCAGAATTGAACACTTCAGGTGGCTCAATTTAGTCTTCTCCAACAGTCTGCAGCTGTTTTAACAACTCGGGTGACTGCAAAATCTTGCACTTCAAAGAAGGTGAATGAGGACTCACCAGCACGGATGTAGAACCAGTTGTCATCGCAGGGTGCCAGCTCCTTGTGCTTAGCCAGCTTAACAATGTCCACCCAATCTGGCACCTTCAGCTTTCCTGACCTGCAACGCACAACGAACACTTACTATAGTACACAAACCTCAATTTGTTTTTGGAAACTGATTTTTTTGTGTTTTTTTTATAATAAGCCCAGCTTGCTCAACATACATGTACATTTGTCCTACCAAAAAATAATCCAGGAGTAATACCTGCACATCAATAGCTACAAATCTTCAATAACCAAGTGCAATAAGAACTTTTTCTGCATGTTAAAATTAGTTGCAAAAAAACACGTTTAAAGAGCGATAATTTTTCTTTACAGAATATACACTGCCAATTTTCATAGTAGGTAACAGTATACAGGGTGGTCTGGTATTGCATTAAGTCTGGGTGTGAGTAACTTACAATTCATCCTTTATTATTATTTTTAAGATAGATTGGCCATATTGGTGTTTCTCTCAATCCTCCTCTGCTGCTACTCGATGCATTTAGTCTCAATACAGCCATCAGTGAATTTAAGAACTTTTAACAAGTCACAAAATAAAATAAGCTATATTCTTTATCATTAAAACTGAGGAAACCATGTGTCAAATAATGATTTAAATGAAGCAGGCATAATTGCAGCTACAGAAAAATACAAAGCATAACTTTCTCTGACACAATCAACATCACCGAGTCAATTAAACAGCTGAGGATGCAGAGTTCCTGGGGGAAAAAAAAAAAGCCAAGCTGTTAGAAACACACCGGTCCTGAGGTGTGATTTTATTGCTGTCCGAATGCAAGTGTCGTATTATTTCAGTGCGTGCTTTCAAACCCATTAAAAAGACGTCCACCTGATCAAGTGACTCATTAAAAATTGGTCATTTTGAAAAACAAGAAATAATTAGCTGGTGTCACAAGACTTAGCGGGCAGAATTTCAGACACATCATTCAACCGGACAACACACTATATGAACATTTGCGGATACGAACAAACCTGTCCTCAAAGTGAGATTTATGCGGAGTCGAGAAAAAAACTAATTTCTATAATCTTTCTACAAAATACTGTATTTTAATTTGTTTTAGTACATTTTATTGTTTATTTTATATTTTTTATAGTATTTATAGCTCTTGCACCATTAGGAGATATACGTAGTCAATAAACACAGCAAACCATTAAATCATTTAGGGTGCAGGGCATGAGCTTGGGTTTTCGATACCCACCGTATAGACACTGAATCCGATTCAACAGAGCAACAATTCTAGTGTGCACGCAGCTTTACTTTTTAAACACATATCCAAACACCACAACACACTCAAAACTCACTTGTCCGGGTGCAAGTGTTCCACACTTAGATGAATATAAACTAAAAGGATGCCTGCCTGATAAATCCATCCTTCTCAAATTAATCAGAAAGGAGGATTATATTCAGACAGGATCTGTATAGATCCCCTTGATCCAGACCAGATCCCTTCTCCATATACTGTACAGCAAAACCACAGATCATCAGATGCTGATGGTTGTGGGGCAGGATTTTAGGACTTACTTCTTCAGGAAGGCAGCCAGCGCCCGGACAAACTCCTGCTGGTTGACGTCTTTTACTGTTACACCACCGCCTGGCATCTGAAGAGGAAAAGAAAAGAACGAGTGATGTAAAAAGATGAGTAAATAAATGTAAAGCGGGTCAATCCAATTCAAAACGGCTAGCTGGCATCTTAACAGTCAACCTCCAACCCTGGGGAAATTAAACAGCCGGATACAATAACTTACACATTCACTTCACAGTTTAGGTTTAAAAAGACAACTAAAAACGAATAAATAAAGTAGTTGCGGTTAATACATTATATTTGGGGCCTCGCCACTTCACGCTGCTCTGCTAGCTAGTTTAGCACGCGCAACCGCTCACCTCACATGGGAATGCTAGAAACAGCAATGAAGCGACCAAACAGTATTAATAATCTTTCAAATGATACAAAAAACACAAAAGTGTTCATAAATTGCGAATAAAGACGTGAATTATAAAAGACATTTCTGACAAATCCCGTACTCGTTTTTTTTCATTCACAGCTCAGCTAGGCCCTAATGCTAAATGCTAACGCACGGGCGCAGCCATTGAACTCAAGCACGCGTTTATTATATTATTTCAAAACGTAGACTCTATATCGTAAACCCTCATTCGGCGAGTTGTTACAAATGATATTACACTGAAATATGTTTTTGTGCTTATTTCTAGCACACAATATGCTTGAATTAGACATTTTAATCACGGAGAGAAGCGCACAGTGTTTTACCTCGCTTGCGGACAGCAAAAGGAAGAGGAAACGACGGGGTTTCCCATTGCTGTTAACAGGGGCAGATCACGTACGTTATCGCGAGATTATGAGCACAGAATGCGCGCAGGCTCGCAAATTTGTGCACATCTGCGCAAGTAAGAAGGCGGCGTTCAATGATTCAAAGGGTGTTTGCGATTTTGCACCCAGGACCCAATTATTACCCACTACTCAGTTATTACGTTTTTTTTTTTTACTTCATACGATATTTTGTCCATTTATTTATAAGCTTTTTATTGCTGAAATGTATTGTTTACATGACAGGCATACCATGACAAGTTACCACCCATTTTTTTTAAACCCAGGGAACAATGATATAATTGAAAACTAATAACTATAAAACAAAAATCATTCATGAGTATATACGTATATATAAAAAACTTTAAATAAACTAAAAAAAACCTGCAAAAGTGGACTGTTATCTCCACCTAATGAAACGTACAAGTGTACAACTACTCCTTTATGTAGGTGAAACGCAGCTCCTTCCACGTTCCCTTCTGATAAAGTTGATTTTTTTTTCTATTTGTGTTTTGGGTCATTGTTTTGCTGCATGATAAAGTAGTTTACCAATTACGTGTGAAGAAAGAAAGGATTTGCTCATGATCCAAAACATACCAGCTCATCTGTGGAACATGGTGGTGGTAGTGTCATGACTTTGACTTGCATGTGTGCTTCAGGAATTGAATTACTAATCTTTACTGTACATTTACTCATGATGGTAGCAACAAGAAGAATTTTCAGGTCCAAAGAAACATATTGTCACCAATTTACAGAGAAATGCGTCCAGTGTAGGATGGATGGATGGATGGATGGATGGATGGATGGATAGATAGATAGATAGATAGATAGATAGATAGATAGATAGATAGATAGATAGATAGATAGATAGATAGATAGATAGATAGATCGATAGATCGATCGATCGATCAAGGATTATTTTTTTCCATAGTCGAACTGTTAATTGTCTGCAGTGGTGAACGAGGTACACAAAGCATGTATTTGAGTAAAAGTAGAGATACAGTGGGTAAAATATTACTCCAGTAACAGTGCCCCCTTTAAACTTTCTCTTGATTAGAAGTGCAAAGGTATTTAACTTCAAATATGTAATTTACCTTAAAAAAATGTATCCAAGAACTATAATTTACTATGGCTATAATGTCCTAATATAATTCCTAATTATAGACTCATGCTTATTCAACTCAGTTTATGTGAAAAGACTCTAATGTTACTCTTAGCATACCAATCTATTAATAGAATGATATTACTGAATCAGACACTGATTGTTATCTATTCAATTTATCATTAGCCTAAAACCTTTAACAAAAAAATAAAATAAGGCCACGGGTGTTGTGACAAGTTAGAGTCAGGAGTTTCTTTCATCATTTATTCCTCTCAAAATGTTCTGCTTGCTTTTGAGCTAACCAACTGGTAATGGTGGTTCATTGGATCATCTGTCTCCATATCCCCAAGTCCTCTACATCTGCCTTTTTCAACCCAACTACCTGCATGTCCACTCCACTGCCCTTCCTCTCATTCACACACATGTACTCTGTCTTACTTCTTCTGACTTTCATTCCCCTTTTTTCCAGCGCATACCCCTACCTCTCCAGGCTCTTCTTAACCTGCTCCCTACTCTCACCACAAATCACAATATCATCCGCAAACATCATAGTCAACGGAGACTCCTGTCTGACCTCGTCCTTCAACCTGTCCATCACCACTGCAAACAGGAAAGGGTTCAGAGCCGAACCTTGATGCAGTCCAACCTCCACCTTGAACCAGTCTGTCGTTCCTACTGCACACTTCACTGCTGTCACACTGTCCTCATACATGTCCTGCACCACTCTCACATACTTCTCTGACACACCTGACTTCCTCATACAATACCACAACTCCTCTCTCAGCACCCTGTCGTACGCTTTCTCTAAATCCACAAATACACAATGCAACTCCTTCTGACCTTCTCTTTACTTCTCCATCAACATTCTCAAAGCAAATAAGGCATCTGTGGTGCTCTTCCTCGGCATGAAACCATACTGTTGCTCACAGATGGTCACCTCTTCTCTCAGCCTGGCTTTCACTACTCTTTCTCATAACTTAATGGTGTGACTGATCCACTTTATTCCCCTGTAGTTACTGCAGGTCTGCACATCTCCTTTATGTTTAAAGATCGGTACCAGCACACTCCTTCACCATTCCTCAGGCATCCTCTCACCTTCCAAAATCTTGTTGAACAATCTTGTTAAAAAAACTCCACTGCCATCTCTCTTAAACATCTCCACGCTTCTACCGGTATCTACCGGCTGCTCTCATTTCTTGCAGCACATCCATCCCAGCTTGGTCCCTCTGCCTGCCCAAGACATATTCTCAGAGCAGTTTATTGAGAGTTAATAGAGAGATATCATTTATGAGAGTTTGCTTTCATATATAAATATCACCCTAAATTCATTGATTGCACAATGAAATTCACAAGTAATTTTTCACAATTTATCAAATTCTCAGAACCAAGAACCATACAACTCCTTTGCTAATTGTAGTGGTAAGATACATACAACATCTATATACAACATCTTATAAAAGTATGTCTAACTAAATCAAAAAGTGCCAGTTTAACTACAATCCAATTAGACTATTAAGCTTGTAATTGCTTTGTTGCTACTCGCACTATGATAAAGTACATACTATAAATTCTAATGTTATGCAGCTAAAATAAATATTGTTGTTCTATGCACAAAAGCATAGCAGGCAGCACAGCATAGCCTAAATGATATACAGTTATTAACCGTTTTCATTAAATTCATTAGTTTATACTATCCTCATAACGAGATGAGTGATAGAGCTGCACACACACATTTATCTTTTGCACATTTCCCCCATACTTCTTTCTTTTTTTTTTTTAATTGGGCTCCTGAGGGTTTAGACCTTTTTTGTCATCCATAATTATAATTTGGGTTCAGCGCTCCTCACTGACGTGACGTCATCCAACTCCCGCCTCTCCTTTCTGAGTGTATGATTGAGGGAACTTCTCCGGGTGGTGGGTGCACACTCTGAGTCCTGACCAGCTTCATTGACCGTGACATGATATAATAATGCAACCGTGAAAATGAGCAGTTAAAAAAAAGATAAAAAACAAACAAAAGCAAGTATAAAACAGAGCACGAGCTCAACCCTGATTGGTGACTTGCTGCGTCCTTGAACAATTTTTATCCACTCAAATAAAAAGGAACGGCTGGTTTCATGAAATGTAGTTTAGTAAAAAGTAAAATACTTGACTCTAAAATGTAGTGAAGTTATAGTAAAAGTCTCCCCATACGGAAATCATTGAGTAACGTACAGATACGCAAAAAAGAAAAATAAGTATTTGAACACCCTGCTATTTTGCAAGTTCTCCCACTTGGAGAAATCATGGAGGGGTCTAAAATTGTCATCGTAGGTGCATGTCCACTGTGAGAGACATAATCTAAAAAAAAAAAAAAATCCAGAAATCACAATATATGATTTTTAAACTATTTATTTGTATGATACAGCTGCAAATAAGTATTTGAACACCTGTCTATCAGCTAGAATTCTGACCCTCAAAGACCTGTTAGTCTGCCTTTAAAATGTCCACCTCCACTACATTTATTATCCTAAATTAGATGCACCTGTTTGAGGTCGTTAGCTGCATAACAACACCTGTCCACACCATACAATCAGTAAGAATCCAACTACTAACATGGCCAAGACCAAAGAGCTGTTCAAAGACACTAGAGACGAAATTGTACACCTCCACAAGGCTGGAAAGGGCTACGGGGAAATTGACAAGCAGCTTGGTGAAAAAAGGTCCACTGTTGGAGCAATCATTAGAAAATGGAAGAAGCTAAACATGACTGTCAATCTCCCACATGCACCTACGATGACAATTTCAGACCCCTCCATGATTTCTAAGTGGGAGAACTTGCAAAATAGCAGGGTGTTCAAATACTTATTTTCCCCACTGTACATAAGTACAGTAACAAATTACATTTACTTCGATATTGTCCACCACTGATTGTCTGATTGTTAGTACAACAGTGATTTCTTTCTTTTTCAGGACATAAAATAGCAGTATTGGCTATGCCCAGTGCTTGTGCAATAGGTTTGATTGATTTTTCCTCTTTTCTCACCTTCAGAATGTTTTGATATTCTGCTATAGATAGCTCTCTGGTGTCTATGTTGGTTTATTCTTTTTAACAGCAGGTGAAACCCAGGGCTCAAACCAAAATTAGGCATTCAAAGCTATTAATTGTTTAAACAATCAGTCTAATATGTTCCAATATTTATGATCACTTGAATAATGAGTGAGTTCAAACTAAATAAATTTCTATCTGCTTTGGGGGTGCCTGTGTTAAGCATTGAATTCATCTGTGATGCTACCAGAGGTGGGAAGTAACAAAGTACAAATACTTACAAATATCTGTACTTTTTACTTCTTACATGTTCAAAACAGACTCGTTACTTTAGTTTTAATCCATTGATTTGGTGAAATATTATTTTTTTATTTTCACTGCGTGCCAATTTCAGCCGAACAACCGATTTCCTGTCATTGCACGTTCAATCCACTGGTGTATAAAGTACGGACTCTCACTCACCACAGAAGGCAGTAAGAAGTTTAGGGTTAATGTGGATGAGACAGAGGGAGTCAGTGATGTAAACATGACTGAGAACAGACACATTCCTGATCATCATCATCTTTTCTCTGCTTGTGTTCTATATGTGGATCTTCAGCCTGGACACATTCATTAGGTAACAACATTTTTAATTAGTTTTGTATATATATATATATATATATATATATATATATATATATATATATATATATATATATATATATATATATATATATATATTGGCTAAATTATTTTAAACGGCATGAAATTTTTTCCTTTCTTTACTAAGATATAAAATAAATAAATTAACTCCAAATAAAAGTATTTTTAATCAGTAAACTTTTTTTTTTATTTCTAAATCTCAAATCAAACCACAAAATCCGCCATGATTCTCACAATAAACCATCTGTGGGTTTTTCCCTCATAATGGCGACACGAACTTAAATAAGTGCCTTTATTGATCGTACAGATAAAAACAATACATCATTTAAATCTGTAAAATGTCTATAATTTTCTATATAAAAAAGCTTCCTGACTTGACTTGAAGAGGTGCAGTTTCTCCGGTATCAAGTCAAGTCAAGTCAAGTTTATTTGTATAGCGCTTTTCACAACAGACATTGTCTCAAAGCAGCTTTACAGAAAACAACAGTGAAGGTGAATGGTGTGCGTTTGTCCCTGATGAGCAAGCCGTGGCGACAGTGGCAAGGAAAAACTCCCTTAGATGATATGAGGTATCACCTCATTAACTGTCCGTGTGGAAACATAGCAAAGGCTCTAAATGATGTCCACACATCTCTGCACTGATATAGCCTTTATATTTAATCACTGTACATATGCATACATACATATCACATGCTGTAAATATGATACATGTTTAACACCTCCAAGCTGCCAGTTTTGGGCACCTGAGCAAGCCCTTAACTCACTACTGCTCATTTAGTAAATGAGATCATTAAGAGTTGCTCAGGATAAACACTTCCAACAGGAAGTGGCTATATCTCGCTATCTTTGTCTCTCTATTTTCTCTATCTAATTGTCTCCGTGTGTCTTTTAGTAAATGTCTCTGTCTCACTGTATATGTCTCTTTCTTGCTGTCTCTCTATTTGTTTCTCACTCTTTGTAAAGCTGTGTCTGTGTCTCTTTGTCTTTGTCTTTCCTGCTTATTTACATGTCTAACAAATGTTTTAAATTTTGAAGTAATGACATTAGCGATCTATGATGAAAGACTTCCCTGGTTCAATTCTTACCTCTAGTTTTGTATTAAACATTATAAGAAGTTTTTAAAAACATAACAATTAAAGATCATTAAAAATGGTTGCTGGAAAATCATGGTATATCAGTGGTGCAGGTGTTGGAGATGTGGTTCTTGTACCTGAGTCACTTCTCATAGACTTCAAGTGCCTGAGAGAATGAACAGGAAGGAGAAGTTTTGACCCTCTACCTTAATGATCTAAAAGAAAACAGTGGTCTCCTAACTATAGAAAAGCCAAGAGTCCAATAAGCAAAGCCTTGTTTGCCTCTCCTTTGTTGGTGTAATGGTCAGTGAAGTGGTCGCTGCTATCTGACTCACCTGGTTTGATTCCTACCCCTTAGCTTTCCTTTAAATTGTTTAAAAAGTTTTTAAAAAGAACCAAAAAAGGTCCTAAAAATCAGGTTCTTGCAGGAAGTCCTGTGTCTCAATTGGAAGAGCTTTACCTCTGGGTTGAGAGGTTGCCGGTTCAAACCCCGGCCAGGGCTCAAAGTTAAGAGTGTGGAAGGTTCCGGTGGCCGTAGTAAGGAAGGTGTCAGGAATGGCTGCGTCAAAGGTTGGATGTGGTTTCGGAGGGTGTATCCTGAAACAGGGGGGCAATATCCGGGCATCTGCCCCCTGGCGTCTGAGAAGTTGAAAACAGTGGGTTATGAAGCAAAAACGTTAAAAAAAGTATTGACACAGTTTTGCATATAGGGAAAAATTATGCCAAAAACCTATCACCCTCAATTTTTCTGAAGCTGTGAAGCAGCCAGTATTTACAGCCTTTGTTTACAGTCAACTACCTCATTGATCACCAGACACTACTTTCCACACAGCTACCCAGTGTGGGGACAAGCCAGACTTGAACCAGCAATCTCTGAGCTCAGAGGCAAGGCTTTTATCACAAAGCCATCAAGTCCCACAACACACCTTCTTTTTTTAGGGGGTTTATCCTTCGTTTCGTGCTTCAAAACAAGAAATTTAGACAAGACAAAAACACAGAAAGCAGATTTCAAACCCTGAACCCCACCAACAGCGAATTACCAGTCTTAACCCACTGAACCATTGGGAAGGACCGGCTGTGATGGTTGTTTAGAGCAGGTCTATCTTTTCTTTCAACCCATCAACACTAGAATATAATGCTGAAGACAGACATAGGAAGCAAACCTATATGGTGACTAGCAGGGACAAAGCAGGAATTGAACTCTGATTCACGCCATTAGCAAGGCACCAGCATTAACCCACTGAACTATCAGGAAGGACAAGCTGGGAAGCTTGTTTAGAGCAGGTCTATCTTTCTTTTTAACCCATAAAAACAAGAATATTAAGAGGTAGGAATCAGGAATTTAACCTACTCCATGACTAGCAGACAGAAAGCCAGGTTTGGACCCTGACCACCAACATTAGCAAAGTACCAGCCTTAACCCACTAAGCCATCAGAAAAACACAGTATGGCAAGCTTGATTAGAGCAGGTCTATCTTTCTTTTCAAACCATCAACACAAGAATTTAACGGTAAAGAAAGATGAGGGAAGCGAATACAGATGTAAGTGACACAAGTTGAACCCACATTGTAAATAACAGGAAGAAATCAGGATTCGAACCATGATTCCCACCACCAGCGAGAAACCAACCTTAACCCATTGAACCATCGGTGAGGACAGGCTAGGAAGCTTATTTAGAGCAGGTCCATCTTTCTTTTCAACCACATTAATAACAAAAATATATCGCTAAAGAAAGATGTAGGAAGTGAATCCTGATCGTGACTGGCAGACAGAAAGCAGGATTCGAACCCTAAACCCTACCAAAAGCAAGACATCTGATTTAACCCACTGAACTATCAGGTTAGACAAGCCAGGAAGGTTGTTTAGAGCAGGTCTATCTACCTTAAAACCATCAAATTCATTCCTCACATCATATTAATGCTAGCTAGCTAGCTAGATAGTTAGATAGTTAGATTGATTGATTTGATTGATTGATTGATTGATTGAACTTTATTGTCATTGCATAGTTTAGGGAACAGCAACGGAATGTATATATATATGTAAGCATATGTACAGTGATTAAATATAAAGGCTATATCAGTGCAGAGATGTGTGAACATCATTAAGAGCCTTTGCTATGTTTCCACACGGACAGTTAATGAGGTGATACCAGAGAAAGTGCACCCCTTCAAGTCAAGAAGCTTTTATATATATATATATATATATATATATATATATATATATATATATATATATATATATATATATATATATATATATATATATATATATATATATATATATATGTAATCATAGACATTTTACAGATTTAAATGATGTATTGTTTTTATCTCTACGATCAATAAAGACACTTATTTAAGTTCGTGTCGCTATTATGAGGGAAAAACCCACAAAACGCCACATAGAGGGTTAATTGTGTAAAACATGGAGGATTTTGGTGTTTGATTTGAGACTTGGCGCAGAAATAAAACAAAAGTTTACTGATTCAAAATATTTTTCGGTGGAGTTTATTTATTTATTTTACATCTAAGTAAAGAAAGGACGTCGTGAATAGGTGTATGTTTTGCTGGAGGTTTTAATTTCGCCTTTTTTTAAATATTTATTTATTTATTTATATTTCTTTTTATAAAAATGGTAAAAACAGAAATGCGCGCTGAATTGATGGCGGTTTAATACAGTTTAGTGCCGTTTAAAATAATTTTAACTTTGACAGCCAAATATATATATTAATACAAAACTAATTAAAAATGTTGTTACCTAATGAATGTGTCCAGGCTGAAGATCCACATATAGAACACAAGCAGAGAAAAGATGATGATGATCAGGAATGTGTCTGTTCTCAGTCATGTTTACATCACTGACTCCCTCTGTCTCATCCACATTAACCCCAAACTTCTTAATGCCTTCTGCCTGCTCATTCTTAGCTTTGTAAACTAGTGGTGAGAGACAGTACATGATACACCAGCGGATTGAAAAAGACGCACAGTAAGAGGAAATCAGTTGTTCGGCTGAAATCAGCGCGCAGTAAAAATAAAAATTTGATCAATGGAAAAAACAAATCAATGGATTAAAACTAAAGTAACAAGCCGGTTTTGAAAATGTAAGAAGTAAAAAGTACAGATATTTGTAAAAAAAATGTAATGAGTAAAAGTAAAAGTTGTCTAAAAAATAAATAGTGGAGTAAAGTACTGATACCAGAAAAATGTACTTAAGTACAGTAACGAAGTATTTGTACTCCGTTACTTCCCACCTCTGATACACAGTAAAAATGAGACAAAGTTCCTCCGGAACCCTGGAGCTACACTAAACAACAACAAACTACATAAAGTGCATCGAGTGCAACCTAGTGCAAACAAAGCAGACAAAAAACACAAGACAACACAAGACAAGACAAGACACAAAACCTGAGATAGCAAACTAGTAAACCTACTGTATACTCTGAATATACAGTACGATCAGGATTCATTTCCTACATCTTTCTTTAGCGATGTATTTTTGTTTTTAATGGGTTGAAAAGAAAGATAGACCTGCTCTAAACAAGCTTCCTAGCCTGTCCTCACCGATGGTTCAATGGGTTAACGTTGGTATCTCGCTGGTGGTGGCGATTATGGTTCGAATCTTGATTTCTTCCTGCTAGTTACAATGTGGGTTCAACTTGTGCTACTTACATCTGTATTCGCTTCCTACATCTTAATTTAGCATTAAATTCTTGTCTTGATGGTTTGAAAAGAAAGATAGACCTGCTCTAATCAAGCTTCCCATCCTGTTTTTTTCTAATGGCTTAGTGGGTTAAGGCTGGTACTTTGCTAATGTTGGTGGTCAGGGTCCAAACCTGGCTTTCTGTCTGCTAGTCATGAGGTAGGTTAAATTCCTGATTCCTACATCTTCATATTCTTGTTTTGATGGGTCAAAAAGAAAGCTAGACCTGCTCTAAACAAGCTTTCCAGCTTGTCCTTCCTGATAGTTCAGTGGGTTAATGCTGGTGCCTCGTTAATGGTCTGAATCAGGGTTCGAATCCTGCTTTGTCCCTGCTAGTCACCATATGGCTTTGCTTCCTACGTCTGTCTTTAGCATTATATTCTTGTGTTGATGGTTTAAAAGAAAAGATAGACGTGCTCTAAACAATCACCGCAGCCAGTCCTTCCTAATGGTTCAGTGGGTTAAGACTGGTAATTCGCTGTTGGCGGGGTTCAGGGTTTGAATCCTGCTTTCTGTGTTTCTGTCGGGTCTGAATTTCTTGTTTTGAAGCATGAAACGAAGGATAAACCCCCCCAAAAAAGAAGGTGTGTTGTGGGACTTGATGGCTTTGTGATAAAAGCCTTGCCTCAGAGGTTGCTGGTTCGAATCTTGCTTGTCCCCACACTGGGTAAGCTTTGTGGTGAGCAATGGAGTGATTGACTATGAACAAAGGTTGTGAAGAGATGCTGCTTCACAGCCTCAGAAAGAGTAAGGCTGATAGGTTTTTGGCAGAATTTTTCCCTATATATGCAAAACTTAGTGCATACTTTTTTGCTTCATAACCCCCTGCTTTCAGCTTCTCAGACGCTGGGGGGGCAGATGCCCGGATATTGCCCCCCTGCTTTAGGATAAACCCTCCAAATCCACATCACACCTTCCACACTCTTAACTTTGAGCCCTGGCCGGGTTTTGAACCGGCAACCTCTCAACCCAGAGGTAAAGCTCTTCCAATTGAGCCACAGGATCTCCTGCAAGAACCTGATTTTTAGGACCTTTTTTGGTTCTTTTTTAAAACTTTTTAAACAATATAAAGGAAAGCTAAGGGGTAGGAATCAAACCGGGTGAGTCAGATAGGAGCGACCACTTCACTGACCATTACACCAACACAGGAGAGGCAAACAAGGCTTTGCTTATTTGACTCTTGGCTTTTCTATAGTTAGGAGACCGGTGTTTTCTCTTAGATCATGATGGTAGAGGGTCAAAACTTCTCCTTCCTGTACATTCTCTCAGTAACTCAAAGTCTATGAGAAGTGACTCAGGTACAAGAACCACATCTCCAACACCTGCACCACTGATATACCATGATTTCCCAGCAACCATTTTTAATGATCTTTCATTGTTCTGTTTTTAAAAACTTCTTATAATGTTCAATACAAAACTAGAGGTAAGAATCGAACCAGGGAAGTCTTTCATCATAGATCGCTAATGTCATTACTTCAAAACTCAAAACTTTGTTAGACATGTAAATAAGCAGGAAATACAAAGACAAAGCCAAAGAGACACAGACACAGCTTTAGAAAGAGTAAGAAACAAATAGAGAGACAGCAAGAGAGAGACATATACAGTGAGACAGAGACATTTACTAAAAGAGACACAGAGACAATTAGATAGAGAAAATAGAGAGACAAAGATAGCGAGATATAGCCACTTCCTGTTGGAAGTGTTTATCCTGAGCGACTCTTAATGATCTCATTTACTTAATGAGCAGTAGTGAGTTAAGGGCTTGCTCAGGTGCCCAAAACTGGCAGCTTGGAAGTATCATATTTACAGCATGTGATATGTATGTATGTATGCATATGTACAGTGATTAAATATAAAGGCTATATTAGTGCAGAGATGTGTGGACATCATTTAGAGCCTTTGCTATGTTTCCACACGGACAGTTAATGAGGTGATACCGGAGTAACTGCACCTCTTCAAGTCAAGTCAGGAAGCTTATATATAGAAAATTATAGACATTTTACAGATTTGAATGATGTATTGTTTTTATCTGTACGATAAAGACACTTATTTAAGTTCGTGTCGCCATTATGAGGGAAAAACCCACAAAACACCACCTTAAGGGTTAATGGTGTGAATCATGGCGGATTTTGGTGTTTGATTGCAGACTTAGAAAGTAAAACACAGAAATAAAACAAAAGTTTACTGATTAAAAATATTTTCATCTGGAGTTTTTTTAATTTATTTTATATCTAAGTAAAGAAAGGACGTCGTGGATAAATGTAATTTTTTCCAAAGGTTTAAATTTCGCCTCTTTTTTATTTATTTATTTATTTATGTATTTAAATTTTTTATAAAAATGGTGAAACAGAAATGTGCGCTGAATTGATAGCGCGTTAATAAAAATTTCGTGCCGTTTAAAATGTTTTACATTTTTACAGCCAAATATACATATAAAGTGGTAACCCGCTTATCGACCGGCTCGGACATCGTCCTTTTCGCTTAGCGAACAGTTTTCCGACCGAAATTTTTACTTTGTTACTTTTGTAATGTTTTTAATTTATACTTTTTACTATATTATTGTCAGAAATCCACCTGACATCCACCCGTCAAAACCTCCACTTTCCCTGAAGCCCCCGGCTTCAACAATGCACACCTGGGGCTCATTATTCACTCATCCCCAGCTCCTATATAAACCCCCCATTCAGCCACACTCCTTGTCGGTTATTGTTGGTATGTGAAGGTGTTTGGTGCACGGACTCCAGGCGCTCTCCACGGCTGCGCTTTACGGCTGCTCTTTCTATCCAAAGCGCACCTCGGATTACCTTTTTCCTCCCGTGCGTTCGCCCGTGGACCTCGCCCCTCCAGGGCGTACCACGGATATCTCTCTCTCGTTTGTTGGGATTCTATGGACTGCCGTGTGTGTGTGTGTGTGTGTGTGTGTGTGTGTGTGTTTTTGTGGTAAACTCTCCGTGTTTTCGTTAAACCAAAGCGAACTGTGCTCCAGCTTTGCCTCCGCTCATTACGCTGCATAACAATTATATACAGTATTATTTATGTACCTGTATTATTTAGTATTAATACTGCTAAAAACAGGGCAAAAAATGTTAATAAATAGGTATTGGTGGAGGTCGGGAACGGATTAATTGGTTTTACATTATTTCTTATGGGATAATTACATTCACTCTTCGACCTTTTCGCATTTCGACCGGTTTTAAGGAACGGATTAAAGTCGATAAGCGGAGTACCACTGTATATGTGTGTATGTATGTATATATATATATATATAAAATGTTGTTACCTAATGAATGTGTAAAGGCTGAAGATCCACATATAGAACACAAGCAGAGAAAAGATGATGATGATCTGTTGTCTGTTCTCAGTCATGTTTACATCACTGACTCCCTCTGTCTCATCCACATTAACCCCAAACTTCTTACTGCCTTCTGCCTGCTGATTCTTAGCTCTGCAAACTAGTCTACATCTGTGGTGAGTGAGAGACAGGACTTTATACACCAGTGGATTGAAAAAGACACGCAATGACAGGAAATCGGTTGTTCGGATGAAATTGGCACACAGTGAAAATAAAAAAAATATTTCACCAAATCAATGGATTAAAACTAAAGTAGCGAGTCTGTTTTGAAAATGTAAGAAGTAAAAAGCACAGATATTTGTGTAAAAATGTAATGAGTAAAAGTAAAAAGTTGTCTGAAAAATAAATAGTGGAGTAAAGTACTGATACCAACAAAATCTACTTAAGTACAGTAACGAAGTATTTGTACTCCGTTACTTCCCACCTCTGGACTGCTGCTATTGCTGTTTTGCACAAACCCGTTTGTTTACATTCTGTTTACTTACAAGTTGACTCAGTTATTTCTGCACACTGAATTTTAGTGTTTTGTGCATTTGTCCTACACTGTCGTGAGTGGTCTTTGCACCGTCTGTCTGCAGTTTGCACACGATGCACTTTATTTGGTGAGGACACTTACTAGTCCTCGGCTTAGTGTTTTCTGTTATGTAGCTTTATGTTGTTTTGTGTAGCACCAGGGTTCTGGGGGAACGTTGTTTCATTTCGCTGTGTACTGCGTCGGCTATATATGGTTGAAACGACAATAAAAGCTTCATGACTTGACTTGAATTGTTTGAATTGTTTGACTTGTTGCAGGGGGCTCACGCCTCTCCTTTGCCACAATGGTAATGACACACAATACTCTACACACAGAAACGCAACAGTGTCCTGACCAGTCTTTATATACTTGGCACAATAACAAAATTTATTTATAAGGGTAACACATCTGCATGTAAACATCAGGAACATTCAGATCTATCTTCTTGTATTTATCTTTTGATTTAAATTCCAAATGTCTTCTGTGTCTAAAAAAAAACAAAACAAAAAAAAGTGGCTTTGAAATTCCCATACATTTGGATTGGAATTTGGAACATAACATAAAGAGAAGTATTGCAGTAAATAAAATAATAGCTGATTTTATTCATTTACTGCTGTCTAGTAAATTACTAATACCCCCTGCAAGCTAGAGTGTTTTTTATGCCAGATCTTTCCACTGAGTACATTAGGTCCAAGTTGACATTATTTATAGGCCTACTTTGTTTGAGTTATTGAGGCTGAGATTAAAACCATTCACTCCAAAGGGGCCAGGCAAACAGGCCAATAACTCGCTGAACTCAACAGTAAAACAAAATAGCTTTGATTTGTGATTCCTGCCACTGTAACAATGTAAAGCAATCATAGATGCCCTGGCTTGAGACCCACTGCTCTATTCCCTATGTCTAATAATCTACTGTTTTATAATTTCATTAGGTTTATTGTAACGGGATTTCCATATATAAAGAAAAGAAATACAAACTAATATCAGTCAAAATGATTTGGACGCTTTGTTAGCAATCTGAAATTAAAAACCAAGATATGAGTATAATTTTTCTCTCCAAAAAATACATTTTTCACTCACAACTCTAACCGATATTACTTTTCTTCCTTTTATTTGGGTTGTTTGACATTTTCTTTTCCCCTAAACTTTTCTTAATCCATTATTCTCCCTATAGTTGTGTTCAACAATTGTATTTTGTGTCTCATAGTCCCAGGGCTAATAAACACAGCTATCTCAGGCAGCAGCCAGTTAGTAGAAAATATAATAAAATGTTGGTGCAGGATTTAATTCCTGTGCTGGCACCTCTATTCATTACAGCGGCATATTCTTCAGCATTTGGTTTTCTTTTTTTCTTTTTAATTTCCTTTTCACATTCACTCACACACCATTAAGTGAAGCGCTCCATATTTGCTTCTTCAAAATGTACCACAAGCATGAAGAATTCGGAGCAAATGGGTGAGCAGGTCATTTATTATCCACTCTGAAGTATGTACGAAAATGAAACTTAATAATTTTAATTATACCTTTCTTCATGTTTATTTAAATAAAAATGACTACATGGCTCATAAGTTACATCTAGCCATGATAAGTGTAAAATTCTTGGGTCCTCTGAGAAAAATCGCAGCGATACACACTTGATTGCAGATCGGCAATCATCCAAGTCTTACACCTTCATAGTGCCACGTTCCATCAGATTTTACTAAAGAAAATCTTTTATGAAAATCAGATTTGTTATATTTTTTTTGCCAACTAAGGATTATAATTAGCCTGTCAGGTATGTCGTTAACACCACAAGCAGCTTCTCTTTAAAAAAAGAGAAATCCCCATGTGGCCAACAATTATGTGCAAATCTGTGCTACAGTTTTTAAAACCTTCTGACTTTTTAAATCATTTATGTACATTATTTTAATGATGTATGCTAAATAAAACAAAGTGAATGTAATTTGGTCTGACTTATTGTTACAAAAAAAAAACCTTTATGCATTTTTTGTGGAATAATAACACTTGTATAAGAAGATGAATGCGACCGTCATACTTTGATCAAGAGTCGTAAACCAGTATATGAATAGGACGTTTATTAGCCTTGGGAAACCAACAAAAGCTAGAAAGCAGCAAATCCGGGAAACGGGAATATTCCAAAACACAGGTAGTCCAGGGATGATCCCCAGAATGAACCGTAGATCGGACGGTGAGTAATGGGGGGGCCTTATAAAGTGAGGGTGTAGATTGGAGACAGGTGGAGGTGATTAGTTTGAAGGCGAGGCGCTGCAAGTGTGCTGAGTGCCGAGGGGGGGCGTGGCTGGTGGTTTCCTGACAGCGACATAATAGATCATATTTTCAGGATTCTGGCTTTCTGATGTCCTGGTATTTAAGTCTAGATGTGTTCAACTACAACTCTGATTCCAAAAAAGTTGGAACACGTAAAATTGTAAAATGTAAATAAATGCAATGATTTGCAAATCTTATGAACCCATATTTTACTCACAATAGAACAGAGAAAAGGTTTCAACTTAGGAAATGTACCATTTTAAAGAGAAAAAGGTAATTTTTTATTTAATGGCTGCAACAAGTCTCAAAAAAGGTTAAAGATCAAAAATTGAAATTATTTTCTGTGAACACAGTTTGATGTGTCATTCACAAATGCAGGTTAAATCTCTATCATGCAAAAAAGAAGGTATGTGTGAACATGTTCCAAAAACTATGCCCTCCATTTGGGCAAAGCTAATTTAAAATGTACTGAGGCAAAGTGGAAAACAGTTTAGTCATCAGATGAATACAATTTTTTATTTCTTTTTGGACACCACATCCTCTGGACTAAAGAGGAGAGGGACCATCTGGCTGGTTATCAGCACTCAGTTCAAAAAGCAGCATCTCTAATGGTATGGGAGTGCATTAGTTCCTGTGGAATGGGCAGCTTGCACAAAGAAAAGTTTTATCAATGCTTAAACGGTATATACAGGTTTAAGATCAACAAATGCTTTCAGACATTTTTTTTTTTTTCAGGAAAGACCTTGCATATTTGCCCGCCTGCTATCTAGACGTTTCAACATTTGAAAACATTTGGCACTTCATGAAACAAAAAATACAAGGACACTCCGAACTCCAAATTTCAGCAACTGGTCTCCTCTGTTCCCAGATGTATACAGTTGCAGCTATCAAATTAAAAATGACCTTATATGTTCCTTAAAATATTATTCTTAGTTTAAACATTTTATGTTTTTTTGTTTTATTGTGAACGGAATATGGATTTATATGGATTTGCAAATCATTGCATTCTGTTTTCATTTACATTTTACACAGTGTTTTAGCTTTTTTTAGAATTGGAGTTGTATTTTGCACCCTCCTATTTTGCAGGTGATCAAAAATATTGGCGCATGTAACTGACAGGTGTTTCTTGTTTTCCAGGTTTGCCCTATTAGATTGACTGTTTTAATGGTTAATAACTTTATATTTTTGTTTCATCTGTGAGGATTGCATTTGTTGGTTAAAAAGGGATACGCCAACAAAAACAACAACCCAATAACAGAAACATTGTGAGAGCTCTCAGTGTTTAACAACCTCAACAGGACAGGAGTAAAGGTATCACAATCCAGTGCTCAAATAAGACTTCAAAAACAGAAATATAGACACCATACTACAAGATACAAACCTTTAATTATCAATAAAAATCAGGAGGTCAGATTGGAATTCACAAAGAAGCACAGAGAAAAGCCACAAAAGTGCTGTAACCCAGATTAACCTGTACTAAAGTAATAGAAAGGACAACATGTGGAGAAAGAAAGGATCTGTTCATGATCCAAAACATACATGTAGTTTACAAACATGTGTACAGTCAAACACAGTGGAGGTTGTGTCATGGCTGGTGTTTATTATTAGTTGTGATGGTAACAGAACAAATGAATTCAGAAGTCAACAGAAACATTCTTTATGCCAATTTACAGAGAAATGCATCCAGTGCAATTGGGAGAAACTTCATCATGTAGAAAGAAAATAAACAAAAACAACCTGCCAATACAAACAAATCACCAGACCTGAAGCCAATTGAGCAGTATTTCACATCCTGAAGGAAAGAGTAAAAACAAACTACAAGTGAAAGAAGCTGCAGTAAGATCCTGGAAAATAGGAAGTAACAGATTCATGAACAGTGGAGTACAGGCTTGATGCAGTTTTAACAAGCAAGGGATATCTAACCAAATATTAAGATGTATTTTTGTGCCTTTGCTCACCTGGAAATTGGGTGGTCTACCATCAAAGGTCCCAGTTCAAATTTTGTTTAAATATCAGGAAAATATCACAAAGTGCAAGCTGAAAAATCCGATGTTACCTTTACTATATGTTCACCTTTTGATCTTAAAAAAAAAGGAAAGAAATTGCCTTTCCAGGCCAATACTTTCAGAAGTGACTGTCTGTATATAAGCTACATGGCTTGTGCACTTGAGAAATGAAAACATTTCCTCTGATTCTTTGTACATATTGGTGTGGATGTCAGACATCAGAAAACACAGATCATTGTGCATTATTAGCTGCCTGGACACTGTGGAGGTGAATACATTTATCTCCCTCATCCCTTTCTTGCTTTCGGGTTGGATAGAGAGAAAGATAAAATATTGAAAATCTGGTATCTGGTCTCTTCAATATATATGTTACAGTCCTTGTTTTCCACTGGCAAAAATAATCTGATTTTAACTGGGTTTAAAAGATGAGAACAAATGGTTGTCAAGAAAACCCTGACATTATCAACAAGTTGAAATTTCTTTTCAGATAAACTAGAGAGGGATAAACAGCAGCACAGCACATTTGGTTCCATTATGGTCAGCCGAGAATTGGGACAGGATGAACCAACCTGGAGAGTTGGAAAAGACCAGGTTATGCTGATTTTTGAAGTCACAGCCACTGAGACCAGATTATGTACATTCTGATTTTTAAACATCATTTGTATGATTTTATACATTGCTTATCAGACTATATATACAAATCTCCACATGCACAATCCAAAATCTAGTGGAACATCCTTTCAAAAGAGTGGAGGTTATTATAACAGGAAAAAAAAAATAAATAAATAAAAAAAAAATATATTAATCAGACACAAAATTACACCAATCACTGAGTTGACTGAGTGAACACAGTAGAGCAACAATGTTTAAAGTCAGTATTTTTAAATTTTAGATCATTTTTTTGTTGTTTCTTAAAAGAGTATTAAACAGTGCCTTCTGTGCCTTCATTGAATACTGAGAGGAGGTGAAGTGTAGTTTTAAGTAGGATTAAACCAAACTCATTTCACTCTTCAGACACTATAAAGCATCACTTCACAACCTTGTGGAAGACAAATCAGACGCAATTATAAGCATTAAAACCAGAAAAGGGTTTTGAAATTGCTTATAAGTGAAGTGGGCAGCCAGTGCTGTGGCTCAGCAATGATATTCTCCCTTTCTTATTTTCCTTTTCTGTTACGATCAAAAACTTCTTAAAGTATCCAGTATATAAAGTTTACTTTTACATTAGCATGAATGTATTTCTGTTCGTCAGATAAAGAATTGGCATCATTGTTCACAGATTAACTGAATAACTCCAGAAGTGGGCACCAGAGACAGGGAGAGAATGATGCTCAGTGTTTTTAAGAATGTAATAAAAGCTTAAGTACACACAATGAAACTTCACATATAAGGACAGAAAAAAGTAAAGGCAAACAAAAGGTTACACAGTCCTAATAATAGCTACAGTTATAAAGTTGGAAAAATGCTTGGCTTTGGTACTTGGATTTTCGAGCTGCTTTCCGATTTGGATTTGCCAATATTCAAAACAAAAAAATATGCAGCTAATGAGGACATAATTCCCTCTTATCAGTCTGGTATAAAGGACAAGTAAATGATCAATTATTTTCTTTTAAGGCATATTTCCAAACCTAAGGATAGATTTGTAGTTTTCTGCCCATGCCCTTTTTTTGTTTAGCATTCTCTGACATTAAATGTTGCCCTTCAGTGAGCAACCTTTACACGTGTCTTTAACCTTGATGTACCACATTACTAACCACCACCAGGTGGTCGGAATTTATTATATAAAATATGTTATATCTTGTTTTTATGGGTTTTTATAAGCAATACATTTTTTTTTCTTTTTTTTTTTTTTTTTTTTTTTTACAAAATTTATGAATTCAACAAACGTTCTTGTTTCCTCCATCTTTGCAAAAAAAAACCCCTTGTTTTTTATAGTAATAACAATTTGCTGGAGCACAACATTTAATTTGTTTTATAATATGACAAATATTAGAATGCTATAAGGAACATTGACTTGATTTCTTGAAAATGTATACAGTCAAAATGTCCCCCATTTGAAGAATCATCCATTAACAAAATATTGCCTTTCACACATGAAAATAATATTTATTTTGTCCTATTTTTTTAATGAAGAAAAGGTTCTGGACATCTCAACCTAACACTTATATGTGCTTGGTAAATCCCAGTCCAAATCTACTCCTACTTTCTTAAGAAGCGGTAGCTGTATGTTTAAGGCTCATAGTTACTGATCTTGAGGTCAACTCTGCTCCTGAGGGGCTCAATCATGGATGACCCTGCACTCTGAACCCAGCTTCCTTACAAGTTGGGATATGTGAATAAAGAACTGTGCTATAATGTATATGTGAAAAGTATAAGCTTCTTTCTTTCGGATGATAGCCGATAGATTTTGAAGTGTGGCTTCAGAGATTTGTGTTCATTCAGCTACAAGAGCTTTATTGAGATCAGGTACTGGTGTTAGGTGAGGAAGTGTTTCAGTTCATCCCAAAGATCTTCATTGGTATAGGGGCAGAAATCTGTGCAAGACAGTCACATGAACATGGGCAAAACTTAAAAGCTACAGCATCAAAAAAATTGTGGTAACTGTTTGAGCAAAGATCCACACATCGGTTTGATGGTCAGGTGTTAAACTTTTGGTCAATACACTGTTCTAATGCAGAATACAAGATGATTCATATGTAAAATGTAGTTTGTGCCAAATGCAGCACTGAAGTCCAGATACACAAGAACAGAAACATAATTTTTATTGACAAGGAGTAGTACGTCATTTACTACTTTAACCAACATCACTTAATTATGGTAACCTGGCAACCATTTTTTTTTTTTATGAATATCATTGAAAGTTTGTGTAAATGCATTTCATTTGAACTTTCTCTGTAATGTACTAGTTCCCAAAAATTCATTTATCCTATCTCTTAAACTGGGACCATTTTATAACCCACGCCCGTGGATCTGAAAGAATTTGATGGTGTAGCAATTTCCCAAAGCTTTAGTTCCTCTGCTATATTTAATGCTGCATCTACATTGTACCAAGGAAAAGTAAGTAGGATCCCCCTGATGTAGCTTTATTAAAGTAAAATATCTGATTGAATATTACGGATTTTGTCATCGCAAAGCCAGAAGTGCAGAAGTTGAAAGGATTTCTCACAATTGTGTCCCTGAGCCAATTATACAGCAGAAAAGAGGTTTCAAAAGTGAATCAATAGTTGAAAATAACACCATTTGAAATTACTCCTTTCTGTATCTGCAATTTGGTGCACACTGCCTTGTTCGAAGTGCCTGAGTAGCGTTTTGCTATGCCATTTTAGTTGTATAACTAGGACAGAGTTTTTCAGACTTTTTTTTTTTATAGCAAGCTGATTAGAAAAAGCTAAATTAAACAAGTATTTGCAAGGGCATCACCTATAGTTTGGGACATAATTCAAATTCAATTACAAAACATGAACCTGCATTTTTATGCACAGTAAATTACAATGGCTGCCAAAATTAAAACAGAGTTTTAAATGGACTTTAATTAAGTCCACTGGAAATGATATTTCTTTCAATTTTTAAACATTTTTGCCATGTTAAAAAAGGGATTAGCAATCCATGCATTCCAATTGTACTTTCATATCATTGTGCTATTTGACCAAAACCAAAATGGCCAATCCTATATGTATTTATATTTTCATGAGATACAATGTAGACCTGTCAGTCAAACACTGTGGGTGATCCAGAGTGCATTTCAATGAAGTGAAATAAACCCTACAGCAGTGGTAGCATACAAAAACTGCGACGCTAAAAAATATGGATATTACAGCTGCTAAGAACACTTCAAAACAGATTTCTTCTTGTTTTGCCCTAAAGAGATTCTTAACCTCCAAGAGAGTTTGTATCATTCACAAACACCATTACTAGGCTTTCTCGTAGAATCTTTCATTTAGTCGGTCTACATTTCATCTTCAATACGTGCTTTATCCTGTTCAAGGTTGCAGTGGATCTGGAGAACAAAGGGAATAAAGTCGGAATACACCTAGGATGGGACCAACTGTCTTCAAGTAACCAATAGGCTACTTGTGGATAAGACAAGGTTGCCAGGTCTGCATAATCAATATGACACAAGGAAACAGTATAAACAGTGCAAAACTAAGTACTAAATCTATGTTGTTTCCACAGCTAAATAACCCTGATCCCAAATTTTCTACTACAATTTTGATTTCCATCTGCCTTTTGAACATACCATTCCACATTTAGTTTTCATTTGCTGTTGCTGATTTTGGAGTGCACTTGTGGAGGTTTGTGTTCATTCAGCCACAGGGGTGTTAGTAAAGTCAGGTACCGATGTAGGGTGAGGATGCTTGGATGCAGTCAGCATTCCAATTCATCCCAAAGGTGTTCAGTAGGGTTGAGGTCAGAGCTCTATTGCAGGCCACTTAAGATCTTCCACTCCAACCCATGTTAAGCATATCTTCATCAGCTGGCTTTGTGCAAGGGACATTGTCATGCTGGAACAGTTTTGAGTCTCCTGGTTTAAGTGAAGGGAAGCTTCAATGCTACCGAATCCAAATACATCCTATGTATAAAGTCAGGTGTTTAGCTGTTAATTCACTCTATTTTAAACATAAACACCCACTCTGTTCACCACCACTGTGGTAAACAGAAAAGCATCTCAGAATGAAAAACACGTTGAACCTTAAAGCAGATGGGAAAAGACATTTTGGGTTCCACTTCTGTCAGCCAAGAAAAGAAAGCTGATGCTGTAGTGCAGCAAAACTGAACAGCTAAAAAGTAGAAAAATGGAGCCTGGTCTGATGAAACTTGATTTCTGCTGAGGCACACAGATGGAAAGAGTAGGATTTGACATCAACCAAATTCCAAATCCATGGACCCAACCTGCCTTGTATTACAGTCTAGGCTGTGGAGGAATGTTTTCTTGGATCTGTTTCTTGGACCAATCACTCATTGCTTGAATTCCAAAATGTGTAATATAGAAGCATTGTTGCTGACTTTGTGCATCCCTTCATAACCACAACTTACCCAAAGTATAATGGCTACTTCATGATAATGCACCAATTTACCAAGTTCATGAAGCCACAAACTGGCTTCATTAACATGACAATGAGTTTTGTGGTCTCCAGTGGCCCTTCCAGTCACCGGATCTGAATCCAGTTGACATGGCAACCTTGAGGGCACCCATTGTCATGGATTCGTTTGCCAATACCCCTCAAGGTCATTAGATTGTGATTTTGAACACCTGTTTTGTTTTTACTTATTAGTCAGTTCTACATTTTTACATTTTCTTTGTTGTTACTTAAAGCAAGTTTGAGTTTTTAGCTTAAACTTTGTTTTCTTGGCTTTTTATTCATTGCAAGTTTGTTTAATTCATGAAAGTTTTCATTAAAATTGTTCCGCATTACCATTAACCTTCCTAGCTCTTTTGAAACCCTCTCTGTGATGCCATTATAACAATTTGGGGGCGTGTTACGACAGGAGATACACAGCATAAAAGTGCACCTGTATCATCATGGTAGCTCAGTAGTTAAGGTGTTGGGTTACTGATCGGAAGGTCGGGGGTTCAAAGCCCGGTATCGCCAAACTGCCACTCTTGGGCCCTTAATCCTCTGAGCTCCAGGGGCAGTGTATCATGGCTGACCCTGTGCTCTGACCCCAGCTTCTAAGCAAGCTGGGATATGTGAAGAACAAATTTCACTGTGCTGTAATGCATATGTGACGAATAAATGCTATTCTATTTGCAAGAATTGTAATCACAATTCTTAAAATCAAAGGGAGACCCTACTCAAAATTAGTACAGTGGGTAATATAAGCTTTTTGCTTACTGTATGCATCACATACAGTATAGATTAAGATGGCAGAGGCATTCTATAGGTGTAAGCTCTAATCTTTAGCAGTTCTTGGGTCTGTCCCAGGACCTCGGTCCTTTGCTACAGCGCTAATTAGAGTTGACCAGAGGACATTCTTATAATGTGCCCAAACCACTGAGCTCAAGGAGCAGTGGCTAATCCAAGACTGTTTGGAAGCACCAGCTGTACTTGCGACCTTATTCTTTCAATCACTTCCAACAGTTCATGACCATTTGTGAGAAAAGGGATGTAGCTGAGCTTTGTGGTCCGAAATAAAAACCCTTTTAAACCTGGTTTAATAGCAGATGTTGCATTAAGATACACACACACACACACACACACACACACACACACACACACACACACACACACACACACACACACACACACACACACCAAATCTCTTACATCCATTTCTCAAAACACACTTTAAAAAAAATGGAAAAAGCCCTACAGTAAAGTAGGGCAACAAAAGATGCATCTATATTAATGATGTCTCTCTCTTTGAGAGGGAGACACCAAGCACCAATAGCATAAGAAGAGAAAAACCAGAGTGAATGAACAGTATGAAAGCCACTGCTGCTCTGAAACTCATCTAGGGACAACCAATTTTTAGTACAAACAATCCTATTACAGTGTAGGGAAGTGATTGCTCTAAACTAGTGACTAGAAAGGCCTACAAATCCCCCACCCCCTCTTCGACAGGAGAGTGGAGCTCAGGTTCTGGAGAGCTAAAACCCTACAATGATTTGTGTTTTTTAATTCCACAAAGTCTTTGGCATTTAGGCTGAGTCGAATCACTGTGTTCAATGAGGTCTGCAGAGCTGTGAGCTCTTACAGGATTTGGAGTCTTGAATAATCCCCATGTCTCTTACAATTACCGCTGCTAATAATAATTTGAATATTATTATCAGTGATCCCCTGCCTATAAGGAATGCAATGTGCAAGTGAGAAATACAAATGGGGCAGGATGCGAATCCATTAAAGGGTACCACTCCTGAACATGTACCGTACAAATAAGAATAGGAAAAGCTTTGTGGCACGGATGGTAAGATTCAGTTATTCGCATTTGTGCAGCGGCATATGAGTTAACGATGTGATCCATCGATTTAAAGTGCGCATCAGATACAAGTTGCCATTTGTATCACAAAGCATCGTTTTTAACATATTTGCATAGGTAGAAAATGATTTATTTATTTGTAATTATTAGTGGATGCGCTACACTTGTTTTGATTGATTTCTCCTCACTAAACTGTTTCTCAAGCGTTTTCTCTCAACCCCACCGCTGCTAGGTAAATATGACGTATCACAACACTACGGAGGCGTTACATACAATATAGATTAACATGGAATCATGTTGGATCACATGGAGCTGCATCTTCCTGGAGACAAAACAGAAAAAGAATGTCTGGTTTTATTGAATGCTTTTGTCTCTTTTTTTGCACTGCAAAGGCCTGTTTGTGAAAGTGTTAGAAGTCAGTAGGCACTTAAATAAATTGATGATTTATTATCTGTCTGAACCAAAGAAATAAAAATGTATAAAAGCAAACCATTAGTACCATAATTAATTGCATAGCATCATATTTTTTCATTGAATCGCATTGTGTGATCAAATCAAAACTGGATCACACTCCATTATCATAAGGGTCAATCATATCGCATCGAATCACATATGTATGTTTAATGTCTCGTATTGGCGGCTAGATCTAAGTTATGGAGATGCAAATCCCTAATTGGTAGCATATATAAGGTAGCATATATACACTATATAGACAAACGTATTGGGTTAGACATCTGCATTTACAGATGCAACTAGTGTATTTATTACCCCTCCTATGAAAAGCATGAGCACTTAACTGTAAAATATTGGGTTTGCCATCGATCTCATAAATGCTCGTTAGTTGATATGACCAGCAAATGACATAGCTAAATTATAGCCTGTGTTCTGTCTACAACCACAAAACTTTTATCTAAGCATAACCCTCCATTTCAACCCACTGTGTCAAGAGTTGAGCTGCAAACACATTAGCAAAATGTTGTATCACAATGACTTCATTAATGGCTTCATGTTAACTGTAGCAGCGTTGTCACTATCTACATATAAAATGATTCCAGAAAATCTTCATTGTTTATCATAGTTTCTTCGCCTGAGCACACTGCTGGGAAAACAAACGAGTGAATTAAAACTTAATCATTAATCCTTGCCTGGAGTAACTATCAGCAAAGCCGAATTAAAAGCACACACTACACAATTTACAGAATGAACAGTGAAACAAAGGAAGTCGTTTATAACGCCGTGAATAATTACTAGGGCTTGGAACAATAGAAATTAGCAGGCGACGTCACATTTTGAATAGCGCTTCCACCTCATTAAGCTCTTTTGTAGACTTAGAGAAATGGAATAAATGTTATAGTTCTCCCATAGTGTAAGAAAAGATCGACGGAACAATCCCTGCTTTAAATGAGCTCGAGCAGAAATATATAATGTTGCATTCTCCTAAGAATCTGTACTCATAGAATAGATTCAACAACGCTAGGACTCTGAAGTTCTTTTCATTCAGCGAGTGAATGCAGCAAGTTTTTCTTGAGCTCCGACAACACCAGCGACAGGATTAGCGATTGAGGTGTACGTGAATGTGTGTCAGGAACCGCGTGCTCCAAGCACTGACACCTCAACAATGTTCAGATCCAAACATCCTAGAGTTTATTATGGAGTACAGGTGTGCTTTTATTTCTGTACAGCCCTGAACCCTATGAGGTGGAATAATAGATGATTCCTTGAGGGGAAAATCCTTCAGCTAATAAAAGATCAAATGTGCTGAATGTGTGTTTATGAAAAAGAATATATATATGGGTCACAGTTGCTGCGTAACTGAAATAGAGCAATATATATTAATATCAAAACCATTTAGTTTCTTTCCTTTTTGGGAACCTGCTATACCAGTCAAACACATGTAATGGAAGACTGGAGCACTGTTGTGCAATGATGTTTAGATCTAGCAATTAGTGAGGTGATGTAAAGTATGTGACCAGCTCATACCACAACATAACCTTGTGTTTATTAACTTGTTTAGCAGTGTCTGAACCAGCTTGAAACATGAGAAAATAAGTTTTTTTTTGCATCAAAGGCATCATATTTTTTTTACATTTTACATTTACAGCATTTGGCAGATGCTCTTATCCAGAGCGACTTACTATACATTTTTATCTCTTTTTTTTTTTTTACCCTACATTGTCTTGTGTTGTCTTTGCACTGTTTGCACCAGGTTGCACACTATGTACTTTTTTGTGGCAAGAACACTTAGTCCTTAGCTTTTTGTTTTATTCCTTAGCTCTGTGTTTTCTGTTATGTAGCTTTATGTTGTTTTATGTAGCACCAGGCTTCTGGAGGAACGTTGTCTCATTTTACTGTGTAAGGCATCAGCTATATATGGTTTGAAATTACAATTAAAAGCTTCTTTACATTCATACAACTGAGCATCTATGGGTTTAAGGACCTTGCTCAGTAGACAATGAGTGGGCTTGGTGTTGCTGGGATTTGAAGGCATGATTTTTAGATCCAAAGTCCAAAGCCTTAACCACTAAGCTACCACTTCTAAATTTTTTTGCCCACTATCCAATAAATCTGATGCAATGATTCTCACATTATTGCTTTAGATGGTCCTAGCTTGATAGCCAAAAATACAGTCACACTCTCGCTTTAGTGATTAAGGTTCCTGGATATAATAAATTTTATACATAAGAGCTGCGTCTGTAATCAAAAACCATCATCCCAGGACACTTATAATGATGATATGCTTATACAGAACAATTCTTTCAGTACATTTAGTTCTGTTTGAATTGTTCTGCACATGTACACTGTAATGGTTTCTAATTAAGCCACCAAAGAAGACTTGATGAGGGTCCTCTTGTGCAGTCTCAATTGAATTGAATTGTATTGAACATGATAGATTTCCACGACCAGACTTTGACATTCTAGGCCATAGTCATGCTTTGGCTTCCACCTGTTACTGGAAAAAGAAAGGAAATGAGCTCATAGTTCTATCAAAGTTCTTACCTTTGAGTGTTACTAAGACTGTTTTGTCACTTGCCATGTCAATTATAATGAATTTAGAATGAAGGATTTGTATGAAAAGACATTGTAGCTTATAATCATGTTTTTGCTTCTACATGCTGTTGGAAAAAATGAAAGGGAATTAACTAATCAGTGTAATTGATTAGAATCTAAGCCATTGGATTTACAAGAGGAAAACTGGTTCCTCACATTTTTCACAGTTGAATTAAATTGTACCGAACATTAAGGATTCGCATGACCAGACCGACATTGTAGCACAGGGGTCCCCAAACTTTTTTCAGTGGGGGCCCACATTATTTTTTCTTTCTTTAATGTTGGGCCGGGTCAGTCTGCAACAGAAGATTAAATGTGCTGGGGTGACTACCAGTTTGTGGAGATTTTATTTTGATTTTAAATGTATTTATTATGCCTCCTAATGCTAAATTAGTTTATTGTTTTGCACTGTACAGACAAATGAGCATTACTTTTTAAGATATATATATATATATATAACCTATTCAAAGAGAATTATTACCGTCATAATGGCATTTAATGCTCTTGAAATAAAACCAATGACTTATGCATATGGTTGGTGGGTGAAAAATTAAGCTATGTTATTAAATAAAGGGTCGCCCGAGGATTTTACCGATTCTGAAAGCCAGAGGTGTCAAAAGCACACAAATCTTCACTCAAGTCGAAGTACAGATACTCATGTTTTAAAAGACTCTGGTAGTTACCAATGAGTCGGCATAACTGAGTTCTGTACACAAAGATGTTTTAGCCTTTTCATCTTTGTTGGCCAGACAATGCATACTTCTGCACTGGAAAGCAATAAGATGTCCCTCCATCTCTCGGTGGTTTAAAGATTTGATGTTTTTTCTTAAGTTGGAGAAAATAAAATATACACTGAGAGGTTCTACTGACACCTTTTTTTTGCAAGTGGCAACCTGTTATTTCTTATTTTTGGAGACTACGGGTGTTACCTGATCTAATTCGGTCAAAATTGGACTGTATGCATAACCTTTCTTTTGTTTCTTCAGTTGTTTTAACAGGGGGATTTGGGGTGTGTGTGCGTGCGCATGTGTGTGTGTCTTTGTCTGGGGGTTTGTTTGAGTTTTGGGTGGTGGGGTGGGGGTGTTTGCTCTTTGTTGTTTAAAAGGAAAAATTTAGAATTTCTGTTTAAATTTTTGTATCTGTGATTGTTGATTTTTCAATAAAAAGAATTGGGGGAAAAAAAAAACTCTGGTAAAAGTTGAAGTACTGACTAAATAAAGTATTGAGCCTGGTTTAAAAATGTAAAAAGTACAAATTACAGACATTTGTGTAAAAGATTTAATGAGTGAAAGTAAAAAGTGGTCAGAAAAATTAATTGTGAAGTAAAGTACTGATACCAGAAAAATCTACTTAAGTACAGTAACAAAGTATTTTGTATTTCATTACTTCCCACCTCTGCTGATAGCTAGGTTTATTCAACCAATAGTTCTGAATCGATAAATAGATTTTAAAAATGGATAACTGGATAAAAAACAAACAAATATAAGACTCCATTAAAATAGTACTGGACTTTTATTACAAAAAAAACCTACTGAATCATGAAAATATGCTAAGGGAAATAAATATGAATATATTAATAAATTATTATAATTATTTAATGAATAAATCATGAATAATAAGTATAATATAGCCCTTTTCGTGCAGCACGCAGTCTCAAGTGTAAAAACAAACAACACGTGGTGTCAGTGATTCACCTATAGAGGCTGCTTTCCTAAAGACAGCGGACCGGAAGCCGGAAAAACTATTCTAACAGTCAACTATCTGTGCCATGACCTCTATTAAAAACTAAGGGAAATTTTAGTTTGAAAGCCAACATTTATTATTAAACGCACGTGTTTTTTTGTGTGAAACATATTTCAAAAATATATTTTTCAAATATGTCTCTGGCATTGTTCAGAGGGCTGTTACAAATGTGGGGGCGGGCCATATTTGGCCCACAGGTCGTATTTTGGGGGCCACTGTTGTGGTCTATAGTCATGCTTTGGTCTATAGTCCTGCTGCTGGAAAAACAAAAGGAAATGAACTCATGGTTGTATCACTGTAATGGTTTAGAATCTAAGCCATGGTGTCAGTGGGAAGAAGATGAATCCCTCTCATGTAATCACACCTGAATTATATTAAATTGTATCAACTATGATGGATTTCTATGAGCAGACATTGACACTATAGCCTATAATTTTGCTTTGGCTTCCACCTGCTATTGGAAAAAGAAAGGAAATGAAATCATATTAAAAGAAATTGGATTCTTGTTCTCACCTTTCACTATCACCAAGACAGGATCTTCTCATGTTGACTCAGTTGACCTGAACTCTATTAACTATGATTAAGTGCTATGAGCAGATATTGACATGGTAGCCAATAGTCATGTTCTGGCTTCCACCAGCTAATGGAAAAAAAAGAATAGGAATGAATTAATTGTTCTTTTACTATAATGGTTTAAAATCTAAGCTGTTCCATGCCACTAAGAAGAAAACTCAACGTGGCTCATCACATGTCCACTCAATTGAATAGAACATGATGGATTTTCATTGCCAGACCTTTACATTATAGCCCATAGTCATGCTTTAGCTTCCACCTGCTACTAAAATTGAAGAATGGAATTGAAAGGCTATTGATCCGATGTCCAGATTCATTCATTTGTGAATCTTTCACTGACAGATCACAGAGACTCTAAAATAAGCTCTGATGGAAATTGCTAAGCCATTGCCGTATAGTGTTTAGCTTTTCTTGTTAAGTGTCCACACATTCCTTTCTGTTCCTCTTTAAGGATGCAGTTTGTCTGTATTTAGTAGATCATGACTTTCAAGACAAGATGCGCATATACCATTTTACCTCTCTTCACTTCCTCGTTGTTGTTTGTCGATTCATAAACTGACAGCATGACGAGATTAAGATGAGAGTTCAGAACGACTTTTTATAGCTGATGCAACATCACTCACTCTGTCTTTAACTGCCTTTTTTTTTCATCCACCCCATTTATGTGGTTTCCCCAAGTGAATGTTGTGTCAATGCTGCACTTTGCACTGGTCTAATGGAAAGAGCAGGCCTGACCCTCACATCGACACTATCGATATGTTTACACAAGCTTTAGAAGGAAGTAAGAGAAAGCTGATGAAGGTGGCCTATGAAAAGGGAGTTTATTTTCGTCCAACAGAGCCCGAGATAGACAGCGTGTGAAGGAGTGGAGGATAGGGATTATCCAACGAAAGATAAAAAAAAAAAAAGAAAAAACCCTGCTGCAGACAAAAATCCGCTTTATCCACCTTATCAGGTAATGTTTTTCACTCATTTCCTTCACATATATACTTATCTTCATTATCACACACATACCTACTCTGTAGCCGTACCTAATAGGCATAGCTTTTACAGGCAAGTTGTAATCCGCACATTATTTTTTTTACATCAATACGTCAGAAAAAAACCTGGTGCCTGATAATACGCGGCTTTCTTAACAAACACGTCTTGTGTTGTGCAGCTGAGTGGAGAGTAACGCAAGGCCTGCCGGTCAATGCTGGTTCCTCTGTGCCTCATTGATTCACTAGATAATTGTGTGCCTGAATTACTCTGGGAAGATTACTAATTTTTTTTTTTACACCCATTAATTATTCCATGTAATCAATTTGTAAGAGTGGCAAAACAATGGAAAGGACGCGCACCTCGAATTTCAGAGCGCGGCACAGAAGAGCAGTGGATTAAGGCATTGCTCATTAATATGAAACGCTCATGGGCATTTCAAAACTGATTAGTGTCACTAGCCTGTTGAAAAGCTGAAACTCATTATGATAAGCAGTGATAAGTGTCATATCGAGAGCCTGTGTAGTTATTTTCCGACATCCAGTCCCTCGCTGTCTCATTTGTCTCTTTTTATTATTATTTTTTTTTTTACATTTCACAGCTCTTGGTCTAAACACATGATGAAGGCAACTTTCTGTCAGTAGTTATATGTACAGTGGGTACGGAAAGTATTTAGACCCCCTTAAATTTTTCACTTTTTGTTATATTGCAGCCATTTGCTAAAATCATTTAAGTTCATTTCTTTTCCTCATGAATGTACACATAGCACCCCATATTGACAGAAAAACACAGAATTGTTGACATTGTTGCAGATTTATTAAAAAAGAAAAACTGAAATATCACATGGTCCTAAGTATTCAGACCCTTTGCTGTGACACTCATATATTTAACTCTGGTGCTCTCCATTTCTTCTGATCATCCTTGAGATGGTTCTTCACCTTCATTTGAGTCCAGAAATGTTTGATTATACTGATTGGACTTGATTAGGAGAGCCACACACCTGTTTATATAAGACCTTACAGATCACAATGCATGTCAGAGCAAATGAGAATCATTAAGGTCAAAGGAACTGCCTGAAGAGCTCAGAGACAGAATTGTGGCAAGGCACAGATCTGGCCAAGGTTCCAAAAAAATTTCTGCTGCACTTAAGGTTCCTGAGAGCACAGTGGCCTTCATAATCCTCAAATGGAAGACGTTTGGGACGACCAGAACCATTCCTAGAGCTGGCCGACCGGCCAAACTGAGCTATCGGGGGAGAAGAGCCTTGGTGAGAGAGGTAAAGAAGAACCCAAAGATCACTGTGGCTGAGCTCCAGAGATGCAGTCGGGAGATGGGAGAAAGTTTTAGAAAGTCAACCATCACTGCAGCCCTTCACCAGTGGGGCTTTATAGCAGAGTGGCCCGACGGAAGCCTCTCCTCAGTGCAGGACACATGAAAACCCGCATGGAGTTCTCCAAGATGGTGAGAAATAAGATTCTCTGGTCTGATGAGACCAAGATAGAACTTTTTGGCCTTAATTCTAAGCGGTATGTGTGGAGAAAACCAGGCACTGCTCATCATCTGTCCAGTACAGTCTCAACAATAAAGCATGGTGGTGGCAGCATCATGCTGTGGGGGTGTTTTTCAGCTGCAGGGACAGGACGACTGGTTGCAATCAAGGGAAAGATGAATGCGGCCAAGCACAGGGATATCCTGGACGAAAACCTTCTCCAGAGTGCTTTGGACCTCAGACTGGGCTGAAGGTTTACCTTCCAACAAGACAATGACCCTAAGCACACAGCTAAAATAACGATGGAGTGGCTTCACAACAACTCTGTGACTGTTCTTGAATGGCCCAGCCAGAGCCCTGACTTAAACCCAAGTGAGCATCTCTGGAGAGACCTAAAAATAGCTGTCCACCAACGTTTACCATCCAACCTGACAGAACTGGAGAGGATCTGCAAGGAGGAATGGCAGAGGATCCCTGAATCCAGGTGTGAAAAACTTGTTGCATCCTTCCCAAAAAGACTCGTGGCTGTATTAGATTAAAAGGGGGCTTCTACTAAATACTGAGCAAAGGGTCTGAATACTTAGGACCATGTGATATTTTAGTTTTTCTTTTTTAATAAATCTGCAACAGTGTCAACAATTTTGTGTTTTTCTGTCAATATAGGGTGCTATGTGTACATTAAGGAAAAGAAATAAACTTAAATGATTTTAGCAAATGGCTGCAAAATAAAAAAGAGTGAAAAATTTAAGGGGGTCTGAATACTTTCCGTACCCACTGTATGTATGTGTTATTATTAATATATACAGTGAGGAAAATAAGTATTTGAACACCCTTTTATTTTGCAAGTTCTCCCACTTAGAAATCATGGAGGGGTCTGAAATTGTCATCGTAGGTGCATGTCCACTGTGAGAGACATAATCTAAAAAAGAAAATCCAGAAATCACAATGTATGATTTTTTTAACTATTTATTTGTATGATACAGCTGCAAATAAGTATTTGAACACCTGAGAAAGTCAATGTTAATATTTGGTACTGTAGCCTTTGTTTGCAATTACAGAGGTCAAACGTTTCCTGTAGTTTTTCACCAGGTTTGCACACACTGCAGAAGGGATTTTGGCCCACTCCTCCACACAGATCTTCTCTAGATCAGTCAGGTTTCTGGCCTGTCGCTGAGAAACACGGAGTTTGAGCTCCCTCCAAAGATTCTCTATTGGGTTTAGGTCTGGAGACTGGCTAGGCCACGCCAGAACCTTGATGTGCTTCTTACAGAGCCACTCCTTGGTTATCCTGGCTGTGTGCTTCGGGTCATTGTCATGTTGGAAGTTAGTGGAATTATGACCCAAAAGTTCTTTTTTGGTCTCCTCTCACCACATGACTTTCTCCCATGACTCCTCTGGATCATCCAAATGGTCATTGGCAAACTTAAGACGTGCCTGGACATGTGCTGGTTTAAGCAGGGGAACCTTCCGTGCCATGCATGATTTCAAACCATGACGTCTTAGTGTATTACCAACAGTAACCTTGGAAACGGTGGTCCCAGCTCTTTTCGGGTCATTGACCAGCTCCTCCTGTTTAGTTCTGGGCTGATTTCTCACTTTCCTTAGGATCATTGAGACCCCACGAGGTGAGCCATGGAGCCCCAGTCCGAGGGCGATTGAAAGTCATGTTAAGCTTCTTCCATTTTCTAATGATTGCTCCAACAGTGGACCTTTTTTCACCAAGCTGCTTTGCAATTTCCCCGTAGCCCTTTCCAGCCATGTGGAGGTGTACAATTTTGTCTCTAGTGTCTTTGGACAGCTCTTTGATCTTAACCATGTTAGTAGTTGGATTCTTACTGATTGTATGGGGTGGACAGGTGTCTTTATGCAGCTAACGACCTCAAACAGGTGCATCTAATTTAGGATAATAAATGTAGTGAAGGTGGACATTTTAAAGGCAGACTAACAGGTCTTTGAGGGTCAGAATTCTAGCTGATAGACAGGTGTTCAAATACTTATTTGCAGCTGTATCATACAAATAAATAGTTAAAAAAATATACATTGTGATTACTGGATTATTTTTTTTTTATTATGTCTCTCACAGTGGACATGCACCTACGATGACAATTTCAGACCCCTCCATGATTTCTAAGTGGGAGAATACTTCAAATACTTATTTTCCTCACTGTATATATATATATATATATATATATATATATATATATATATATATATATATATATATATATATATATATTTCACAAGCTTTCCATAAAAGAAAATTGAACTGTTTGAACGCTTCACTTGCAGGTTATTAGGAACTACTTTTCATTCTAACATGCAATTAGCTACTCATGTCGCAGTGCTTCAGTTTTGATCCAGGGCAAATATTAGCATAAGGAACATTTTGATCTCTGGGACCTGTGGTGGAAGAAGTACACAAACCATGTACTTGAGCTAAAGTTAAAATACAGTAGGTAAAATATTACTCCAGTAAAAGTGCTCCCTTAAAACTTTCTATTGAGTAAAATAACAAAAGCCTTTGCCTTCAAATGTACTAAAGCCTACAGAGTACATAAGTAGATACCACCAAGTAGCAATCAAAACAAGTTCAAAAGAGAGCATGCGTTCGATCCTGATTGGTGGCTTGCTGCGTGCTTGACCAGTTTTTTTCCACCCATAAATAAAAAGTGAGTGATTTTGCAAAATGTAGTTCAGCAAAAAGTTTTTTGACTTTGAAATGTAGTGAAGTTAAAGGTACAGATACGCTTATTATTAAAAGCTACCTAAGTGGAGTAACGAATTACATTTACTTTTTTACTGTCCACTACTGACGGTGACTGAGCAGGGTTAATTATGCTAGAAAGTACTGAACTCTCCTAGACACACAGCAGCTTGTAGAGTTTAGAGAGAATGGGTGGGAAAAACAAGAAACAGCCATATTGGAAATGCTTTGTTAAAGAGAGAGATGTCAGAGGAGAATGGGCAGAATGTTTGAGCTGTCAGGAAGTCAAATAACCACTCATGACAACCAGGGTGAGCAGAAAAGCATTACAGAACACATCATGTTGAATCTTGAGGCAGATGAGCTGCAATACATAAGTAGAAATGACATCAGGTTCCTACCCTGTCAGCCAAGAAAAGGAAGCAACAGTGGGCACATTTTTACAGAATCTGGACAGCTGGAAGACAAATGCTTTTTTTTTTTTTTTTGCCTTCATAGAATTCTTTTTCTCTCCATCTTCTCTGTGAAAGCTTGCTTTAGATTAATGCAGTCAAGCTGGAATTATTCCCTCTTTTAAAATTCAAAGCATTTTTTGTGTGTCTATCTCTCTCTCAGGCACCATGAATCAGGTGTGGCTGTTCTCCATGGCGCAGTGTGTGCTGTCGGTGTTCGTGATCGGCATGAACGTTAGGCTATGTATGCTTTCGGATTCTAGCCGACACCTAAAAAACGTTTCCTCCTGTCTAAAGTTCTGTTTGGGCTGGGTGGGAGCTATTGGGGGTGCCCTGGACATTCCAGTTAACATGCTGCTGAACCTCAGGAGCACTCAGTGCCTGTACACATGCATCATGCTGGTGTGTGTCCCCCTGCTGGTCAGACAGTTCACTGTGTGGCTGCTGCTGCTTCTCATTCTCAACACACACCTGCATTGTCGGTTTGGAAACAGGTGAGTCTAGGGTTTCCTCTATTTTGTAAAATTTCTTTAATAAAATTTGTTGACCCAAGGATATAGTCCAGGAATGAATGTTTGGCTGTATGTGTTTCAGGTACACAGGCTTGGTAACACGTCGGCGGATGCTGTGCCTGGTGCTCCTCATCTGGCTTTGCTCAGTGGTAACAGCTTTCTCACAGTTTATTGTGTGCAACTCAATAGACACTTGGGGCACGGAAGGCCTGGGATTCATTTGGACCAACCATACTCTTCATAAGCCACACCATCCGGCCCCATCTGTGATTGGCAAATACCTTCCTTATGGTGGATTCCTGTCGAAGTTCCTGGTGGAGGACTTAAACAACTTCACCTATGCAGAAATTCACAGCAGTCACTGGGGCGTCTGTGCTCATGACACTGTTCTCAGTCCAGCCTTTTTGGTCTATGTCTATGATGTTGCTGTTTTTTTCATCCCCCTTCTTATTCTGCTTGGTATCTATATAGATCTAAGCTGTGTGATGTCACACCAGGCTGTGATGAGTCTCTCTGAGCTGCAGATGAAAACCTCAGGCTGGTCTCGCTCTCTGGTTCTGTCCTTGTGTCTTCTGGTTCTTTTATACCTACCCTTACACACCATCCATGCTTTGTATCTCTTTGACCCCAGTCGCCAATGGCCTCTTTGGGCAAATTATCTATCCTCCATCCTCTTCCAGGCTTATGGCTTGGTTCCTCCAGTTCTTTTCATTACTTCTCGTCAAAAAGGGAGTGAATCTCTGGCTTTAAAAACAGCCACCCAACAGATAAAGTCTATTCCCCAAACAACCTCAGAGATCTGTTTAACTGAGCGAATGCCAAAAGGCAAAGCACGTCTAAAGGTGTGATGCCATCACGGTGGGTTTCACAAAATCCATGCATTTTTTTTTGCTCTGAATGATGCTCAGTAGGCCAAAACCAATTAGCAGATTTTAAATACCGTTTTCGCCCTAGTGACCGCGACGCCTGTCCCATGATAACGATGTAAGCTTTTTCCAATGTTTCTGAATAATTATGATTTCCTGTCAGCTAGCTGTAATACTCAAATTAATATTCCCTGACAACCACCTCAAATAACAGTAATGGCACTGTCCTAATCGCATCCCTCAGAAGGATTAACTGGCTACATGTACTATAGCCCAGCGATGAAGACTGATCGGAGCATGTTTAATTAAACCAAGAGCAATAATAAAATCTAGGATGGGAGTCGGCAATAATTGTATTCAAACATAATTGACCTCAGATTTCATTGCTGTTTGATTAAACGTGTCTTTCTCATGTGGAGCCTGAATAAAATGCATAGCTCAACACTAATTAGGTTCTTTTTTTTTTTATATTGGAAATAGCGCGGACAAAAAAATGACCCTGTCTGATATTTAAATTGTACAAAGGTCTAGCTCTTTTCCCTCTCATTTCACCAACTCACTCTGTATCTTACCGTACTTTTTTAAGGGTGAAAATCTCTGGCTAGGCCCCTAATTTTTTCAGTGCGTTATGATGAGTGGTCCCTTCTGACCATTGCTTTAACTGTCTCAACTCTCTATCACTCTTTCTTTCTCTTCTTCCCTCTGAAGCTTTTTCTGTCTCACTGAAGTGGAGGCCACACAACTACCTTTCTGCACATCATTATTGAAAGGTAAGGTAACAAAAAGGTACCAAAAAAAAATTAAAAAAAATGGAAAGGCCCATTCGATTGTACTCGGTGCATGAAAGATCTTTTTGTTCCCTGCTAGCTAGAACAGCTCCTTGCCGTAAGCAGTTTTTTTATTTTAGACAGACTTTCTGCATTAATAGGTCACTTCGAAGTAAAAAAAAAATTACATTCAGAGTGTGACTTAGGACATCGCTAGCCATCGCTTGTTATATCTACCTATTAAACTGGTTTAAAGGGCTAGGAATACATAAAACATGCTCTTATCTTGTTTATTGCGATAGTTCTAAACGCATTTTTTATATCTTTATACATCATAATGTAGTGCAGTCTTTTTTAGGATCCTACTTACTGTAAAAATTTCCTCAACATACGATTTGTTTAAGTTTGAATTTGACAAATTAACGATCCTAGCTAATTAGCCTGCTAGCATGTCTACGTACCGCTAAAAATAGGGAATTTGGTATCGCTGTTGACATTGAACAACGGGCATTGACATAAAGCAGCTTTTCAGAAATAAATACATTAAGATAATAAACATTAATTTTCATTTGTCTCAAAATGTATTGCCAATAAACAAGCTTGAGGCGGTAACTGCCTGTGATGAATATAATAACGAAACCCTGAGGCGAACCAGACTCAAAAAGGAACTCGTCCTCATCTGGGTGACGCTGCTGACAGGTGAAGTGAATAAAACTGATTATCTCTTCATCATGGCACCTGTTAGTGGGTGGGATATTATTAGGCAGCAAGTGAACATTTTGTCCTCAATGTTGATGTGTTAGAAGCAGAAAAAATAGACAGGAATATGGATTTGAGTGAGTTTGACAAGGACCAAATTGTGATAGCTAGACGTCTGGTTTAGAGCATCTCCAGAACTGCAGCTCTTGTGGGATGTTCCTGGTCTGCAGTGGTCAGTATCTATCAAAAGTGGTCCAAGGAAGAAACAGTGGTGAACCGACCATCTTCTTTAGCTCAAATTGCTGAAAAAGTTAATGCTGTTAATACTCAACAGGTCAGGACTGTTTTGGCAGCGAAAGGGGGACCAACACAATATTGGGTAGGTGGTCATAATGTTAGGCCTGATCGGTGTATGTAAAGCCTGCATACAGTCTACTAAAAGAAACAGAATGTTTTTTTCCCTTTAACCAATTTCAGAACACTACTTTGGAATTGGAGTCCAAAACCAACCAAGAAATTTTAAATAGTGGTTCTTTCCAGACATAATTTATACATTATTTTGTATTTGTTTTTATTCCGTTCCTAAATCCTTATTAAAATATTAGAAGCAGTGAGACCTGGCTGCGGGTGGTGGACTGAAGATCTATTCCCTGCTCATCACAAGTCAATTCAAGTCAAGTCAAGTCAAGTTTATTTCTATAGCGCTTTTCACAACAGACATTGTCTCAAAGCAGCTTTACAGAAATCAACAGTTAAGGTGAATGGTGTGTATTTATCCCTGATGAGCAGCCGTGGCGACTGTGGCAAGGAAAAACGTCCTTAGATGTTATGAGGAAGAAACCTTGAGAGGAACCAGACTCAAAAGGGAAATCCATCCTCATTTGGGTGATATCAAGAGTGTGATCATAAATCTTTCAACAATACAGAACACTGGAGAGTGAGAACTAACATGAGCACTGGAGTATAAGATTATAAGTAATGTTCTTTCTACAGTCTTTTACAGTCTTTATGGTTTTAAATCTAGGAGCTACTAAGCAACTTATAAAATAGCTCAACATTTGCGATCATCACAGATCCAACACCAGCTTCTCCATGCCAGAGCCTTTAAACACTCCAGGAGGTCCAGTGTCAAAACTCCACACATGAAGTCACATGACCTCGAAGCATTTTAGCTAAATCTTACAGATTAAAATAAAGGTAAACTGGTGTAATTGAAACACTAGGATTCATCTGGTTTAGAACATGAAACAATAATGTTGTCTGAAACTACCACTAAAACCATGTTGGATTATAAGTGGGTTTATAAAACCAAGTGGGCTTTGGAGATGGGCTGAGCTCTATGCCGGGCTTGAAAAGGTCAGCATTTTACATCTCCCTGGCTCAGTGTGCAAGTTTAATTAATAGATCCCATGGTATTAATTCAAAGTGACTGGATGTGTTATAAAACATTTTTCCTAGCCATCTGAAAGGCTTCATTAGTTCTAATGAGTAAAACCGTTGAAGCCCTTTTTGGATAAGTGGTGTAGAGTCTTAAAAGTTATAAAATGACCAATCGCCTGATTCGCCTTGACACCAGCGGAGAGATTTTAGCAATCCTACACAAGGCTTCATCAGTTTCACTGAGTACTAACTAATGAAGTGCTTCGAACCGGTGGCAAACCATTTTCAGGATTATAACTTATGCCCAGTCACATTGAACTAACACTACCAGATGTAGAATATGATCTGAGCGGCTGAAAACCTTTTTAGACTTGTTTAAATCAAACCTACAACACTGATATAACCAGATTTGAAAGACAGCCTGGGAAACTCAAGCAGATTGTTTCTGCTTATAACATACTTTGTATACGGTCTCCTCCAAAATATTTGAAAATCCACCCATTTTGCTAGATTTTGTGACAGGTGTTTCTTGTGTGCCTTGTGATAATAGGGTATCTGCAAGAGTGAAAGGAAAAGTTTATAGGTCTGTGGTGAGACCTGTGATGTATGGTTTAGAGACAGTTGCATTGGGTAAAAGACAGGAGGTGGAACTGGAGGTAGCAGAGCTGAAGATGTTGAGATTTTCGTTGGGAGTGATGAGGCGGACAGGATTAGAAATTAATTTATTTGAGGAGACAAGGTGAGGGAGGTGAGATTGAGATGGTTTGGATATGTGCAGAGGAGGGACATGGGGTATATCGGTAGGAGAATGCTGAGGATGGAGCCACCAGGAAGGAGGAAAAGAGGAACACCAAAGAGGAGGTTTATGGATGTAGTGAGGGAAGACATGCAGGTAGTTGGGGAGGCAGATGTAGAGGACAGGGGGGTATGGAGACGGATAATCCGCTGTGGCGACCCATAATGGGAGAAGCCGAAAGAAGAAGAAGAAGAAGTTTCTTTTGTGCCCTGTTAGGCCTATAGTTTAAACAACCAATTGTTCTGAATGTCTATTTTTGGTGTGAGCCTTGGGTATCACCTGTAAAGACCACGTGTTGTAAAAAATGGATAAACAGACATAAATACCAGAGCTGGAAGAAAAGCACAGCAGTGGACAATAACCAGGTAAATGTAATTCGTACTTTACTCATGCATTTCTGTTTGGGGAGACTTTTACTTTAACTACATTGCACTAAATTTTAAAGTCAAATATATAACTTTTTACTCATTCCTTTGTATTTATGGGTAGATAAAAAACATGACTGGTCAAGCACACAGCGTGACACTCATCACTTTAGAGCACACAATCTATTTCAAGGGCAGCTCCCCAGTGGCATCCACGGAAAAAAAAGAAAATCTATGTTTCTTTATTTTTTACACCACTCATTTGCTTGGTCGCATCAATTGTTCTAACATGTCACGGTCAATGAAGCCGGTCAGAGAAGTTCACCACCCGGAGAAGTTCCCTCACTTATAAAGACAGAAGTAGGGGGAAATGTGCAAAAGATAAAGATGTGCATGCATCTCTAATACTTATCTCGTTATGAGGATAGTATAAGCTAATACCTATTTATCACTTTTATACATAGAGCAACATTTCTTTAGATTAAGTTGTTGCAAAGAAGGTTTTGGGCTCATTTAATTTATAAAATATTAGTGTTTAACTAATCAATATCATTATTTTAATAGATTGTCTTTTCACATAAACTGAGTTGATTAAACAAGAGTCTTGTGATAAAAATTATAATAATAGTTATATTAATGATAGTATTTTGGATATTTAGGTAATTTTTTACCCACTTTATTTCTACATTTATTCAAGTACATGCTTTGTGTACTTCGTCCACCACTGGAAAAACAGCCATTGTCATGCTGAGAAAAGAGTGAAAATCGATCTTAGCTATTATGCAAGCAGTGGGCAGAGCCAATATAATCTGGAATGTCCTGAATAAGAAAGAATCCACTGTTGTACTAAAAATAGACATCGAACAGGCCGGTTAAGACAAACTACAGCAGTTGATGACAGAAACTTTGCAAGAACTATGAAAAAACCCTAAAAAAAAAAAAAAACAACAACCATTAATCTAGCAAGGGTTGAAGGTATCTCAATCCATACTTTGAAAAAACTTTGATAGCAGAAATATCCAGTCCAGAAGATGCAAATATAATACAATCACTAATAAGAAGTAAAAATCTGTAGGCCTGATTTGACAAACAAAAAGATGAATTACAAAATCCCCTCAACCTAGATTAACCTGTACCAAAGTGATAGAAAGGTGTAGAGAAAGAAAGGATCTACTTATGATCCAAAACATACAAGCTTACTCATCAAGAACAGTGTCATGAATAGGGCTTCGCATGTCTGCTAATGGAAAGGACTTATTAATCGTTATTGATAATACAACTCATAATGGTAGCAGAAGAATAAATCCTTGCCAATTTAGAAAAAAATTGATTTACTGTCATTTGGAGAAACCTCATCCCGCAGTAACACAATGACCTACAACACAATGACAATACAAACAAATCACCTGACTTGAAACTAATTTAGAAGCATTTTTCTTTTGAAAGGGAGGATTGAAAAGAGCAAATCGCTGAAGGAAGCTGCATGGAAAAGCAACACAATAGAAAAATGCAGCAATTTTGGTAATGTCCATAGGGAACCATGTTGATGCAGATACTGGAGGCGGGGGACGCGCCACAAAGGTGCTTAATTCTGTTTTGATACTTTTATTTACCTAGAAGTCTGGTGGTCTTCCTCCAATTTTGTATCAAGATGTAAATATTTTAATAAAATGAAATTCTCACCTGTCAACTCCAATTCATTTTTTTTAAATCTCTTTCTTTTTTTAAACCAGCAAAAAAACAACGGCCTTACCGTTCCAAAATATTCTGAAGGGAAATAACATCATCAATATTATCCACCAAAACAACAAAGAACTGTATTTATTTGCTTTCTAAACATTGCTGGGGCTTTCGGCAAAGATCGCATTATGTAGATAAGAAGCCAGTTCAACAAAGAAAAAAAAAAAGTATAGCTGTAGACTACAGATAAATACTGTTATAAATATATAGAGAGATTTTACAGTCATATTTAATTTCTTATTTCTTTTTTAATTTCTTATTTCTTTTACTTTATTTATTCTGTATTTAATTAAATGCAATTATTGATGAAATCAATGTCTCCGTGGAACAGGAATCGAATTTTTGAGTGCAATTATCTCCCTTTTCCCATTTTAAATTGTAGAACCTTGCAGTGGGGGTCTATACACTCTATAGACAAAAGATTGTGGACACCTGGGCATTAGATTTGTATGTGTTTTTGAACATCTCATTCCACATTAAGTCCCTAATTGCTATTAGAATTAGAAGAATATCCACTCTTCTGGGATGATGTTCCACAAAATTTTGGAGATTGAGCTTCAAGGATGTTAAATGTTAGTAAAATCCGGTGCAGGAAATTCATTCCAAAGATGCTCAATTGGTTCAAGATCTTCCACTCCAAATCATGTAAAACATATCTTCATAGAGCCGGCTTTGTGTGCTTGTTGGAACAGGTTTGGGTCTCCTAATGCAGTGGTCCCCAACCCCCGGGTCAATTGGTACACAGAAAGAATACATAACTTACGGAAAATGACCGGATTCTCTCCGT
>NC_139574.1:35321834-35324334 GCF_946808225.1 Silurus aristotelis
GGACACGCATCGGTCTCTGTTGTGGTGTGAAATTATTTGTCACTTTCTAAATAAAAAAAATTTATAGCGCATTTTCTAATAATTGTACATAAAGATTTTTAAAGATCTCATGCCCACTTTAAAAAAATCGGTGCATCACATCGTTAACTTTTATGCTTCATCCCTAGTTGAAGTGGAAGATCTTGATTTTGCTATAGAGCTCTGAATTTAATCCTATTAAACACCATTGGGATGAATTGGAACCCTGATTGCACCCCAGACCTCCAAATCATATGTTCATGGAGGTGTCTTTGTGCACAGGGGCAGTGTCATGCTGGAACAGGTTTGGGTCTCCCAGTTGAAGCGAAGGAAGAATTTAATGCTATGGCATTCGAAGACATCCTATACAATTGTGTGCTTCCAACCTTGTGGTAACAGTTTGGGCAGAAACGACATATGGTTGGAAAAGTCAAGTGTCCAATACTTTTTGTCCATATAGTGTCCAACTTTTGTGATCAGAAAAAAGTTCGAAGTCATTAAGTAACACGATGACACGGGGACACGGCCGCAAAACCCGCTGCCGTCAAATTCCTCAATAAACATAACGCCTGCTGTCAGGATGCTCAGACCGGATCAGTATCTGGCATCAGAGACTCGTCAATACTAACAGATTTGACCTTCGTTTTTCGGAAACGAGAAAATAAGATCGGCTCGTTCTTAATCCTTATTGTCCAAATACACATCCATTAACGCCAATCGCCCTCGAGACACATTAGCAACTTGTCCTGAATCAAAATGGCGGCTTCCTTTCTTCCCCTATTCCATTTTTCCATAATAAATTCAAAGTCAGTCAGATTTAATTGTCGATTTGGCGCGGGGCCCGAGCTCTGCCGCAAATCACAAGAAAAGAAATCACTTCTCATTCCAGTCTGGCAAGGGAACATGTTGAGCAGGCTGTAATGAAGGCTTCTCCATCACCTGACAGCTTTAACTGATTGACCTGTAGAAGCCCAACATCAGATCCCTCTTGCTCTGGGGCTTATTACTGTGAAAAGGACACATACACTCACAAAAGCAGCGACTACCAATTACTTCAGAATGAATACGATTGAAAAAATGATGGCTCGTTAACAAAACTTCCTGACTTCCTTTTTTTGATTTTTCCACATACACACTAAAATCCACACAGGCGGCTTAATTAAAACTATCGATCTTGTGCAGTTGCTTTTATTTTTTTTCTATAAGGTCATTAGATTGGATGTTTTTTTTTTTTTTTTTTTATTCAATTTTAGTTTAAAGATGTGCCCCAGACAGGAGGTGTCTGATTTCTCACTAAAGCTTGATTACATCGGACAAGCAGAGGTTTAAAAAAAAAAAGGATGATAACGAAGTGCTTTGACTCCCGAGTGATAGGTGGCTAGATTGCGTGCGAGTTTGACTGACAGGTGGGCTGTACAGATCTCAGAAGGAAGTGTTAGCAGGTGTTATCTTCCTCGGCACATGGGGCATGATTGAAGCGGCGAGCAGCTCTTAGGGGAAGCCAGGGAGAGAGTTATGTATTATATTACACACCAGGACTGATCTAGTGGACTAAAAGGCCCATAAAACACTTCATTTTGTCTCTGTATATCACAAACTGGCAGTGGCAGTATTCTTTTATCCACATCACTCACTCATTCTCACTTTCCTAATCACTCACTCATTCACTCGCTCACTCAATCATTTATTGATTGACTTAAAAACCCAATCGATAATTCACTCATTTATTTACTCATACATTCACTTACTCAATCATTTACAAAAACACTCACTCACTAACCACTCACTCATTGAAACAGTCACTCATTCACCTGCTTACTAATTTACTCACTCACTCATTTACTCGCTCGTTTATTCTCGCTTTCCTAACCACTCATTAATTCACTCATTCACATGCTCACTCATTCATTCCCATTCTTACTTATTCACACACTCACTCACTTATTCATTCACATGCATACTTACTCATTTACTTGCTTACTCACTTACTTACTCACTCACTCATTCTTACTGTCCTTACCACTTATTAATTTACCCACTCATTCACATTCTCACTTTTTCACACACTCATTCATTCATTTATTCATTCATTCACATGCATACTCACTCATTCACACACTCACTCATTCATTCACACGCTCACTCACTCATTCACATGCTCACACATTCACACGCTCACTCATTCATTCACACGCTCACTCATTCATTCACACGCTCACTCACTCATTCACATGCTCACACATTCACACGCTCACTCATTCATTCACACGCTCACTCATTCATTCACACACTCTCTCTCATTCCCTTGTTTACTTACTCACACACTCACTCACTCACTTTCACTTTCCTAACCACTTATTAATTCACTCACTTGCTCACTCATTCACATGCTCATTAATTTACACACTTACTCATTCACTCACTCATTTATTCACATGCTCATCCATTCACAATGACTTACTCTATTATTCACATGCTCAAT